>NC_138164.1:20590028-21112294 GCF_964165515.1 Mesoplodon bidens | reverse complement strand
GAAAAGACAACCCACAGAATGAGAGAAAATACTTTGTAAATGATATATCTGATAAAGGACTTCTATCTAGAACATACCAAGAAGTCTTGTAACTCAACAATAAAAAGATAACTTACCCAATTTAAAAATGGACAAAAGGTCTGACCAGACTTATTCCAATGAAGAGAGCCACATGGCCAATAAGTACATGAAAATATGCTCAGTGTCATTAGTGATCATGGGAAATTCAAATAATAGCCATAGTGAAATACCATTTCAAACACATTAGGATGGCTATAATCAAAAAGGCAAATAATAACAAATATCAGTGAGGATGTGGAAGAATTGGTACTCTCATATGCTGCTGGTGGAAATATCAAATGGTGCAGCCACTTTAGAAAACAGTTTGGCAGCTCCTCAAAATGTTAAACATAGAGTTACCATATGATCCAATAATTCTACTCTTAACTATTTACCCAAGAGAAATGAGAACATATGCCACACACAAAAAAATGTGCAAAATATTCATAGAAGCATTTATCAAAATAGCCAAAAAGTGGAAACAATCCAAATGCCTATCACCTAAGGAATGGATAAATAAAATAAGATACATCCAAATTACAGAAAGAAGAACAAAAAAACCCAAAGTTAGCAGAAGGAAGGAAATCATACAGCTCAGATCAGAAACAAATGAAAAAGAAATGAAGGAAATGATAGCAAAGATCAATAAAACTAAAATCTGGTGCTTTGAGAAGATAGACAAAACTGATAAACCATTAGCCAGACTCATCAAGAAAAAAAGGGAGAAGACTCAAATGAATAGAATTAGAAATGAAAAAGGAGAAGTAACAACTGACACTGCAGAAATACAAAGGAGCATGAGAGATCACTACAAGCAACTCTATGCTAATAAAATGGACAACCTGGAAGAATTGGACAAATTCTTAGAAATGCAAAACATTCCGAGACTGAACGAGGAAGGAATAGAAAATATGAACAGACCAATCTCAAGCACTGAAATTGAACTGTGATTAAAAATCTTCCAACACACAAAAGCCGAGGACCAGATGGCTTCACAGGCGAATTCTATCAAACATTTAGAGAAGAGCTAACACCTATCCTTCTCAAACTCTTCCAAAATATAGCAGAGGGAGGAACACTCCCAAACTCATTCTACAAGGCCACCATCACCCTGATAACAAATGCAGACAAAGATGTCACAAAGAAAGAAAACTACAGGCCAATATCACTGATGAACATAGATGCAAAAATCCTCAACAAAATGCTGGCAAACAGAATCCAACAGCACATTAAAAGGATCATATACGATGATCAATTAGGGTTTATCCCAGGAATGCAAGGATTCTTCAACATACACAAATCAATCAATGTGATACACCATATTAACAAACTGAAGGAGAAAAACCATATGATCATCTCAATAGATGCAGAGAAAGATTTCAACAAAATTCAACACCAATTTATGATAAAAACCCTCCAGAAACTAGGCATAGAGGGAAATTACCTCAAAATAATAAAAGCCATATATGACAAACCCACAGCCAACACCATCCTCAGTGGTGAAAAACTGAAACAATTTCCACTAAGATCAGGAACAAGTCCAAGTTGCCCACTCTCACCACTTTTACTCAACATAGTTTTGGAAGTTTTAGCCACAGCAATCAGAGAAGAAAAAGAAATGAAAGGAATCTAAATTGGAAAAGAAGAAGTAAAGTTGTCACTGTTTACAGATGACATGATACTAATCATAGAGAATCCTAAAAATGCTACCAGAAAACTACTAGAGCTAATCAATGAATTTAGCAAAGTATCAGGATACAAAAGTAATGCACAGAAATCTCTTGCACTCCTATACACGAATCATGAAAAATCTGAAAGTGAAATTAAGAAAACACTCCCATTTACCACTGCAACAAAAAGAATAAAATATCTAGGAATAAACCTACCTAAGGAGACAAAAGAACTGTATGCAGAAAATTATAAGACACTGATGTAAGAAATTAAAGATGATACAAACAGATAGAGAGATATATCATATTCTTGGATTTGAAGAATCAACATTGTGAAAATGACTCTACTACCCAAAACAATCTACAGATTCAATACAATTCCTATCAAACTACCACTGGCATTTTTTACAGAACGAGAACAAACAATTTCAGAATTTGTATGGAAACACAAAAGACCCCAAATAGCCAAAGCAATATTGAGAAAGAGAAACGGAGTTGGAGGAATCTGGCTCCCTGACTTCAGACTATACTACAAAGCTACGGTAATGAAGACAGTATGGTAGTGGCACCAAAACAGAAATATAGATCAATGGAACAGGATAGAAAGCCAGAGATAAACCCATGCACATATGGTCACCCTATGTTTGATAAAGGAGACAAGAATATACAATGGAGAAAAGACATCCTCTTCAATAAGTGGTGCTGGGAAAACTGGAGAGCTACATGTTAAAGAGTGAAATTAGAACACTCCCTAACACCATACACAAAAATAAACTCCAAATTGATTAAAGACCTAAATGTAAGGCCAGACACTATAAAACTCTTAGAGGAAAACATAGGCAGAACACTTTATGACATAAATCACAGCAAGATCATTTTTGACCCACCTCTTAGAGAAATGGAAATAAAAATAAAAATAAACAAATGGGACCTAATGAAATTTAAAAGCTTTAGCACAGCAAAGGAAACCATAAACAAGACCAAAAGACAACCCTCAGAATGGGAGAAAATATTTGCAAATGAAGCAACTGACAAAGGATTAATCTCCAAAATTTACAAGCAGCTCATGCAGCTCAATATCAAAAAAACAAACAACCCAATCCAAAAATGGGCAGAAGACCTAAATAGACATTTCTCCAAAGAAGATATACAGATTGCCAACAAACACATGAAAGAACGTTCAACATCATTAATCATTAGAGAAATGTAAATTAAAACTACCATGAGATATCTCTCACTTGTCAGAATGCCCATCATCAAAAAATCTACAAACAATACATGTTGGACAGGGTGTGGAAAAAAGGGAACTCTCTTGCACTGTTGGTGGGAATGTAAATTGATACAGACACTATGAAGAACAGTGTGGTGCTTCTTTAAAAACTAAAAATAGAACTACCATACGACCCAGCAATCCCATTACTGGGCATATACCCTGAGAAAACCATAATGCAAAAAGAGTCATGTACCACAATGTTCATTGCAGCTCTATTTACAATAGCCAGGACATGGAAGCAACCTAAGTGTCCATCAACTGATGAATGGTAAAGAAGATGTGGCACATATATACAATGAAATATTACTCAGTCATAAAAAGAAACGAAATTGAGTTATTTGTAGTGAGGTGGATGGACCTAGAGTCTGTCATACAGTGTGAAGTAAGTCAGAAAACAAAAAACAAATACCGTATGCTAACACATATCTATGGTATCTAAAAAAAAAAAAATCGGTCATGAAGAACTTAGGAGCAAGACGGGAATAAAGATGCAGACCTACTGGAGAATGGACTTTAGGACATGAGGAGAGGGAAGGGTAAGCTGAGACAAAGTGAGAGAGTGGCATGGACATATATACACTACCAAATGTAAACTAGATAGCTAGTGGGAAGCAGCCGCATAGCACAGGAGATCAGCTCGGTGCTTTGTGACCAGCTAGAGGGGTGGGATAGGGAGGGTGAGAGGGAGGGAGATGCAAGAGGAAAGAGATATGGGGATATATGTATATGTATAGCTGATTCACTTTGTTATAAAGCAGAAACTAACACACCATTGTAAAGCAATTATACTCTAATAAAGATGTTTAAAAAAATGAGATACATCCATACAATGGAATATTATTCAGCAATAAAAAGGAATGAAATACTGACACATACTACAACATGGTTGATCCTTGAAAACAGTATGCTAAGTGAAAGAAGCCACTCACAAAAGATCACTTATTATATGATTCCATTTATATGAGATATATAGGATATGCAAATCCATAGGGACGGAAAAATTGTTGGTTGTTTAGGACTTCGGGAAGGTGTGTGTGGAAGAAAAGGGAGTGAATGCTAATGGGTCAGGATTTCTCTTGGGGGTGATATTCATACAACTCTTGCGAATATGGTTATACCATTGAATAGTACACTTAAAATGAATGAATTGCATAGCATGTGAATTATATCTCAAAGAGCTGTTTAAAATATATATTTTTAAATGTAGAGAATGTGACATGTGAGCAATTCAAAGCCACAGAGTACTCAGTGGCATAACGAGGTTGGCTCCTCCCAGTCCCCAATTGTAAATCAATAGTAAGATCTGTAGTAAAATTGGTATAGATAAGGATATGGATATAGCTATAAAAGTAAACACAGGCTTTTAAAATGTTTTAAATTATTATTACCTTCTATACTGAAATAGTTTTACTCACAAAAAGTTTCAGGAATAGTACCATATACTCTTCTCCCAGCTTCTTCCAATGATAATATCTCATATAATCATATATGTTATAGAAACAAGTTTTTAAATCATCTCCTAGTGTTCTTCTGCTGTTCTTTGTGACACATTTCTTTGTGTTTGCAAGTCTTCCATCTGTTTTTTCCCTGCCTCCAAGTTTGCCAAAACAGGACAAAACCTCCTTCACCAATACCACAGACTAAACAAATACTGCTTGAAATTCCTGAGTTTGTCTCCAATGCCCATAAAAGGTAAGTATTGCCATTGTATGCCCAGCCTCCTTTGAAATGTCCCTCAGGAAGGTACAGCCCTGTGGCCAGATGCACTACAGGCTGCAGGGCACAGCCTCAGGCTGAGGGGCCCAAGCGGGAGAGGGTCTCCTGAGCTCATAACTGACATCTGAGCTGTGCTCACCAGCCTTCAGAAGTAGGAGGCAAGAGAGCAAGTGTGAATGACGGTGTGAAAAGCTGCACTTGAACATTCATCCCAAGGGTGGGAAGTGAGAAATGAGGCTGATGAAATTTCAAGTGAGGAAAAAGTAAGTCAATAGCAATGGATGGGTCATGGCAGCCAAAGTAGATCTTGGGAGCAAACAGGGAGACAATGCAACCCTCAAATGGCTGAATGCAAAAGTGAGAAACATGAAAAAATACTGGCTCTGTGCCAAAGGTAACATCCAACCAATTTCTAACTGCAAAGTAAAATTCATAAAATATAAGGAAGCATTGAATCAGTCAAGTTGATTTGAATAGAATACAGAATATGAGTGGCATCCTCAGAAAGACTTTTCAGAGTTCTCTTGCAAGCTCTCCTGGCACCACTGCTCTGCCGTCATCTCTTAGATGCTTTTTAAGTTCAGCTAGAATTCTGACAACCTCGGATAGTGGCTAAACCAGGCCTTAAATCCCCATCGATTCCAGCTGTATTATCTTGAGCTAGTTACTTTCCTGCTGTGAAATGGCTGCTTACCTATAAAATGGGAATACTAGCAATAATAGCACTTACCTCACAAAATGGTTGGTGAGGATATATGAGAATAAGCATGAAGAGCACTCAGCATAACACTGGCTGGAAAATGCGCCAATAAATAGTGGCTGTAATTAACATAAACACTGCTTTTCAGTGAAGAACCAAATCCATGCATGGCCTTGGAAGATCTCAGTCCCTCCAGCTGAGGATGCACAATATCCCCCATGAGCCCATCCTGATTGCTCTCCCACTTTGTCATTGAGACAGGAGAAGTGAGTTAAAGCTTTGAAGTTTTCACCTCTCTACTGGTCTGTCCTCATCAATTTCTGGACAATAAGGGCAGTTAAAATGCTTTTAAAGACATTGCAAGTATAATCTCAATTACAGCCTAAATGAGGACTGCTGGGAACCAGAAAGAACAGAGACCCCTTCCCTTTACCCCCCCCCACCCCATCCCCCTTGGAAGTAGTCACTGGGAGAGGGCTGGAACTGTTTAAATAGAAAGCTGCAGAGACGGCACTTAAAGTGGCCACAGGAGATAGAGTCAAACCACTTTAAGAAGTGCAGAGATTTCAACTTCAGAGAATGCAAAGGGCAAGAGACTTGACTTTTAGTTTTGTGGTTCCATATCCTTCTCTGCTATTGCCTCATTTCTGTGTTCTCTTTACAAACAAACAAACAAACAAACTGTCCAATTTCATTTATATGAAATATCCAGAAGAGATAAATCCATAGAGATATAAGTAGATTGGTGTTTGCTCCAGGGATCAGGGAGAGTGGAGAATATGGAAAAACCACTTAATGGGTATGGGGTTTTACTCTGAGGTGATGGAAATATTTTTGGAAATAGCTAGAGATGGTGTTTGCACAATATTGTGAATGTATGAAGTGCCATTGAATTTTCTCTCTAAAATGGTTAATTTTACATAAATTTCACCTCAATAAATTACTTAAAAAAAAACCTTCTTGAAAAGAGTTGTTTCTACTTTCTACTCTAATTGTTCATCTCTCAATTTCTCTGAACCTCACGCAAATCAGGCTTTCACCTCCATCACTCCACCCAAACTGCTATTGTTATTGTCATCATGACCTCCAGGATACTAAATAGCATGGTCACTTGTAGCCACACGTAGCTGCAAGGAAAGCTGTAAAGTGTGGTCTTTATTCCAGGCAGTCACATCTCAACTAAAATCAGCCTTTTTATTACTAAAAAAGAAGGGAGAAATTAATAATAAGGAATAACTAGCAGTCTCTGGCAGTCTCCTTAAGGGTAAACCATTTGAACACTGGCAATGAAATGTGGAGCCTCCAAATTTGGGGAGGATGGTTTTAAAAGAAAAACATTAGATCAGTTCAGTAGAAGATAAAAAAGAAAAAAAGAAAAGAAAAAGAAAAAATTTGATAAACAGAACAGAAAGAGAGAGGAAATAAAAACATAACCATTAAAACACAGAGATTCTTTCATATAATTGCTGCATTTCATCTAAGTTATCAAAGTTGTGGACAAAGAGTTGTTCATAATTTCCCTTTTACTATCATTTTAATGTCCATGGGATCAATAATAATGGCCCTTATTTCATTTCTGATATTAGTGATTTGTGTCTTCTCTTTTCTTAGTTAGTCTGGCTAGAAGTTTATCAATTTTATTGATCTTTTTCAAAGAAATAGCTTTGGGTTTATTGACTTTATTATGTTCTTGTTTTCCATTTTATTAGTTTCTGCTCTGGTTTTTATTATTTCTTTTCTTCTGCATACTTTGCATTTAATTTCTTCTTTTTCTAGTTTCCTAAAATGGAAGCTTAGGTTATTGCTTTTAGGTCTTTCTTCTTTTCTAACATATATATTCAATGTTATAAATTTCCCTCTAAGTACTGTTTTTGCTGCATCCTGCAAATTTTGAAAAGTTGTATTTTCATTTAATTCAAAATATTTTTTTAACTTCTCTGAGACTTCTTTCTGTGACCCATGCATTATTTAGATGTGTGTTGTTTAATCTCTAGTATTTTGGATTTTGCCAGCTATCTTTCTGTTATTGATTTCTAATTTAATTTCACTGTGGTCTGAGAGCATACTTTGTGATTTCTATTCTTTTAAGTTTGTTAAGGCGTATTCTTATGGTTCAAATGTTGGTCTGTCTTAGTGAATGTTCCATGTGAATTTAAGAAGGAGGCGTATTCTGCTGTTGTTGAATTTAGTAATCTATAAATGTCAACTAGATCTAGTTGATTGATGCTGCTATTTAGTTCAACTATATCCTTATTGATTTTACGACTTCTGTATCTGTCATTTACTGACAGAAGGATATTAATGTCTCCAACTATACATTTGTCTATTTATCTTTGCAGTTCTCTTAGTTTTTACCTCAGGTATATTGATGTTTTATTCATGCATACGCATTAAGGATTATTATGTCTCCTTGGAAATTTACCCTTTTGTCATGTAATGTCCCTCTTAACCCCTTGATGATTGTCCTTGTTCTGAAGTCTGCTATAAGACAGAGGTTTCTATATTAGATACAAAATCAAAATAAAGTTCTTTACTGTTTACAAAAGAATCTACTAAAGAAAATTTTACATGGAAAGGTTGAAAACAACATGTTGGTAAAAACAAACAAACAAACAAAAAAACTAACCAAAAATATTTGGTGTGGTGATCAGGAAAAATATAATTTAAAAAGTAAAGTACAGTATTAAAGTAGAATTCAATAGAATTAACAAAATTAACAACTTTAATTCACAAAATATAATTTAATCTAAGAGGGATACTATACAATAATAAACATGATGTAACAAATATATATGTGTATGTACCTATCAACTTAACCTTAAAATACATAAAGCAAAAATTAACCTAATTACAAAAAGAAATTAATAAATCTACAACACACTGTTTTAGAAAGAACAAGCAGACAAGAAAATTGTAAGAATGAATAAATTTGAACAATATAATTAACAGATTTAACCTGATGGATATATATAGAGAGGACCCTCTACTTTAAATAAAGAATATGTTATTTTTCAAAAAGACATGAATCAATTACAAAAAAAAGGTTACATATTGGTAATTGTTTTTTTCTGCTCAAAGCATATTAGACTTTAGAATACTGATTCTGTGATTACACAATATCTACTTTTGAATAGGACCAGGGTAGGTCAAATTCAAACATCCAAGGCTGCTCATATAGGTCATTTGAAGGGAACACAGACTCATAAATGAAGCCTCACAAAGTAAGTATCAATGTTTACTGAAGAATCAATATCATTTAGAACATTCTCCCTGATACTGCAATTAAACAAGAAACATTAAAAATGTTTTTAAGTAAAACATTCCATAAAGAGAAAAGAAAAACACAAATCACACAGCTTTTCTCACCATTGTCAGGAAATTAGTCTTCAAGTTACTGTCATCCACAAGAAGAGTGATTTTAACAATTTAAATATCTATTCCTAAGTCATAATCATATAACTCCATATTCTTACCCAGTTTAAAACTTTTCCCCTTCTCTGGCTCCAGCCTGCTTCACCCAGGAAATTACTAGAGGAGCAGAGGATAGCTGATTTTTTTCTCCTTCTGCGTCTTGCTCTCCACTATCTCTGCCTCCCTCTCAGGTTGCCTCTGAGCCTGTAGAGTTGGGGGTTGGATGGAAGGGATACAGGAGGAGGAGAGATAAGGAGCAGGAAACCTCTCACCTGCCCAGACCTAACCTGGAGATGGTACTCTGGGGATGGCAGATGTCCTGCTAACTACTCCTCTCTTAAGGCAATTTGTGGCTTCCTCAGAGGCAATCCAAATGGGATCCTTGGGTTGCAACTGCCAGTCTGATCCAGGCACAGATTCACTCCAGTCCTTATGCTCCCCAGTTCTAACAGGGCTATTTCAATGTACTTGAGTTCTTTCCTTGGGGCACCCTCTTTATGGCTTAAGAAGAAACAGAGCAGAATCACTCCCCTTCTCCACTCCCAGAGGTGGGATAGGGACAGGGGAGTGAAATATACAACTCTCTGCCATCTCTCTACACAGACTTCTTCTATTGCCTTGGCCTCTAACTTGATGCCTCTAAATGATGATGGGCTAAGGGTACCCGAATGAGTTTTGTGCCACTCTCTTTGAAAGTCTTGCATAGGTGGTCTAAACACTGTTTTGGGATCTGGGGTAGTTGGCCTATTGTTCTGGGCCTTTGAAGCCAGAAAGAGGGCATTTTAACAATCTGTGACATGACCAACATTGTTATTAAGCAACGGGACAAATACATTTAGAAGGGTATCTTTGCCTTGATGAGTCTCCACTTCTAGAAACATACATTATATATCGGCACAGAATTCCCACCTTAACCCCAAGGCATCAGTGTTGCAGATGCCAGGAAGCTGTGGCAGCAGGGAAGGGAGATCATCTGGAGGCAAGAGAAGATCCAGTCTTTTCAGCTTTCCTCAAATTTTGAACAATTGGTTAGCATTGTTAATTTACAAACTGCTTTCTTCTTTTGTTTCATTTCATACTCGTGGTGACCACTCTGAGTCTGTGTTATTATCCCAATTTCTTTTCACAGAGTAGTATACGGAAACTCAGAAAACCGAATTCTTGTTTAAGGTTATGCAGCTGGTTTACAGCACAGAGGAACTTGAACTCCTGCCTTCTCTAGGACACCATACCCTAGACTGTCTGCATGTGAGGCCCACAGTTTTACCTTCTTCTTACCAGCAAGTTGAGATGAAGTAGATTTTCAAAAGGCAACATTTCAAAAAACAGGAGGCTGGGACTTCCCTGGTGGCACAGTGGTTGAGAGTCCGCCTGGCGATGCAGGGGACACAGGTTCGTGTCCCGGTCCGGGAAGATCCCACATGCCGCAGAGCGGCTGGGCCCATGAGCCCAGCCGCTGAGCCTGCACGTCTGGAGCCTGTGCTCCACAACGGGAGAGGCCACAACAGTGAGAGGCCTGCATACTGCAAAAAAAAAAAAAAAAAAAAAAAAAGGAGGCTGAATAATCCTGCTAGAAACCACCATCATTCAAATTAAGAAGTCCCACTAAGTAATTACATATATATTTGGAACTGTATATTGCAGAATATCTTAGATATATGGTTTTCTAGGAACATGTTTGTCATGTTGTTTGGTGTTCTAGCTCTGAGGTTGGAGATAAGTCTCAGAAAATATTGGTCTAATAAGGAAGGAACACTAACTAAAAGGCTCCAGATGGACAGTACTGCAAGTTGGATTGGACAAAGGTTTTGAGTAAGTTTGTGATTTATCACATGTTAATTTTCAAAGCACATTAAAACATTTCCTTGAATTTTGTGGCCCCCAAATCTTGTGACTGCTTATGGCAGTGTTCCTGCCAGCTACAGCAATTTGGAAGAAATAAGTGACCTCTCAAAAGAGTGAGCGAGAGAGTTCAGGATGGTATCAGCAGTGTGGGATGAGACTACTTGGTTCCCAGATGTGTCTCTAGTGAATGAATTTTCTCAGAGGACCCATCAACACAATGTATAAGGCAGACCTCAGGACTGTCACTACTAGCCTATTCAGCATGGATCTGTAACAAGCAGGACCCTACGGGGCCTTCCTGGGACACATCCCTCCTCCATATCCTCTGCTGTAGCTCCTCTCTGAAGTACATAGATAATAGTATTTTATGCATATTTCCTGAGTTTTTCAGATGCTAAAACACCACCAAATGGAAGAAATTAACTACTTGATGATCATGAGCACATAGCCCCCAAATCTTCTAGCACCTAAGGATTGATCACCATCAACCAGACAATTGTGCATGAGTTGATCACATATCCTGGGATGCCCCTCCCTCATCTGACCGTTGAAAATCCTTTGCTGAAAACCTTCAAGGAGTTCAGGGGTTTTTCTGAGTGTTAGCCACCCATTCTCCTTGAATGACCCTGCAATAAACCTTTCTCTACTCCAAACTCCAATGTTTTGGTACTGTTTGGCCTCACTGTGGGTCGGGCACATGAACTTGTATTCGGTAACAGATCCTTTATTGATTGTCACATCCCCGTTCAGGAGAGCAACAAGCAGGGATCCTTAGCTGAAACGACAGAGGTTCTAGCTACTTTATCATGATTACACTACTTGTGCTTTATTAGTAAAATCCCTATTTTTATATCTAATTTAATTCCAATTAGAGGAAGGGGATTAATTATATGACTATATGTGGGACACTGTTTTTCAGTTTTAGCTGCCTAGAAGCAGAATCATTTTTAAAACACCTCCAGGTAAAAATAAATTAAGGAGTAGTTTGATCACACAGATATTTAGGGAGCTGATTCAAGCCCAAGACACATAAGCTGGAAAAAATGGACTAAATTGCTTGGGAAAGGGAGTTTCAAGTGCTCAGCATCACAGAAACAGCACTGAGATTGAGCAGCTGGGGCTAAACCGAGGTCCAGGAGACTTTCTCTCTGGTCCTCAGTTGTTCCATCCACAAAATGGAGCCAGCATACAAATCTAAAAGCACAGCAGTCCGTCAACTATTACATAAGGTCTATTCAAAAGGTTACATTTATGGTTACAAGATACCTGTCCATTAAATTCCCTGCAGTGAATTGAGGGAGAGAAAAGGAAAGGTATCTGGGTCTTGTAAGAGGTAGAGGCATAGTGGGGAATAGCTCCTGGGGAGAGCAGCCTGGGTATAAGTACTAGCACAGCCACTCACTGGACACGTGACATGATCAGGCAGATCATTACGCTCCTCTGTGCCTCAGCTGTGTCATTTGTAAAACCCCATAGGGTGGTTGTCAAGATCAGACAAGTTTGCATTATAAACTGTTAGAATAGAATGTGGTACGTACTAAGTACTCAGCAGGTATTATCTATATGTATTCTTCTTTTTCATACAAGCAGAGGTACATAGACTTCGCTTGAGGAAACATTCAAGGTGGAGCAGAAGGATCAGGCAAACAGTGTTATCTAGATTATGAAAGGGAATTCTGATTATATCTGGGTAGTATTTAGATGAGCAATCATCGGTATTTGATGCTCTGTGATGTACAGACACCGTACTGGGCACCTCATGGTCTTTGATTTTCTCAACAGTCCTTCAAGGTGGAGAGTAAGATATTACTACTCTGCTCATTTTCAGATGAGGAAAGTGAAGTTTGTGTAAGTTGTCCAAATCCATACGGTGACAGAACCTCCCGATTCAAACCCAAGCCCATCTAAGCTTCAGAGACCTGAGGTTATTGTTTCAGAGTAAACTGCAGCTCTCCTCTGCATGGCTGGGCTGGGCGGGCACTCTGCTGAGTGCTTTCCTTTATACAATGTTTCCAGACCTCTTGGCCCACAGAATGCGGACAACACCATCTCTACTTCTTTTCTCAAAGAGCTGAGCCAAGCCTTCTACTTTATGCTACACAGTGCTCACCAACAACAGGGAGGTGGGAAGCATCAGAAATTTTTCAGAGTAGGAGTTGAGATGACATTGCTGACAACACTCGGATATATTTATTTTCAGCCATGCCAACTGGCACTGTGGCACCTCGTTGTGAATAATGAGCCTCATTCAATTTGGAAGGATGACTCATCACCTGTCAGGGCTAACTAATGAGCCTTGCTGACTGCAGCCTGAAGCACTTGGAGACGGTCCAGGGACCCTCTCTCATTAGTGCCAGGGGGCGCCCCACCCTCCCCTCCCAGCATGAGCACATCTCAGGGCTTAGAGTCCCCAGAGCCACTTCCAACCACCACCCTGCCCGCAGTGAGAAGGCAATGCAAGGAGAGATGCACGCATAGCTTAAGTACCCTAACTAATGGCCTGTCACAGCACGAGAGACTGTGAAATCTTTACCTAGGGGTGGGCTCCCAGGCTTGCATATTTATTTTTAATTATGACATCTCATAAAGTTAAAAGAAGTTGGAATTTGCCTTGCGATGACATTTAGGAATCCCAAATCCTGTAATATTTTTGTTGATTTTGGATGAGTCTTCTTATTAGGCATGCTCCCCAGCCAGGCTGACCATTTGTGGTCATCACACATCTCATGTTTGCTTGGCTGCAGCAAGAAGCAGTCTGTTGCAATCACTGGTCATTTGTATCTGTTCAGCAGATTTATAGCGAGAGGGTATTATGGCAGAAAACAAGTTTCTAAGATAAGGCTGCAGGGCTCAGCTCTGCAATCAACCTGCTTGCAATTTGTGTGGTCCCTTTACTTCTCTGGTCCTCATTTTGCAAATGTGGTTTTTAAAATTATGGCTAAATTAGGTGTTTTCTAAGGATTTTGAGATAATCAAATCTATCCTCCGACTCTAGAAACAACCACACCTGAGCCTTGCCAAGGGGAAACTATTCTGTTTAAAATCCTGCAGAGAGAAATGTTTCCTAGCCTCTCCCTTCCTGGCCTTCTGTCCATAGACACTCCTGGAGTTGACAAGCTTTCTCATAAGCGAGGTGCTTTCTTGAACATTCTCTTCATGGCAACCTTTCTACATCATTAACTGTGGTTTTCATAAAACTTAAGCCTATTTATTATTAGAAACCTGTCCCTCTCTTTCTCTCCTGTTAGAGCTGCTGGGACTATGAAATCAAGTGACCAGGGGCAAAGGAATTGCCCCCTCCCTGAAGAGTTACCTGACCCTTGCAGATAGGAGAAAAAAGTGAGGGAGACACATTTCTCCATCTCTCCTCCCAGGCTAAACCCCACTTGTGCTGTCGGTGACATCATAAAAACGTAAACAAGATCAAAGAGTTTGAAGGCATATAGACAAGGTTCAGTTCTCAGCCTTGTACTTTCTACTTGTGAGATATTGGGTGAATTTTCTCTCTGAGCTCTGTATCCTTTTCAATGGGATAAAGATAAAAATACCTGCCTTGCAAGGTTGTTTGAAGAATAACTATGAAAAACACAAATAAAGGGCTTACAACCACTCAGACAATTCTAAGAACTATCAGAACTGAAATCTAAGTCCCCTGATTACCAACCATGTCCTCTTTCCCCATCTGAAGATGGGGTCGACCCTTCCTTTCTAATCAGGGTCCCCCTGTCTTCACTTCCTACTCAGAGGTGATGCTGTCCAGACTCAGACAGACATGCCCATTCAAGGATTCCAAGCCACATTTTGAACTTCATTGATGGCCAATCCTTAACACAGGCAGGAAATTCTGTGGCAGGCAGCTTGTCAGTAGTGTGAAAACCCAGGAAGACTCTGGAAATGGAAGATTGTGGTGTGCTCTGGGGAGTGGAAAGGGAAGCACTCCTATTCCTGATGTTGGCACAAAGACCTGCAGGGGCCATCCTGCTCTGGGGGAAATGGAGCATCATCTGGAGACCAGTCAACACTCATTTGCCTCCTCCAGTCTCTAGACCATGGAAACCTGCAGCCCTCAAACATGTTTCACTTGGCCCACACAGTGGTTTTAAAAAATCATATTAGTTGCCAAGATTTAAAAATTCATAGAGTACACATCAAAATTTGGGTTTACTGTTTCTTTTCTTTTTTTTATTCTGAATATTTCTGCATAGCAGCAATTGCCCAGAGTGGAGTAGATGCAGGCCTTCTAGGCTAGAAGCTCTCTCCCTAGCCTCCACCCTTCCCTGTAGTTATAACTCATCTTCTTAATGTGACACTCAATGACTCTTCCAGAGACCTGAGTTGGAACCTGATTCATTTAACAAATCTTGTGTCAGGTACTGTGCTGGACACCAGATGTACAAAACAGACTAGTGAGATACACAAACAATGACAATGGAACCCAGGAGCTCTAACAGACATAGACAAAGGGCTACGGGAATCCAGAGGTGGGAAAGACTAATTGCCTAACAATACTATCAGCTATCATCTACTGAGTGCTTACTATATGCCAAGCATTTTGCCTGATTGAGGAATCAGGGATGGCTTCGCAGGAAGGTTTCCCTTCAAGAATAAGAAAATTGTCAGCTAGAGAAAGATATTTCAGACAAAATTGAATATTCAAAGGATTGTGAACAAGCCAGCAGGTTCAGTGAACAAAGGAAAACTGCATAGGATAAGAGAAGGGGCTACAAACGTAGTCTGGGACTAGAGGGAACCTGAACTCTATCTTACAACCAGTGAGAAGGCATCCAAGTTTTAACCAGCTCCTCTATGGCCCTTCCTGAGGGCAGGCTTAGATAGAGGTAATGGATCAAGGATCCTGAAAAGGAGAGGGAGCAGAGGGATGGAGCCACTACTCTGGACCTTTGGGAAAGAATGCTGGTGCCAATTAGCCTAGTCTTGACCCCGCCACCCCTCACCCAACTCTCCTATAGAATATGTTCAGGGAATTCAAAGTTGCGTGTATATTAGTCCAAGCCCAAAATGATAAGGAAAGTGAAGCTGGTGCCAAACATACTGACAGTGCATTTGAAACCCAGTGTGATTCATCTCTCTCTCTCTTGAGTTGATCATACTTCTCCCCCATCAGAACAGATGTTTGAGTCTTTGTAAATGTCTGTGTCTATGAACGTACATCTCTCCACTCAAAGCCATGCTTAAAATACCTTTCATAAATATGTGCTTTCATCGCTGCTCCTTCTAGCATTTTCTCTATTTTCTGTTAAATCCTTCTTTGTGAATCACTTCTTCTTTGGCAACACTCATTCACACTAATATGCAAAGGGGTCACAGGGCAGGTCTGGGGCCACTTTGCCATGCAGATTATTTAGGAGAAGCAACACGAGAGCCCTTTGGGAAATTCTCGCATGTAACTAAATCAGAAAGTAATATCCTGTTTTGTCTGCACTCTGCACTAGTCCTCATGTGTCCTGTAGAGGAATCCCGGAGTTTCTCCCTGCTGGCTGAAAGATAAACAAACCGCTGGCTCCCAGCCCTACCCTGGAGCTGTCCTAGGGAATTACACTGAAAACAAAGTGTCATCAAACTGAACCAAAAAGATGGAAAAAAAAACCTTAAAGATCTCAGTAGCTGTTAACTTCACTTCTTGGAGCAGAAATTTTGATTTTTGCATTTTGGAAATATAAGCATTTATATCAAGAGTATTTGACTCTCAAACTTTTCATTTAAGAGGATCCCCTTTTTAGCTTCCAATACTTTCAAGAACTCTCCAGAATATTCACTGTCAATATCAGGAAGTTGAGAATAATAGTAATTCAGTAAGAGTTTTTAGAGGAATTTTAATTCTATTAATTATAACAGTATATTTATCTGCCCATTGAAAATGACAATATATATACATATAAAGCATCTCTCTTCTGTTCAGTCTGAGGTGTTACCAACAATTTCTCAGAAAGCATTTTGATCATAGATGCCTTTGCAAGAATTTTCTTTCCCACACTCCATCCCCAACAGGAGTCCTCCACTCACAGATTGAAAATCACCGTGACTCAGAAGAAACAGCAAGGGTGCAGTGTTTTGTGTTTCTTTTAGATTTGTTTTTTGTTTTGTCAAAGAACAGAATTCACTGTGATATCTGTAGAAAACTATTGGGATTTGGTAAAAGTTTTTTCACATTGTGCTCTCTGTCTGCCTTCCTCCTGTTTGAAATATCTCCTCAAAGTGTAGGAAACTTTGAAGGTCTCTTTTATCATTTATTTTATCATTGGGTAATCTTGTTTTAAGATCTGTGGCTCCATACTTAGTATCTAGTACTGTAGTTTCTCCTTTGGGATTTCAGGAAGGACCAGAGTTATCTGGATTTAACACAAGAAGAAACATAGTAATGAGGTTTGAAAGAGAATCTTAAGTCAACAAGATCCCAAAGTTCTGTAAAGAACTTAGCAATAAAACACATTCATTATTTTACCACATACTGATGTGCACCACCTGTCAGGTAATGGGAGGAAAAAATTAAAAACTCTGACCTCAAGGGAGTGAAAGAAACAAGGTGGTGGGTGTTTTTGAGCTTATTTCAGAGCTGGGAGGCACAGAAACCTAAATGAGATAAACCCTGTGAGGGGCACAGATGAAGTGTCATAGGAGTTCAGAGACAGGAAAATGGTCCTCCACCCAGGTGAGATCTGGGTAGGCTTACAAAAGAAGCAGTATTTGAGTTGAGCCTCAAAAGACAGGGAGATTTGGACATTCTTTAAATCCCATGCTAGCTATAATGTTTGTGCTTTGGGTCCAGAAATTAGAATTTTGGGGAAATAGCCACTTTGCTTTCACTTAATCAGGGAAGGTTTTTCAACAGAGGATATGTGAAGGAATCTTTGAAAGAAGGTAAAAGGCACACTCCTCTTACCAGACAAGACAGTTTACAAGCCTCCTGACTGTGTGCACTGGTCACAAAAATTCAGGTTCTAGTCAATCTGAGTGAATGACTTTTCCTGTTACATGTAGGACTGTGTCCCTCTCAAATTCATATGTTGAAGCCCTAACACTCAGTACCTTAGAATGTGACTATTCAGAGACAGAGTCTTTCAAGATGTAATTAAGGTAAAATGAGGTCATATTGGTAGGCCCCAGTCCGGTCTGACTGGTGTCCTTATAAGAAGGGGAGATTAGGACACAGACCACATGAAGACATAGTAGAGAAGATGTAACAGAGAAGAACAAACCTGACTCCATATTGGATCTATTCCTTTAACTCTAACATTTGTGATCTGTTTCCTGTGCTTAGTCATACTGGTTCTGCACCTTTTGTAAAAGAATGTTGCCTATAGCCTGAAATATACAGGATAGCCCATTCTCAAGGCTCTAACCTTTAAATGTGTAACACTTTTCCATTCACATAGAGATAAAAAGTTGCAGAACAGAGAATAACATTTGTCTTGTTGGAGGTTTACAGGAACATTGTGACCTGACCTTTGTGGACAGCTACAAGAACAAAGGATTCCAGCATCAAGAAGTTTGCAACAACTAACCATACCCCCCTTTCAGTATAAAAGAAGGCTGAATATTAACTCAGGTAAGATGATTATTTGGGACACTAGTCCACCATCTTTTGGGTCTGCTGGTTTTTCAAGTAAAGTCACTATTCCTTGCCCCAACAACTGTATTGGCCTTTCATGTGGTGAGCAGTACAAGTTTGGACTCGTAACAAAGAAGGTCATCTACAAACCAAGAAAAGAGGCATCAGAAGAAATTAACCCTGTGAAACCTTGATATTGGACTTCTAGTCTCCAGACCTGTAAGGAAATACATTTTTCTTCTTTAAGTCACCCAGTCTGTGATATTTCATTATGTCAGCCTTAGGAAACTTAATCATTCACTGTAATAGTCTCCTGATCTTAGACTCATAATGCCTCCTAGATAAGCATTTTTACTATACATCCTTATGCAAAAACCATCAACATTTTATACCTAATCACCTCCCTGGGCTTCATCTTTCACAGTCCTTCCCTACTTCCCACTCCAGCAGCCCTCCCTACTTTCCCACTTCACGTTTCACTCTCCGCACTCACAAGAAGATTCATTACCTTATGTCTTTTTCTATACCTTTTCCTTTGCCTAGAATGTTCTTATGCTCTCTTATTTATTTTGGGAGTTCCCTGTAATTCTTCAAACCTCAGATCAGAAGCACGACTTCTGAGCAGGCTTCCCTGGCCACCTCTATCCAATACTTAGATCATGTCCTTCTCTATATTCTGAAAATAATTATGTTATTGCACTTATAATGATATTTCACTTTCCTAAACACTGACCTCTTTTATAGACTATGTCTGGTTCATCTCTGTAGCACCTACCGTCATGATTCCAGCACCTAGCACAGATCCTAGCACACAGCAAGTACTCAATAAGTGCTTATTGAATTGAACAAATAATTGAATAGGTTATCATCAAATAAATTCACATTTTAACAAGCATTTTCTCCATAGAAAATCTGATGTGAGACAACATAAAAATACATCTTTTTGCTTGCTATTACATTGATATAGCATTTAACTGCTTGTCAAACACTTTTATGATTATCAAATATATATGTTAGGAACTAAAAGTGATCTTAGATCCTAGAGCAAGCATCTTCATTTGTTAAGGAAGAAAATTAAACAAAGTGAAGAAATTTATCCAAAGTCACATGGCTAGTCAAGTAGAAGACAGAACTAAAACACACACTGCCATTTAACCCAGTGGTCTTCCACTTATCCAAATTCTAGTCATTGTTTGAGGACTAGAGCAAGTCCCAGATCCTTCATGGAGCCTCTTCTGATTGCTCCAATCCATGCCAACACCTCACTTCTCTAGAGTTATGTTTGGCCCAACTTTTCTTGGCTCTTACTCTTGCTTTTACACTGATTGCTCCATGACTCATTTTTCAGAACAGGTCCTAAGTCAGGAAGACATAGATCCAAATCCAGCTCTTCATCCTCCAACACACACACATACACACTCACACACACAGAGGTAGACAGACACACATGCACACATACTTGCATACTGACCAAAACTAAACTGGGGTGGGGGCTTCCAAGGGAAGGGAGATTTCTGGGACACTTGCAGGCAGGATGACATCTCTAGGGCTACAGTAGAAGAGGTTCAATATGGGGCAGAAGGAGCCTTAGCCCAGGATGTGGTAGGTGAACCCTTTAGTGGACCTTCTTCATGGTCAGAACTTCTGAAGGGGCACAGATATGAGAAAATATGGACTGTTTAGATCTTGTGGACACTAGGGAAAGCCAGCCACCTCAGGGTATTTAACAACCTCACCCATTTCCCTGAATTCTAGGTGTGCCAAGATAGGCAGAAGGTAGAGAAGCCCTGCTTTGTCATCCCTGCCCCATCTCTGACTGTTCCACCCAGATTGCCTAGTGCTGGCTCGTGGTATGGACAGAATATTCCATAAGCTACCTGCAGTTTGTTGTGACCAACAGAGCCCTGGCAACTTGAGGTCACCCTGTGACAGTCATGAGTGCCCTTAGGCCTACTGATAGCCATGAAACTTTACCTTAGGAAATGCTATACAGTGTTCTGGAGTGAAGATTTTGGGGGGTGTTGTCTGGGAGAAGGTTTTCTGGGCAACTAAACATAAAGTGAACTTTACTGGGAAAAAGAACTTGGCATTTTATTTTCTGTCCTAGATTAAGAAAAGTTAAAATTTCTGATAAATTCATATCATTCTGACAAGAAAGACTGAAGGACTGGCATTGTCTTTTGTGGAGGTTATCCTTGAGACCAAGCTGTCAGAATATTGAGCCTAGAAGCAAATAGCAAACTAAATAGGTCCCACTCTTGGAGGTTAAATAGACTTGCTAGAAAAAGAACTGAGGGAAGTGAAATCTAACATTTGAAATTTTGAAAACTACTTCAGTTTGCCAAGAACTCTATTTACTGTACTTATGGGAAAAAAATGTAAAAGTAGCTTGAAGTTTACATAGATAAATTGTCAGTGATTTTAAATAAACAAATATTAATTCTGTCCTTTTGCCCTTAACAATACCTGGAGTGGAGGACAAGGATGAAGCATATATATCTTTCATGTAGGCACTAGGTCTTCAGATACTATCTATTAAATGAAAAAATTTATGGATTGTTGAATTTTAAGTTGATTTTGTTTTTATAATCTCCCTCTAATTTCATGTGTATCAGAAAATAATTTTATAATTTAGTAGGTCAACTATTCTGAACTACAATGTTTAGCATTTCCCTGGTAGATTCATGAACAAGACCAGTCTCTTCACTCTGGGTTTCCCAGTCTTAAACTGCTGCTGAGTGTGTTTAGTGGTTGACACTACTAATTTGTTTTAGGACTGCTGGGTATAACTCCCATGGTGGTAACTATAAGAGCTAGCATTTAATGAATGCTAGTACCAGACACTGTGTGCCAGACACTATGCTAACCACCTTACATGTATTATTTTACTTTATTCTTCATAAGTTCTAGAAGATAGGTACTCATATTCTTCTTCTTAATCTTAAGAGACAACGTGTTAAATTACTGGCTAGCAAGTGAATAAACCATTGATTTTCTCTCTCTCTCTC
Source organism: Mesoplodon bidens (assembly GCF_964165515.1). Lineage (NCBI taxonomy): Eukaryota > Metazoa > Chordata > Mammalia > Artiodactyla > Ziphiidae > Mesoplodon > Mesoplodon bidens. Next base: position 21,091,041 of record NC_138164.1, on the reverse strand, counting down.
TCTCTCTGCTTCCTTCTCTGTCTCTGTCTCTCTCACTCCAAAGATTAAGCTCCTGTTCATTTTGCTAAACCCACCCCAGTAACAGGGAAAAATATAGGTTCACAGGACACAATGTCCTGTGCATATGACGTATATGCTGTATAGACCCACCCTCCAAAGACCTATACTTTCAGTATAATTATTTAATAGCAGGTATGGCCTATGGCCAAGCCATTTATACTTCTTAGTCTGAGCTCCATTCTGATTCATGGTCCTTGTTCATTTATTAGGATGAATGTAATCCTACCCCATAAACCTGAGTGATACGTTAACTCAGATTCTAAAGGTTCTTCAATATGGGTCACCAGTTTGTCTAACCCTAAGAACTATATCTTCTAAAAGAATTACCAAACCCCATTACCAAGGATATCTGCTAGTCTAAAGCCATTATTGATTAATTCTGGAAAATATTCAATAAATTTGAAAGAAGATTCTGCAGAAAAACAATGAATCAATGCTGTCTCTCTGAAGGGCATCATAAATTTTAACGTGGTGAGTTTCAATATTACATTCTTGCTTGATCCCATAGCAAATAAGAAGTTCCATATGAATTTCCAGGTGTCATCTAAGGAAAGCCTTAAGAAAACTTTCTGTAGTGTTTTTTCCCCCTCAACATTATAAGTAGACAATGTTGATTGAACTTAATTGCTATTGTATAGCATTGTTTTCATCACTGATTAATTATTTCTCTGGATGTGATAAATTCTAGAATTTAGACAGAGAATCAGTTAATTTTGCATAGAGAAGTGAGAAATCATAGGTGACATCAGGTGTTTTCTGTTTTCTCCAACCAATTTTTCTTTGCTAAGAGCCAACTACTAGCAATCAAGAAGTCTACAACTTCCTATCCTGTCACTTTCCCTAATGAAATTAATTCTGGTCTAGAAGCTGATGGATAATAAAATGTCTTAAGCAGCCCATTTAAAAAAAGATAAAAAAAAGAACTGAAATCTTAGCAAAGCAGAACAATGTGATAATTGACTGGCACAAAACAACAGGAATTGAATATTGGAGTGCAATGCTTTGGAAATCCACAGAAGCCTCAGCTCTTCTGAAAGGGCTAAGACTGAATCTTATAGATCAAATGAATCTTTCTAGAAATCCTTGAGTGTGAGAGTTACGATCAATGTTAAAGAGCCTAAAATTAGCACTGTCATTGCTGCCTAGATTAATTCTTTCTTAAATGCATTGTTGTATAATATCCAGGAAACTGCCTGTCCAGACAGTATCCACATGCAGCTGTAGCCTGAGGCTGGATTTCTGGGTACAATTATTTGCCCTCTTTCTCAGTAGAGGTGGGAGGCTGGACCTGAAATGAAACAGAGGCTGCCCAGTGGTGCAGAGCCCAAGGAGGTGAGTCCATCATGAAGGCACTGGAGAAATAGGCAAACGGATGCCCTGCTGGAAGGCTGATTACCCCAGTCTGTTTCATGTAGGATGCTAGAAGATCCCAACTGTCTTACCATTTCTCTCCTTCCTTGCTGAATCCTTTTATCTAAATATCCATCTCCTAGGGGGGAAAAAAAGACATGATGTACAAAATTAAGAAACATGAGGGGGCTTCCCTGGTGGCGCAGTGGTTGAGAGTCCGCCTGCCGATGCAGGGGACACGGGTTCGTGCCCCGGTCTGGGAAGATCCCACATGCCGCGGAGCGGCTGGGCCCGTGAGCCATGGCTGCTGAGCCTGCGCATCCGGAGCCTGTGCTCTGCAAGGGGAGAGGCCACAGCAGTGAGAGGCCCGCCTACCGCAAAAAAAAAAAAAAAAAAAAAAAAAAAAAAAAAAAAAAGAAACATGAGGAAAATTATAAACATTCTAGAAATTTTATAAATTTCTTTTTTTTTTAATTCTCAACTTCCATCTTGAAAGTATGCTCAGTAACCTCTTTCATACCATTTTAAATGATAGTACAGGTACAGTTATTAAGCACACAGCTATCAGGAGACAATTCTCCAAAGTCTGTGGCATGTCTGAACACCTTGCAGGCAGATGCACTGACTATCCTTTCTTTCAGACTATATTTTAAAGGGTATGTGTACAGCAAACAGCCTTGGAAAAATGTCTCCCTCCAGAGAAAAGAGCAAACATGCTTACTGCTCATTAAAAAAGATACTGTTCCTTTAAAAATATACATTTTTGTAACTATGTATGGTGACAAATATTAACTAGATTTATTTGATGATCATTTTGCAATATATACAAATACCTAATAATTATGTTGTACACCTGAAACTAACTTGATGTTTATGTCAATTATACCTCAAAAAAAAATCCTCTAGGAGGTTAGTTGAGAAAAACTCTTCAGAAGAACCGTTAGAGCTCCACGTGACCCCAGTGGAGTGAGGACATGCAAGAGTCATAACACAAGGAGAGGGGGCTTTTTTCTGAGCCTGCATTTTGCAATTTTTTTTGTAATTCACATGCTGTATCTTTAAAACACTTATATTATTGAAAAGAAAAAAAAAAAGATATGGCCCCTTAGCTCCAGGTTCCTCCCCTGTAATGAAACCTACTGCATGCACAGTTGTCCATTTGGTCCCATCTGCATCATTCTCATGGAACTTGAGCAGGGAACTGATGCAAATATGCCGATGCTCAGGCTGTGTCTTCTCTAACCCAGGAGTTCCATGTCTCCTACCAGCATCCCTGAAACTGGCAGACTAACTTGTTAGGGTAAAATCTCAGACCTTTCACAATTCTTGGCAACAGCACAGTGGCTGGTATACAGAGGTTGCTGAGTAAATGTTGGTTTCCTCACATAGGTCGCCCTCCTGCAAGCAGCAGCAGGGTCTGCTGTTTCTAGGGCCCGCATCCTAGACAGCCTCTCAGTGTGGTCCGTTTCTCTCCTCCCTGCTCCACAGGCTGGTCCTTTGGGTTCTTCTAGTTAAGGAAGGCTTCTGCTTCTTTGATCCCTCAAGTTTCCTCCACTCTGCAGGATCCTTGCCCTCCTGTAGGTTCTCAGGCTTCACATGTTAGAAGTCCTACCATTATGTTTAGTACCATACATTTCTGATCCCTGAAGAATCTTTCTTCTGGTGTTCAGCTTCTCAGCCCTCCGTGTGGCTTGTTCCTCGACCCCCAGCTCCAGGGGGAACACTTCATTTAGCTGTTCCAACGGAGCCCCTCTGTGCCATGATATCAGCCTCCCTGCCTGAGACACAGAGGCGGTTCTCCCCAGGCCACAGCTTGCATTAAACACTCTCCCCCCCATCCCTTCTTTCTTTGTCTTTTGTATTATTTGTTTACTAATGTGTCTTTCCCATTAGCCTGTAAGCAATTTGGAGAGCAGGATATCGTCATTCTTTTTAAATACCCCTAACAAATAAGACAGTCACTAATTAAAATTAAAATTAATTTTAATTTTACATAGAGAGGCAGTGCAGGCATATGAAGTCATCAATACTTGTTACCTTCACAAAGAAAAGAGGAGAGCCAATTTGTCACAGAGTCCATTCCTCTCCCTCATCTGTCCCTCCTTGTCATTACTGTTGCTGTTTTGGAACACCTTATTGCATAAGCTACTTTGGTAACAGAAAAGATGGCTTCATAACTGAGGTGCTATTCTGAAGACAACCCAGAAGCAAGCGTGGAGTCACCAGATGAAGGGGCCTTGGAGACCTGAGTGACACAGGAAGAAGTACATCAGTCACTTTGGAGAAGGCGTTGATCAGGATCATCCAGGAACGTCCAGTGAAGAGTTTTAAAACATAACATGGGTGGGTGTGCGGACAGCAGGGCAAAATTTGAATGGGGAAGGCTCTAGGGCCATGTTAAATCTCTATAGGACATGGATAAGAGGGATGGAGTGACTTCAGAGAAAAGAATGCCTTATTTAAGCTCGCTCTTAGAAAGTGTCTCTAGGGTGTTGCCCTTGAAGAAGGCAGAAAAATGATCCTGGAGCTGAAGGATCTCTTAGTAAACTCAAGTGCCCCCCACTCTGCGCCCACCCTCCCCCCACTCTTTGCCTTTAGAACGCAAAGTTTGCCAGGCCCACTGGGTCTAAAACTGCTGCTCTGCACTTTCTAAGAGAGTTTCAGTCTGCAGGAGAGAAGAAATAAGGCCTCGGGAGAACAGCTGGCCCTTTCATTTCACCCCTTTCCGCATGCTGGAGATGAAGACATGGGGCGTGCACAGCATCTTCATTTTATTTTCTGATGTGCCGGGCACAAATGCCAAAGACAGCTACAGGTAATTGCTCTCCAAGTTCCAGTGAATTAGAACATCTTCATTTAAGTCATGCATAGCCTGGAATTTTTTGTAAAGTAGAGAAAGATGACTTTATGTGGCGGTTGCTAGGCAGCCAGGCTCTCAGGGAGCTCAAACACTCATGAAGCTTTGCAGAATCTCAGCAGGAAGCCACTGTCCTCTTTAAAAAGCTCTCCTTATGCAACCCTTGAGATCTTCTACTGCATCCAGAAATGTAAGCTTCTCTTGTTTGTTTGTTTTGAACTACCCACCATTCCCACACCCCATTAACCAGTGATAAACCAGGAGAAGATTTGGGTTACCAAATTTCCTGCCTCACTGAGGGCTTGAGGCAGCCTAATCTTCGGGCAGAGCTCCAGTGAAAGTACTACAAGAAATGACATTTTAAAACTTTTCATTTATTGCTTTCCATCTACATGGAGAAATTTTGGAAAATAAAGAGAAATATTAGGCAATTAATAAAAAAATATAATTCCACGACTCAAAACAATGGTAACTATGATGATATTTATTTCTATAGAGATACGTAACAAAATTGGGATCACTGCATACTCAGGATTTAACACAATGCCTAAAAAATAGTAGACATTTACACTTAATAAAGAATTTTAATGAGTGGATGAGCATATTCCATTTTATATCCAGTTTTTCAATGAATATTTCATATGAGTATTTTCACGTTAAAAATGTTTTAAAGTTTGATTACTGTTTCATCACATATATGTATTATTAAATCATTTGTCTATTTTTATCTAGTCTACCATTATTAAGGATTTAATTCTTTCTTAATTTTTAGCTAGTTTAAACAATGCTGTTAGGAAATGCTTTTACATAATGCTTTGCTCATTTTTCAGATTTCTTTAAGATAGATTCCTAAAAGCAGAGTTATTTAACCAAAAGATATGAATTCCATTAAATTTCTTAATAGTTATTATCAAAGTGCTTTCACAAACATTGGTAATAATTTACATTTCCATAGTAGGTTATGGCAGTATCTGTCACACTGCATCTTAATTAATATAGTGTATTGTCATTTTTGTTGACATTTTATTTTTTTAAGTATAATTTGTTGTTGGAAATGAACATCTTATTTTGATGTTATATATATATTTTTCACATTTAGTGGTCATTTACATTTATTCTTTTGTGAATTAATGGCCTCCACTGATTTTTTTTTTTCCTATGCAGGAGAGGACTACACAAAGGCATGGACACCAGGAAGCAGGGGTCCTGGACCCACCTTCAAGTCTGTCTGTCACAACCAGCTCAAAATGACTTTGAGACTTTAGTCTCACCTGGCTCAAGGGCATAAAAGTACTGAACTTTTAAAAGCCCAGAAGGAGGATTTCTTTTTAGAGAGTTGTCAAGACACTTTGTTCTCCCCATTCCACCACCTCTGTGGAGGGATGGGGACAGAAAAATTTTTCTCACCTTTAACCAAGTGAGAGTGAGGGTTCCATGAGCACCACTCAGAGAGTTTAACTCTGTCCCCTGAAATTTGGGGCACAGGTTATGAGAAGCTGAGCCTACAAGCTGCCTGAGGAGACAGAAGAGAGGGGAACACCCTCAGCTTGACCACACTACCCCCTACTTGGGAGGGACAGTGAATCTCACCAATCAGATGGGACCACTGGAAGATGTCCTGACTCCTGACAAAGGTGCGTACTTGGAGAGGTGGTGCAGCCAGTGGAAGGTGTGTGTGCGTGTGTGTGTGGGGGGGGGGTGGCCAGATGCCTGGAAGCCGATGGAAGAATTAGAAGTGGTTCATAGAGGAAAACCACAGTGCATGTTAAAAACTTACCATCTGAGAGCCCCCTGAAGGGAACAATCAGCAGTAGAGACAAAGAATCAGCATATCTAGATGGCGTCATCATGCGTAATTGTCCCTGTGCCAGCCAGCAAGACCTTTTCTGTCCCTCATCTCTCCTCCATCTCTCTCTTCACCACTGGAAGAATCAGAGCCTGAAGTAAATCAAACAATAGATGAGCAGTATCCTTAACAGTCATGAATCCTATGGCCGAGAAGATATAATTTTAAATGAAATTTAGATTTTTAGCCTAGACTGGACATTATAATCACTGAAATGAGAGTGTTCTTATCATTCAAGTAACTGGAAACTTACAAAAGTCTCCCATGCTTTCCTCTGAGGGATGAGTAAGAAATAGTCCACAAAGCCAGGGGTCAAGGGTCAACAGTGAGGAAGAACAAGGTTATTTTCTACCTATACCTTATCAAGTTGAACTCAGTCAAATATCTGACAGAAGAAGGACCCCAGTTATTTCTCTCCTCTTTTTTTAAAAAAAAAATCTCTTAGCTGTTCTAATCTGTTTCTTTTTCTAGACTAACTTTAAATTTCTAATAAAATTCCTAATTAGGATTTTTGTTGAAATAGTCCTGGACCTTCAATTTGGAGAGAATTTACTTTTCTCCGGTATACATGTTACCATCTAGAATATGGTGCCTCTACTTTTATCCAACTATTTTGGGATACAAATAAAGTTTAATAATAGTCATCCTCATTATATTCTACACAATTATTGTTGGCTTCATTTCAATAAATTTTATTATCTGTTTTAATTGATGTTTCTATTATTGCTACTATGAATGTAATATTTTTTCTTTTGTGTCTTAAAACTGGCTATTGAATTTTAAATTAAATATAGGAATTTGTTTTTTTTAATTGTAATCAACCACTCTACTAAATTTTTTATTAATTTTAAGAAAACTGTAGTAAATTATCTTCCCTTTTCATAGGTTTGCAGTTAAACTACCTGCAAATAATGGTATGTATGTTTCCCCATTTGATTGCTTTTGTTTCTGCTTTGTGTTCTACTGCATTGTAAAAAAAAAAAAAGAATAGAAAAACGTCATCAATGGTGATATACAGCCGGTACGTCTTGTTCTTTATTTTAACTGGAATTTTTTCTAGTGTTTCAATCTTGAGAATTATGTTGGCTATTGTCTTTAGAAAGATGTCCTTTGTGTGTTAAGGAATTAAAATGTTACTCCTAGTTTTATAAAAATTAGGTCAAGAACGGATATCTAAACTTTTTTTTTAAAGACCTTCAGTTAAAGATATTTAAAGGCCTCCAGTGAAAGACATTTTAACACCCCAAGTAGAAGCTCTTTCCAGTGTTTAAACACTCTTATTTATGCATAATTTAAACCTTATATTATGAATTAAGTCTACATGCTTATATTTTGCCAGAAATAAAACATTGTCAGCTCTTACAGATTTTTAAAGGCACATATAGAACTAATAAATGGACCAATAAGACTCCTAATCACTACAGTTGTATATATGTTCAGTTTTTAGAATAGGAGACATGATCGATTTTTTTTAATTCCATAGTCTAATAATAGCAGCTAACATTTTCAGCACTTGTGAACATTTAGGAAAAAACAAGGCATCAGCAACAGCCAATATATATTCACTGAGAATAATACATGTCAGATTTAATGTTTTATAAAGTTATTAAATGAGGGGTATTCAGTAGACAGAGTAAACCTGGATTTCATGAATTCATTTATTTAGTCCAGCTTCTCTAGATGTTCTTCTAGGAAAGATGATGAAAGACAGATTGTAGTGTAGATTTGCAGCTATTTGAAATTAGAGACTGAATAGTGGTCTGTGCTCCTAGGAGGAATTATCAGGAAAGGTTCTTAATCCTTCTTATTAAATATTTTTATCAGTTATTCAGATGAAGGTGTAAGGGGTATGCATATCACACTACAAAATGTCATAAAGCTGCAAAAGAGAAGAAATCAAATGGCAAAAAAGAAATCAACATTTTAAACAATCTTGAGGGCTTGAAACATATGGTAGAAATATTTAAAGAGAAATTTAAATCTTAGAAAAATGAGTGACATCCTATCACCTAGTATGGGAGAAGAGGCCACTGGCTTGGCAGCTGTTTATTATCAACACCATCACAACAACATTCTCTAAATGCCTTCAAATGTGAGACTTGTGGTCCATATAGAGTGGCCGGATGTGGTGTCACAGGTTGGCTCCTGGGAAGCAGACAGTGAAGTGGCATTTAGAGGACAGGTTGTGTACCAGCAGTGACCTTGCGATCAACACCTGTAGAGGGGCAAGGAAGGGAGCAGGAGCAGGCAAAGGGAATGGCTGACCTGAGGCAGGTTCCGTAACTGCCTTGAAAAAACTCATGGGGAGCTTTAAAACTAGAATGGCTCTTTAAAGAGTGTCGAGTTGGGCCAAGATGGTCCAGCCTTATACTCCCACATGAATCTGTCACTGGATGTGGGCCGCCCAGGGAAAAGGACATGACCTTGGATGAGGTGACTCTCCACAGCTGAGGCAATCCCTGAAGGGGCTGACAGCTGAAGACTCTCCACGGACAGCACTGCCAGCAGCTGGGTCAACAAATCCTTCAGGGAGGGGGTTTCTGGGCCATGTATCACAGTGTCCACCACAGTGGGAAACCCCAGTGCCTGCTCCAAGCCCATAGAAATGCTGGAGAGAATGTATTCTTTTAATGTTTTTAATATGTGGCCAGGCATAAAACAGAAAGAAACAGTGCCAAAAGGGAAGAAGGAACTGACAGGCAAGGCATAAGAACCAGATATATGCCCTAGGGGAATATGGTTTTAAGCCCAACGAGGAGGAAATGAAGGCTTTGGGCTCCAATCCCAGTCATCCACCAGAAACAAGAACTGAGAACTCCTGTCTGGAGCTTATGGCCGAAATCTGTACTATCATCAAGATGAAAGAACCCTAAAATGAGATATTAACATAAAAATTGATCTAAAAGTCACTTTATGGACAGAGCCTCAACCGAGGCACTTCCCAAAACACCCCCTTGTTGTTCCCAGCTTGGTGTACCTGAGGTGCCTGTGGTCAGCAGTGTCAGCCAGAAACAGCACTCATGCACAGTGAGGATGATCAAGATGAGAACGTCCAAATGCCAGAACCTTACAAATTGGAGCATCCTGAAAGAGACTTTAAGATAAAGATGTTTAAATAGAGAAATAAAGGAAGGGACAAAATCCAAAAAGCAAATGGAGCAAAATTAATTCTAGAAATTCTAGAAATTAAAAGTACAGACACTGAAATTTAAAAAAAAAAAAATGGTTCAACTGATGATCCACTCAACAGCACACAGTTAAAGAGAATAAGGACTAAATTAGAAAACTGATATGCAGGACTTCCGGGTAAGATGGCGGAAGAGTAAGACGCGGAGATCACCTTCCTCCCCACGGATACACCAGAAATACAGCTACATGTGGAACAACACCTACAGAACACCTACTGAATGCTGGCAGAAGACCCCAGACCTCCCAAAAGGCAACAAACTCCCCACATACCTGGGTAGGGCAAAGCGGAGAGATTCCCGCACAGAGGATCGGTGCCGAGCGGCACTCACCAGCCCGAGAGGCTTGTCTGCTCGCCCGCCAGGGCGGGCGGCGCTGGAAGCTGAGGCTCGGGCTTCGGTCAGAGCGCAGGGAAAGGACTGGGGCTGGCGGCGACAACTCAGCCTGAAGGGGGCTAATGTGCCACAGCTAGCCGGCAGGGAGTCCGGGAAAACTCTGGAGCTGCCGAAGAGGCAAGAGACTTTTTCTTCCCTCTTGGTTTCCTGGTGCGCGAGGAGAGGGGATTAACAGCGCTGCTTAAAGGGGCTCCACAGACGGGCGCGAGTCACGACTGAAAGCGCGGAGCCCAGTGACGGGCGTGGGACGCTGGGGCTGCTGCTGCCGCCGCCAAGAAGCCTGTGTGCGAGCGCAGGTAACTGTCCACACGGCCCTTCCGGGAGCCTGTGCAGCCCACCACTGCCGGGGTCCCAGGATCCAGGGGCGGCTTCCCTGGGAGAACGCACGGGCGCGCCTCGGGCTGGTGTAACGTCACGCCGACCTCTGCCGCTGCAGGCTCGCCCTGCACTCCGTGCCCCTCCCTCCCGCCCGGCCTGAGTGAGCCAGAGTCCCCGAAGAGGCTGCTCCTTTAACCCTGTCCTGTCTGAGCGAAGAACAGACGCCCTCCGGCGACCTACACGCAGAGGCGGGGCCAAATCCAAAGCTGAGACCCAGGAGCTGTGAGAACAAAGAAGAGAAAGGGAAACCTCTCCCAGCAGCCTTAGAAGCAGCGGACTAAAGCTCCACAATCAACTTGATGTACCCTGCATCTGTGGAATACATGAATAGACAATAAATCATCCCAAATTGAGGAGCCAGGAGTCAGTGCTGTGCCTCTGAGGGGGGAGAGCCAACTTCAGGACACTGGTCCACAAGAGACCTCCCAGCTCCACATAATATCAAACAGCGAAAATCTTCCAGAGATCTCCATCTCAACACCAGCACCCAGCTTCACTCAACGACCAGCAAGCTACAGGGCTGGACACCCTATGCCAAACAACTAGCAAGACAGGAACACAACGCCACCCATTAGCAGAGAGGCTGCCTAAAATCATAAAAAGTCCGCAGACACCCCAAAACACACCACCAGACGTGGACCTGCCCACCAGAAAGACAAGATCCAGCCTCATCCACCTGAACACAGGCACTAGTCCCCTCCACCAGGAAGCCTACACAACCCACTAAACCAACCTTAGCCACTGGGGACAGACACCAAAAACAACTGGAGCTACGAACCAGCAGCCTGCAAAAAGGAGACCCCAAACACAGTAACATAAGCAAAATGAGAAGACAGAAAAACACACAGCAGGAGAAGGAGCAAGATAAAAACCCACCAGACCTAACAAATGAAGAGGTAATAGGCAGTCTACCTGAAAAAGAATTCAGAATAATGATGGTAAAGATGATCCAAGATTTTATTTCCCAGATCCAAAATCTTGGAAATAGAATAGACAAAATGCAAGAAACAGTTAACAAGGACCTAGAAGAACTAAAGATGAATCAAGCATCGATTAAAAACACAATACATGAAATAAAAAATACTCTAGATGGGATCAAGAGCAGAATAACTGAGGCAGAAGAACGGATAAGTGAGGTGGAAGATAAAATAGTGGAAATAACTGCTGCAGAGCAAAATAAAGAAAAAAGAATGAAAAGAACAGAGGACAGTCTCAGAGACCTCTGGGACAACATTAAACGCACCAACATTCGAATTATAGGGGTTCCAGAAGAAGAAGAGAAAAAGAAAGGGACTGAGAAAATATTTGAAGAGATTATAGTTGAAAACTTCCCTAATATGGGAAAGGAAATAGTAAATCAAGTCCAGGAAGCACAGAGAGTCCCATACAGAATAAATCCAAGGAGAAATACGCCAAGACACATATTAATCAAACTGTCAAAAATTAAACACAAAGAAATCATATTAAAAGCAGCAAGGCAAAAACAACAAATAACACACAAGGGAATCCCCATCAGGATAACAGCTGATCTCTCAGCAGAAACTCTACAAGCCAGAAGGGAGTGGCAGGACATAATTAAAGTGATGAAGGAGAAAAACCTGCAACCAAGATTACTCTACCCAGCAAGGATCTCATTCAGATTTGATGGAGAAATTAAAACGTTTACAGACAAGCAAAAGCTGAGAGAGTTCAGCACCACCAAACCAGCTTTACAACAAATGCTAAAGGAACTTCTCTAGGCAAGAAACACAACAGAAGGAAAAGACCTACAATAACGAACCCAAAACAATTAAGAAAATGGGAATACGAACATACATATCGATAATTACCTTAAATGTAAATGGACGAAATGCTCCCACCAAAAGACACAGATTGGCTGAATGGATACAAAAACAAGACCCATATATATGCTGTCTACAAGAGACCCACTTCAGACCTAGAGACACATACAGACTGAAAGTAAGGGGATGGAAAAAGATATTCCATGCAAATGGAAACCAAAAGAAAGCTGGAGTAGCAATTCTCATATCAGACAAAATAGACTTTAAAATAAAGACTACTAGAAGAGACAAAGAAGGACACTACATAATGATCAAGGGATCAATCCAAGAAGAAGATATAACAATTGTAAATATTTATGCACCCAACATAGGAGCACCTCAATACATAAGGCAAATACTAACAGCCATAAAAGGAGAAATCGACAGTAACACAATCATACTAGGGGACTTTAACACCCCACTTTCACCAATGGACAGATCTTCCAAAATGAAAATAAATAAGGAAACACAAGCTTTAAATGATACATTAAACAAGTTGGACTTAATTGATATTTATAGGACATTCCATCCAAAAACAACAGAATACACATTTTTCTCAAGTGCTCATGGAACATTCTCCAGGATAGATCATATCTTGGGTCACAAATCAAGCCTTGGTAAATTTAAGAAAATTGAAATTGTATCAAGTGTCTTTTCTGACCACAATGCTATGAGACTAGATATCAATTACAGGAAAAGAGCTGTAAAAAATACAAACACATGGAGGCTAAACAATACACTACTTCATAACGAAGTGATCACGGAAGAAATCAAAGAGGAAATAAAAAAATACCTAGAAACAAATGACAATGGAGACACGACGACCCAAAACCTATGGGATGCAGCAAAAGCAGTTCTAAGAGGGAAGTTTATAGCAATACAATCCCACCTTAAGAAACAGGAAACATCTCGAATAAACAACCTAACTTTGCACCTAAAGCAATTAGAGAAAGAAGAAGAAAAACATCCCAAAGTTAGCACAAGGAAAGAAATCATAAAAATCAGATCAGAAATAAATGAAAAAGAAATGAAGGAAACGATAGCAAAGATCAATAAAACTAAAAGCTGGTTCTTTGAGAAGATAAACAAAATTGATAAACCATTAGCCAGACTCATCAAGAAAAGAAAGGAGAAGACTCAAATCAATAGAATTAGAAATGAAAAAGGAGAAGTAACAACTGACACTGCAGAAATACAAAAGATCATGAGAGATTACTACAAGCAACTCTATGCCCATAAAATGGACAACCTGGAAGAGATGGACAAATTCTTAGAAATGCACAACCTGCCAAGGCTGACTCAGGAAGAAATAGAAAATATGAATAGACCAATCACAAGCACTGAAATTGAAACTGTGATTAAAAATCTTCCATCAAACAAAAGCCCAGGACCAGATGGCTTCACAGGCGAATTCTATCAAACATTTAGAGAAGAGCTAACACCCATCCTTCTCAAACTTTTCCAAACAATATCAGAGGAAGGAACACTCCCAAACTCATTCTACGAGGCCACCATCACCTTGATACCAAAACCAGGCAAGGATGTCACAAAGAAAGAAAACTACAGGCCAATATCACTGATGAACATAGATGCAAAAATCCTCAACAAAATACTAGCAAACAGAATCCAACAGCACATTAAAAGGATCATACACCATGATCAAGTGGGGTTTATTCCAGGAATGCAAGGATTCTTCAATATACGCAAATCAATCAATGTGATACACCATATTAACAAGTTGAAGGAGAAAAACCATATGATCATCTCAATAGATGCAGAGAAAGCTTTCGACAAAATTCAACACCCATTTATGATAAAAACCCTGCAGAAAGTAGGCATAGAGGGAACTTTCCTCAACATCATAAAGGCCATATATGACAAACCCACAGCCAACATTGTCCTCAATGGTGAAAAACTGAAACCATTTCCACTAAGATCAGGAACAAGACAAGGCTGCCCACTCTCACCACTCTTATTCAACTTAGTTTTGGAAGTTTTAGCCACAGCAATCAGAGAAGAAAAGGAAATAAAAGGAATCCAAATTGGGAAAGAAGAATTAAAGCTGTCACTGTTTGCAGATGACATGATACTATACATAGAGAATCCTAAAGATGCTACCGAAAAACTACTAGAACTAATCAATGAATTTGGTAAAGTAGCAGGATACAAAATTAATGTACAGAAATCTCTGGCATTCCTGTACACTAATGATGAAAAATCTGAAAATGAAATCAAGAAAACACTCCCATTTACCATTGCAACAAAAAGAATAAAATATCTAGGAATAAACCTACCTAAGGAGACAAAAGACCTGTATGCAGAAAATTATAAGACACTGATGAAAGAAATTAAAGATGATACAAATAGATGGAGAGATATACCATGCTCCTGGATTGGAAGAATCAATATTGTGAAAATGACTCTACTACCCAAAGCAATCTACAGATTCAATGCAATCCCTATCAAACTACCACTGGCATTTTTCACAGAACTAGAACAAAAAATTTCAAAATTTGTTTGGAAAAACAAAAGACCCCGAATAGCCAAAGCAATCTTGAGAACGAAAAACGGAGCTGGAGGAATCAGGCTCCCTGACTTCAGACTATACTACAAAGCTACAGTAATCAAGACAGTGTGGTACTGGCATAAAAACAGAAAGATAGATCAGTGGATCAGGATAGAAAGCCCAGAGATAAACCCACGCACATATGGCCAACTTATCTTTGATAAAGGAGGCAGGAATGTACAGTGGAGAAAGGACAGCCTCTTCAATAAGTGGTGCTGGGAAAACTGGATAGGGACATGTAAAAGTTTGAGATTAGATCATTCCCTAACACCATACACAAAAATAAGCTCAAAATGGATTAAAGACCTAAATGTAAGGCCAGAAACTATCAAACTCTTAGAGGAAAACATAGGTAGAACACTCTATGACATAAATCACAGCAAGATCCTTTTGGACCCACCTCCTAGAGAAATGGAAATAAAAACAAAGATAAACAAATGGGACCTAATGAAACTTCAAAGCTTTTGCACAGCAAAGGAAACCATAAACAAGACCAAAAGACAACCCTCAGAATGGGAGAAAATATTTGCAAATGAAGCAACTGACAAAGGATTAATCTCCAAAATTTATAAACAGCTCATGCAGCTCAATAGCAAAAAAACAAACAACCCAATCCAAAAATGGGCAGAAGACTTAAATAGGCATTTCTCCAAAGAAGATATACAGACTGCCAACAAACACATGAAAGAATGCTCAACATCATTAATCATTAGAGAAATGCAAATCAAAACTACAATGAGATATCATCTCACACCAGTCAGAATGGCCATCATCAAGAAATCTAGAAACAATAAATGCTGGAGAGGGTGTGGAAAAAAGGGAACACTCTTGCACTGCTGGTGGGAATGTGAATTGGTACAGCCACTATGGAGAACAGTATTGAGGTTCCTTAAAAAACTACAAATAGAACTACCATATGACCCAGCAATCCCACTACTAGGCATATACCCTGAGAAAACCATAATTCCAAAAGAGACATGTACCAAAATGTTCATTGCAGCTCTATTCACAATAGCCCGGAGCTGGAAACAACCTAAGTGTCCATCATCGGATGAATGGATAAAGAAGATGTGGCACATATATACAATGGAATATTACTCAGCCATAAAAAGAAACGAAACTGAGCTATTTGTAATGAGGTGGATGTACCTAGAGTCTGTCATACAGAGTGAAGTAAGTCAGAAAGAGAAAGACAAATACCGTATGCTAACACATATATACGGAATTTAAAAAAAAAAAAAAAGTCATGAAGGACCTAGGGGCAAAACGGGAATAAAGACACAGACCTACTTGAGAATGGACTTGAGGATATGGGGAGGGGGAAGGGTAAGCTGTGACAAAGCGAAAGAGAGGCATGGACATATATACACTACCAAACGTAAGGTAGATAGATAGTGGGAAGCAGCCACAGAGCACAGGGAGATCAGCTTGGTGCTTTGTGACCGCCTGGAGGGGTGGGATGGGGAGGGTGGGAGGGAGGGAGATGCATGAGGGAAGGGATGTGGGAACAGATGTATATGTATGACTGATTCACTTTGTTATAAAGCAGAAACTAATTAAAAAAATTAAAAAAAAAAAAAAGAAAACTGATATGCAGAAATCACCTGGAATGCAGCCCAGAAAGATAAGAAATGGAAAATATGAAATTTGTCTATTAAATTCAAGGAAACTTGTAAGATTTTGGTAAACTCTTTTCATTCATTAAATATTTGTTAAATACTTACTATGTACCAGGTATATGCTAGACATGGGAACACAATAGTGAACAAGAAAGAGTAACATTTACTCAAGCCATTTATTGACTTCACCAAAATGTGGTTCATACTTTTCTAATCCATGACACCTACAAATTAAGTGAATAAATTATGTGATAAAAAGTAAGAAGAACTATCTGGTTATGTAGTCTTGGGCTATTTGGTTGTCTTGGGCAACAATTTTTTCTTATCTGTCTTCAAGCTGATGAGGAAAAATGTTGTCCCACTAAGCTTCTTTCTGGCTAACCATATTTGGAATCAGATGATCTTTCTGGACACCACAATTTAAAGTTGGATGTTGACAAATTACAGAGAGTCCAGATTCAGGAGACAAAAAATCTAAAGTAGCCTGAACATAAATCATTTACGAAATAGTTGAAGGTTTCTCCAGCAGGGAAGAAGAGAATAAATAGATGCAAAACCCTCTAGTACTTTCCAACCCTAAAGTATTATGATTCAGCTTAAGGCTTTTGTGACAGAAATTAACTGTTTGTCTCTTTCTTCCCTCTAGCTACATAGCTAAACTATTATTTCTCAAGTTTTCTTCTAGTTGGGGGAGTTCACATGACTAAATTCTAGCCAATAGTATGGAACACTGTGTGCCACTTCGAAGCCTGGACCATAAACAACCTCCCCATGCATCTGTACTCTTTCACTATCTTTGGACTTGGTGCAGATTGCAGTGATCTTGGAAACCAGTGCTCAATGTAGCAAAGCCACAAGTTAGAGGGAGCCTTGATCCCTGAGTCACTACATGGAGGAAAGTTTCCACCAATTAGGCATGCTTATTTTGGACTTTACATGATTGGAAAATATGTTTTTTATCCTATTTAAACAATTACACATTTTGTTCTTGCTTTTTTTAGTAATAGTTAACATTGTCTTAACTAATACAGTTTTTTTTTAAATAGGGCTCCCCATCAAATTTTCACTTCTAATTCCTACCTGATTCATTCTAATGGAATTCTATTTCCCACAATTCTATCTCCTAGGGAGGGACTCTCCTAGGCAGAAAGCTTTTCTCCTACCTTGAATTATTTTTGTCACCAAGGTTGGTGTATCATCTTGTCACTGGTCCAACTTCTCTCAAGGGGAGAGCATTTCTTACTTATTCTGCTTCTCCAGAAATTAATTTAGACATCATCTCCTCAATCAAACTGAGTTACTTAAAGCCTGGGACTCTTTCCTGCTCACGTTTATATCCCTAAGACCTATCACATTGCTAGGCACATAGCAGGTAATTATTGGTTGAATTAGTAAAAAATAGAGGAGAGTTACAAATGTAAAGCTGTGCCTCTGATCTCTTTGGTTCTTAATGAGAAAGCCAAACAGAGCAATATTCAATAAAAAGAACACAGAGACCTATATATGCAAACTTATATAAAACTCTTTCAGTGCAGGTTACACACATCTGTGCCCATGTTTGTATATAGAAGAAAACAGATTGATTTCAAATCAGTTATTTCTTTGTGGAAAATCAACAGTTTCTTTTTGTTCTTTTTACAAGATCAAGGAAACCTGAAAGTGTAACTATTTTTAAAATACACACAGGGCTCCCCCAGGCAAATGGTCTCTCACTAAATTAGTAAATGAGTAGTGGTAATGAGATTACTCTGGGAAAAGCACATGTCAAAACATCGTAGTGCTCATGAGCATGAAACAAGCAACTAAGCCTTTCAGGAAATCCTAATCTGCTGTTACACAAACACATCTGTCTAGCTCAAGGCCAAGTATCTAATAGACCCCTACTTTTTATGAGCAGAAGTAAAAATTTAGGCAATGCTCAAGGGCAATGCATTCTTACCTTTCTCTGGGATCTGTACTAGAATCAGAAATAAGAGGATGAGAAGGAAATACTTTTCACTTTTTCACAAAGTGAAAAAGCCACTTCTTGATAAATTAAAAATATCTAACTAGTGTGCATCTCGATCAGTGCTCTAGAAACCTAACCTTGCTCCTCCTTGGGCCCCCTTCCCTTCTCCTCTTGCAAGCATCACACTGTGCAGTAGCAATACACTTCCACATCTGCCTTCTCCTTACATAAGAGTTGTGAGGCCAGTAATCATTTTTTACCACATGGGACCTGGAACAATCTGAGGCTTTAGTCAGTGTTTATTAAATGTTTGTCAAATAATTTTAGATTTTCCTAAAAAGTATCAAATTAAGTATGATGAATTCTCCCCTGGTTATGAGTAGACTTGGAAGAACAGAACACAAAAGTAATCAACAGCCACACACCGTCTTTTCTGATTAGAATTGTGAATGTCACAAAAACAGAACCATTGTCTTATTCATGGTAGTGTTGAACCATTGTCTTATTCATGGTAGTGTTGCCAGCATGCACTCAATACACATTTGTTGAGTAAATGCATGGCCTCTCTAGAGTAATCTTTTTTCTTTTTTTTTTTTGTGGTACGCGGGCCTCTCATTGTTGTGGCCTCTCCCATTGCAGAGCACAGGCTCTGGACGCACAGGCTCAGTGGCCATGGCTCATGGGCCCAGCCGCTCCGCACCATGTGGGATCTTCCTGGGCCGGAGCATGAACCCACGTCCCCTGCATCGGCAGGCGGACTCTCAACCACTGCGCCACCAGGGAAGCCCTCGAGTAATCTTTTGAGAAAATTTTATTTAATAAAGTAGCCTTATCATGATGGATCCTTGACACTATCACTACCCCAATTCCCTTTGTATGCTCACAACTTGGTTTCTGCCGCATTTTTGTTTTCTATTGATGCTGTAACAATTACTGCAAATTTAGCAGCTTAAAAAACACCCACTTATTATCTCAAGCTCTGTAGGTCAGAAGTCCAGGTAGGCTCAGAGCCTCTGATCTGAGTCTCAAAAGCTGAATAAAATCTGTCAGCCAGGCTGGGGTCTTGTCTGGAGCTCTGGGGGAGAATCCACTTCCAGGCTCTTCATGTGGTTGGCAGAATTCAGTCCCATGTGGTAGTAGGACTGGGCTGTCATTTCTTTGTTGGCTGTTGACCACACTCAGCTTCTAAAGCCCACATTCCTTGGCTCATGACCCCCTTCATCTTCAGAGCCAGTGATGGGGAACTGAGTTCTTCTCACATTTTGAATCTCTTTGGTCTCCCCTTCTGTCACATATCTCCTGTTTCTTTTGCCTCGTCTCCACCTTGCCTTCAAGGGTTCATGTGATTACAGTGGCCTATTTGGATGCCCCAGAATAATTTCCCTGTCTCAATCTATTTGGGCTGCTATAACAAAACTCCCACAGACTGGGTGGCTTGAACGACAGATATTTATTTCTCACATTTCTGAAGGCTAAGAAGTTCAAGATCAAGACATTGAGAGATTCTGTATGTGAGGAGGACCTGCTTCTTTCTTCATAGACAGCAATCTTCTCACCGGGTGCTCACATGACAGAAGGGCTGAGAAAGCTGTCTGGGGTCCCTTTCATAACATTACTAATCCCATTCATGAGCGTTTCACCCTCAAGACCTAATTACTTCCCAAAGGCCTACCTCTTAATACAATCACATTGGGTATTAGGATTTCAACCTATGAACTTGGGGGAACACAAACACTTAGTTCATAATACTTCCTATTTTAGGGTTAGCTGATTAGGAGCCTTAATTCCATCTGTAAAATCCCTTCACAGCAGTACTGAGATTAGTGTTTGATTGAATAACTAGGGAATGAGAATTTGGGGGGACATCTTTAGATCTGTATCACACTTAGAGTGTGTGAACAAAAGACAGTGCCCCAAATGGAAGCTGTCTTTATGTCACCTCATCTCATAAGTGACATCTCATTGCTTCTGCCATCTTCTATTTGTTAGAAGCAACAAACATAAGCTCAGCTCTCACTCAAGGGAGGAGAATATGTAAAGCCTTGAATACTAGTAGGCAGGGATCACTGGGGACCATCTTAGAGGCAGAAAAGGAAAGTAATTACTTTTTATTGTATGATTCACCTGTTAAAAGCATTTCTATAAATGATAATGTAAATACTGAACACTGATGTAGGTAGAATTATCATAACATTATACTGAGAGGAAAAGGTGATAGAATAGGTATATGTATTTCATGGGAGAGGAGGGAAGAAAGAAAATTAAATTCTCATAGTCAGTTGTGAGGAATCAATATAAAATATCCAAAAATGGCAAATCAAGAAGTAGCAATGTCTGTTATTTAAAGACATGAAGGCAAAAGGCCAAGTAATCAAGTAAAAGAGGTTCAAGTGCTTCTGGGATGGGTGGACGTGAGTGTGAGGGAGCTGCTCATGGAGGATGGTTGTTTCTTATAAGAAACTTTATAGACTTCTTTGACTCTTCAAACCATGTATGCATGTAACTTTGATTAAAAGAATGGGGGAAAAAGAAAACAACAAAAGAAGAACAACAGAGTTTTCCCATAGAAAATTGTGAAATCATTTGCATCCAGTGAAAACTATGCAATGCATCTCTAGTTGAGACGAAAAAACTTTGGCCCAAGAAATACTAAACAAGATGCAGACAATGAAGAGAAACTGTACCCAATTCAGTGCAACAACAGCTATCTGTCAGCTGCACACTAAGCCTGACTCACCCTAGATGTCCGTGACGAGCAGCCAAAAAGGCAAGTCCGGAATTGGCCGCTCTTTGCAGCCACCCTGGTTTTCTATTCTGGCTTAGCTGCTGCCTAAGGCTTGGTTTTATTTCTAGATATCAGCCCAGTTTCTACTGGTTGGAATTATGTTTAATGTTAATTTTACAGCTTTTGCTTATTTGAGAGACACAAGTCTCTTCCAAGGTCAAGGATTTTCCACTGCAGGACTTTGCTCTTCTTTTGCAGGAATGTGTTATGGCTGGATCATCCTCTGGTTGCCCCCTTCTTGTCTTTTATGTCTTATTCCAATGGGTTTGCAGAGCCTTTTCCTGACCACCCAAACCAAAAGTACACTCTTCCATGGCCCCCATCCCTGTTTTTCATGCCAGTCTGTTTTATTCATAGCATTTGTCAGACTGTGAAATCACTTTGTTCATATATTTTTGCCTGCTTTGTTTTATTCACCATAGTATCCTTGAAGCCTGCAATAAGTGTCTGGCATTTATTAGTTACCAATAAATAATTGTTGAGTGGAAAAATAGATTGGGTAGTGTATGAGTTAGTTTTGCTGCAATAATGCTAAATAACAAATCCTCCTAAAACTCAATGTCTGAAAATAACAAGCATTCCTTTCTTGCCCATGAATCTATGGGTCAACTTGAGTTCAGCTGATCTCAGATGAGCTCTGCTGAGCCTGGCTCCAGGCTGTGGGTTGTGTTCAGCTCCACACCATGTGTTTCTTCATTCTTTTTAGGCTAGAGGCTGCCTGGGGCATGTTCTTCTCTCAGCAGATCACTGGAAAACAAGAAGGCAGGCAAAATCATGTCATTCTTCTTGAAGCCTGGGCTGTGATTGGCACACTGTTACTTCTGAGAACCTTCCACTGGTCACAGCAAATCACAGGACCAAGCCCAACACCAAAGAAGTGGGAAAGTATATTCTGACCACTATTATTCAGGATTATGACACTCAACTAAAAACACATATCATTGCTGCTGATTAAATATCGAGTGTGTCACAGGATATTAAACTATATAAAAAAATTCATCTCATCCAACTACTTCCTTTTGCACATGAGAAAGCAGACCCAGAGAAATGAGAGCGAGAGAACACTGCCAAGTTATATGGCAAAGGGGTGGATGTATAATCCTATTAAAGGGGAGGGAAGAGTTAGGATCAATAATTCAATCTGATCTGAATGAATGAATGCAAAAGTGAATTGGATTGACAGAAAATAAACAGCAGAGAGAGAGAAATCGAAGACACAAGAGAAAAAGCATGGTCTTGGAGAAGGCAGGGGATGAAGAGATCAAATGCATTGGTGGAAGGTGGGTCTTGAAAAGGAAGAATTCTGCTGGAAGGGAGGAAAGAATGGGTAGGTGTATAGACATATTTCTGGTTTGTAATGAAAGAATGATAAGAATTGGAGCAGTTCGGATCTGTGAGAAAGAGTGCAATACTCGATCGGTGTACTCAACTGTAACACACCCGGCAATAACACAATCAGATATAATGTGATGGGTACTGTGTTCCCAGACCCCAGAACTCCCGACCACTTAATAGCATTAAACAAGGTGTTACTGTCTGTAGAGCATCAAAGTCAGTGAGTTCCAGCATCATTGCCCTGAGGTGACCTCAGGTTTCTTAGGGAAGGAGGTGTGGGAGTCATTTGCTGAAAGTGAAGGCAGCAAGAGTTGTATAAGTTGCTTGTGGTTAATGATGAAGGTTTGGAAAAATATCTAAGGGAAATGGGGGAAAGTGACCAAAAGCACCTAAAGAATTTACCACCAACAGAGGGCTGGCTTCACTCAGATTAGATCATGGATGGAAGCAGTGTCCATCCACACGGTTGCATGATTGCCTCTGGCACTCCTTCTTTCAACGATTTATGGAATGCTTACTGAAAGCCATGAAAAACAGTTCCTAGTTCCAAGCAGATGATAGTTTAATCAATATATTGCAAAATGGGTTAATAAGTAGAGAAAAGACTCTGCTATAATTTAGAACTTAAAACTACAAACTAAAGCATGGATTCATGCAAATGTAACCTTTCCATCTCATCTGCCTGTATCAAATGTCACTGCCATTTAATTTTCTAATAAATTACACACATATACAGTGTTTAAATGCAAAGTTTAATGAAGTCAATAAAATAAGGGCATAAATCAGTAGAATGTAAATTCCATTCCTGTCCCTTACTACCTAACTGAGAGATAAATGTCATTTACTTTGAGATAATGTTTTCACAAAAGCACTCAGAGGAGCTTCAGCTCCAATATTCCAGAAGGATCATTCCTGACCACTATTATTTATAATAATGACACTAAATTAAAAACACATATATAGATAGAAACATCCCTATCATTGCTGCTGATTAAATATTAAGTGTGAGGGTGACAGAATGATAAAACTGTAAAGAACTTTGCTCCAGTCCAACCACCTCATATACAGCTGAGAAAAAAGGCACAAGGAAATAAAATAAATTATTTTTCAGGAGGCACACAACAAATTAGTGGCAGAACAGAAATAAATCCCAAATCTGATTCCCACTCCAGGGTCATTTCACATCACAAGCCACTTCCTTACCTGGCTTGGCAGTCTTATTATACAGGGGTCCCAGTTGCCAGAACAACGAAAGAAAAGAAAGGTATCAAAAGGGTAGCTGTATACAATATCACTCTCTGTTCTTCAGGCAATCAGAGGAACCTAGAGAAGCAGCCCCATCACCCAGAGATTGACAGGCACACAGCCTACTGTGATAAGTGCACAGTCAATGCCAAACCCTCTTGGGCACCAACAGAAGCAAAGTGTCTGCCAATCAAAGGTGCTTTCTGCAAGCAGGATGTATACCAGCTAAAAACCTGAATGAATATGGTCATTGTGAAGGATCACAAAGTGTCATTTGCTTTATTTTGGAAACTTCACGGAGTCACTATGCTTACTCAGCTGCAGGACAGCCAGTGTGTCAGGAAGAATATTACTGCTCACCCCCATCTTCACTGACCAGGATGCAAACTATTGAAGGGATGCTAATGGGCTCTTTAACTATATGATTTCTATCCTCAATAAATCTCCTGTTCTTAGTCTATTCCTGCTGCTATAGTAAAATATCACAGATTGAGTAGCTTAGAAACAATAGAAATGTATTTCTCACAGTTCTGGAGGCTGGGAAGGCCAAGATCACAGTGCCAGCAGATTCGTTGCTTGGCCCACTTTCTAGTTCAGGGACAGTACCTTCTCACTGTATCCTCACATGGTGAAAGGGAAGCAAACAAGTTCTCTGGGGTCTGTTTTACAAAGCACTAATTGCATTCATGAGGGTTCCATCTTTATGACCCAACTGTTTCTCAAAGGCACATTGGGCATTAAGACTTCAACACAGTAATTTTGAGAGGACACAAACATTTGAATCATAGCATCTCCCCAGAGACAAAATCCACAGTAATATTAAATTTGGGACATTTCAGATAGCCGTATCCCCTGATTTCTTCTCCACATATCTAGTATTTTCTGTCACAGTTTTTAGGGAGTTGCAGGGAGCAGTATCTCAAGCATTTCAGGATAATACACAGAAAAAGTTTTGTTGATCTTGGACAGGGTCAAACCATTCACAGCTTATTGCTTTGTATTCATTTCATTTTAAGAAGGGCATGGAAAATCCAGTATGTGAACTGAGGGGTCTGAAAAGTGGGTTATAAGAGAAATGACTGAGGAAATTCTAAATGCTTAGTCTGCAAAGCACACACAAAACAGAGACTTCAGATTTCTTCAAATAATTTAAAAGAATAGCCTTCTGTTTTGTAACCAAGTTTATTAGTTACAAAACAGAAGTAGAGTCACAGATGTAGAAAACAAACCTATGGTTACCAGGGGAAAAGGGGGAGAGGGATAAACTGGGAGATTGGGATTGACATATACACACTGCTATATATAAAGTAGATAACTAATAAGAACCTACTGTATAGCACAGGGAACTCTACTCAATACTCTGTAATGGCCTATTTGGGAAAAGAATCTTAAAAAGAGTGGATATATGTATATGTATAACTGATTCATTTTGCTGTACACCTGAAACTAACACAACATTGTAAATCAACTATGCTCCATAAAATTAAAAAAAAATTTAAATAAGTAAATAAACATTCACTTAGATATCCCCCCAAAAAGAATAGTGACTCTGTATTTGTAAAAATTATAGATAGATAGATAGCCAGATAGATAGCCAGATAGTGTGTTTGTCGTTTTTTTAAAAAGTCAACTAAATACAGAAAAGTACAAAGAAAAATGTTTAAAATTCATCCAAAATTTCACTACCTAAAACAACCATCATTAATATTTGATCACCTTATTCCAGATATTTTTCTATGTCACACAGAAAGGGAAGAATAAGTATAGAGCAATATAGATAAACATATTTTACAAAAAAATTCATGCTTTGTATATGGTCTTGAAAAAATAGTTATAATAAATTTTTGCTTGATTTTAACAGGATTAAAAAGAAACTGAAGTAAATCTGCATAACTGTCAGAGATAATACCAAAAAAATTCTTTAAAAATATGAAAATATTAAGGGGTAGGGTCATTAAAGTTTTTTTTATTAACTTTAGACAATATTTATTAACTCTCTGCTAGAGATGAGGAAATTACTATATTGCACTTCCTTTCCCTCTTTCCCCTCTCCCCACCTCAAATTTTCCTTGGTTATTATATTATTTTCCTGTGATGCTATAACGAGTCACCACAGACTTGGTGCCTGAAACAACAGAAATTTACATTCTTACTGTTCTGGAAGCTAGAGGTCCAAAATCAATTTCACTGGGCTAAAATCAAGGTGTCGGCAGGGCCACGCTCTCTCTAAAGGCTTTAAGAGAGAATCCTTGTCTTGTTTCTTCCCATTTTGGGTGGCTTCCAGCATTCCTTGGCTTGTGGCTGTGTCATTCCAATCTCTGCCTCTGTGGTCACATGATCTTCTCTTCTTCTGTCATACCTCCCTCTATCTCTGTCTTAAAAGAATACATGTGACTGTATTGAGGGCCGATCCAGATAATGCACAATGATCTCCTCATCTTAACTTAGTCACATCTATTAAGTTCTATTTTCCATTTAAGGTAAAATTCACAGGTTCTGGGGATTAGGATATCGTTAACTTTTAGGGGGCATTATTCAGCCTAACATAATTATGTTATTATTGTTCCCACAAGTGATGGTTTACAGTATTTGCATTCTCTTCTGTACTTGTGATTCTCACAATTACTTAGTCTCAGTTCCATATTTAAGTACAGTTGATGTCTACTCCCAGTCCTTTTATTCAGTTTCTCCTTTTCTGATTTTTCAGTTTTGTTTCACCTCTTAGTGGGCAGTCATTAGTTATTGTTATTCTCTAATTCATTGATTTTTTCCCCTTATATCTAACACATATTTTCTCTTTGATTGTTTTAATTTGCTCTGTTACTTTTTTACAATTTCTACAACTGTCGCTCTTTAGCTCATTTGTTTTCATTTGTGTGGTTTTGTGATAAACATTTTTAGAGCTATAAATTTCACTCTCTGTAGTACTGTATCTGGGTCCACAAATTTAACTTGTAGTGTTTTCATTTGTTCAATTTTAAGTATTTTGCAATTTTTCTTATAATTTTTCTCTTTCACCAAAATTTTTTAATAATGCATTTACATTTTGCTTGATCTAGCAGTTTCTGAAAGGAGTATGTTTAAATGTGTTACTGTTAAGTATAATTTTATTCATTTTCTCCCATAGTTTTGCTTGTGGCTTTTTTTTTTTTTTTTTTTTTTTTTTTTTTTTTTTTTTGCAGTACGCGGGCCTCTCACTGTTGTGGCTTCTCTCATTGTGGAGCACAGGCTCCGGACACGCAGGCTCAGCGGCCATGGCTCACGGGTCTAGTCACTCCGCGGCATGCAGGATCTTCCTGGACCGGGGCACGGACCCGTGTCCCCTGCGTCGGCAAGCAGACTCTCAACCACTGCACCACCAGGGAAGCCCCTGTGGCTTTTATTTTAGCCTATCTTGTAAGGTACATATATGTTTCTCATTAGTTTCTTAATCTATTGTTCTTTTATGCTACACTATTACCCTTGTGTTTTCACCTTGAATTCTTCTTTTAATATCGAATTTGCTATCACAACTTTGTCCAGCTTATATTTTGCCATACATGTAATTTCAAATTTTCTTTATCTTTCAGTTTTAAATGTGCCTCTTCTAAAATCTCTATTTATGGGACATACTTTTAAAATATATCTCTGAAACTCCATCTTTTGTCCAGTAAGCTGAGTCCATTTGCATTTATTATTATTTTTATATGAGAATGCCCTTCCACCACGCTTTTCATCTTTTCAATTTACTACATTTTTATTCTGCTTCTTTTTCTCTTTTGCTCCCCTTCAAAAGATAAATTGGGTTCTCGTCTTCTCATTTGAAGTTTACATATTCTATGCTTATTATTTGACGGTTATGCCAAATTTATTAAAACCAAAAGTTTTATTTATATTTATTATTTAATTTCTTAAATTTGGAATGTCAATATCCACTTCATAAATAAAACAAGTACTTTGCATCTCTTCACCTCTGGTCTCTACACCTTTCTTTCTCCCAACTATGTTTTTAAGCAACCATAATTTTGTTCCAGATCATTATGAATATACTTTTTTTGGTCCTTTCTTTTGAAACAACAGTGAACTTTACTAAGTTACTAAGTGCCTCAGTCAGTTTGGACTGCTATAGCAAATTACCAAACATGAGTAAGTTCTTTATTTTTAATATTTATTTATTTAGTTGGCTGTGCCAGATCTTAGCTGCAGCACATGGGATCTTCACTGAGGCATGCAAACTCTTAGTTGCAGCATGTGGGATCTAGTTCCCCCACCAGGGATTGAACCTGGGTCCCCTGCATTGGGAGCATGGAGTCTTAACCACTGGACCACCAGGGAATTCCCAAACATGAGTGATTTAAACAACAAAGATTTATTTCTCACAATCCCAGAGGCTAGAATTCAGAGATCATGGTGTCAGCATGGACAAGTTCTGCTGAGAAGCCTCTTCTGGGATGCGGACTACTTCCTTCTCGATGTATTCTCACATAAAGGAAAGAGAAAGGAAGCAAGCTCTCTTGTGACTGTTATAAGGACACTAACTGCATTCATAAGGGCTTCACCCCCATAACTTCATCTAATCCTAATTACCTCCCTCAAGCCCCACTTCCTAATACCATCACTTTGGGGAGGGAGTAAGATTTTAACAGATGAATTTGGGGGTGACACATTCAATCTATAATGCTTATTTTTTATCCCACATAGCTTACCATTTTCTTCTGGATTTATAAGATCTTTGTGTAGTAAACCTTCTGAGGACATATATGCCTGAGGATATCTTTATTACATCCTACTACTTAAATAATGGTTTGTCTGAATATAAAATTTACTACATCAAACATATAAAATTACTCCATTGTCTTGCATACACTTTGCATTCATTCACTCCTTACACAAACTATGAGCTAGTGAATATCATCACATTGACAGCTCAGGAATTTGATGAGCAGTGGCAGAGCACTGGCTCCAGTCACAGAGGTGCTGAGGACCCACTCAGGTCTGCAGGCCTCCGAAGACTATTTTCTTAACCATTCAGCAACCAGCCCAATAGGTTTTTCCCCCCAGTTCAAATGTGATTTAGAAGGAAAATATCTGGTCACTTGGGGACACAAGCCTTGAAAATGTATTTATAATTCAGGAAAAGGAGGCAGGGGAGGACAGTCTCTCCTAACCATGGTGAGCAATCTGTTCAGTCCCCAGAGCATGAAGTTTGATTTTCTTTTTATCTGGCTTTTATGTTCAAGGGAATATAAATGTCAGAAATCAAGCATTCCCTTTGGATCGTAGAGTAATAAATAACTTTCATACCATTTTGCACAGATGCTGTGACTAAATTGAGACCAGGAAAGATGCAGACAACTATAGCAACAAACTGATGGTGAATCTATTTTTAAGAGCAACTGTTAAATTAGAGAGATTTGTCAAATTAAAAGAAAAAAACATAGAAGGAAATAATTTAGGCACCAATTCTAAGAAATTCAAAGGAGATTCAGAACTAAAGTAAATGAGCAATCCACTCAGCCCAGAAAGAGGTGAGATCATCATTTTGCAACTTTAAACAAAATTCTGAACGTTTTAAGGCATAAAGGAGAGTTATACCTTGAAAAAATTAACATACTACTGGGAATAGAAAAAAATATTTCTGAAATAATAAAAACTTTATACTCTAAATAAAATATAATATTAAGAATAATATCACTTATCTGCCTTTAGGGAAATTCATACTTAAAACCAAGATATGAATATTTACTCTAAATTGATTAATTGATTATTAATTTAGCAAGTATTTTTAACCACTCCAACATAGTAATACCACTCCTGGATATCTATTCTAAAGTAAAGAATACAAAATTTTCAACAGCAGCAAATGTTCAATGAAGCACTATTTTGTAATAGTAATATATTAGAAATGAAACCAAAATAAAGGAAACTAATAATTTACTGAGTAACAATTATTTGTCAGGCATTATCTGGGTACTTTACCTAAGTTATATTTAACAGTAATAATCTAGATATTCTTTTCCTAATAAGGAAATGAGCTCAAAGAGATTATGTTACCTGTTAGAGATTAAACACATGGTTAATAAGAGCAAAGTTTAACCTAAGTGACAGTGAATGGAATAATGGTTAATAATGGTTAATTAATTATGTACATCAATTTAATGTTTTCCATACAGCCATTAAGACTAATAGTTATGAAAACCATGGGGCAAAAAGGAAAATGTGTAAGATTTGAAATTTAGTTAAACACACACATGTATATAATTGCCTCTATGCTATAATTACATAAAATTATATTTGCAGACAGGCAATGACTACAACATGAGGACAGCTGTTCCTTGTTAACGTACTGGTGTTATGAATGGCTTTCCTTAATTTTAAAATTTCCACTGTTCATTCATTTATTCAAGAAATAATTATTGAATGACTACATCAATGAGCAAAATAGAGTCCCTGTCTTCATGGAGTTTACATTCTAGTAAGGGAGACAAATGATAAATATATTACACGAAATCAGTTAGTGACAAATGATATGAAGCAAATAAAGAGAATTGGGCAGATTGAGAGTGATAACATGCTCATTTAGAAACGGTGGTCAAAGAAGGCTTCCTTGATGAGATGACCTTTGCATAGTGAAGAGGGAGTAAGCCACATGGATATAAGGACAGGCACTGCATTCAGGGGAAATAGCAGGTGCAAAGGCCCTGAGGCTGAAATTGGATGCTATACAGGCATTTTAAAGATGTGGGGGAAGTTCATGTAGTAATGTTAAATAGAAATAGTATAAGGAAAAAAGGCTACAAAATTATGCCTATAATCTAACAATTATGTTTAAAAAGCACCAAAAAAAGACATTAAAACAAAAGTACAACAATATGTTCATGGTGAGTTATCTTGGTATAAAAGTAGTTTTTATGAGCAAGGGCCCCAAACCCAGACTGCCTGGGTTCAAATATCAGTTTTGTGACCTTAGGGAATTCACATAGCTTCTCTGTGCCTTATCTGTAAAATGGGGGTAATAATAACAGTAGTTCCATAAGTACTACAGTGTTGTTGAGAGGTATGGTAGCAGGATAATATGCCCATAATATCCGTGTTCTAAACTCTAGAAACTGTGTGTTACCTTATGTAGCAAAAGGGAATTAAGTTGTAGATGAAACCAAAGTTGCTAATCCATTGACCCTAAAATAGGGAGATCATGGAGAGCTATCTACCTGGACCCAAGATAATCACAATGGTCCTTACAAGTGGAAGAGGGAGGTAGAAGAAGAGAGTCAGAGAAAGAGAAGTGACAACATAAGCAGTGTCAGAGGGATGCTGTGTTGCTGGCTTTGACGATGGAGGAAGGGGCTTTGAGCCAAGGAACGTGGGCAGCTTCCAGAAGCTGGAAAAGAGAAAGAAACATTCTTTCCTAGAGCCTCCAGGGGAAAAAAATTCAGCCCTGCTGACTTTAGCCCAGTGGTGTTATGTTGCAATTTTGAACTCCAGAACTGTAAAATAAATTTGTGTTGTTTTAATTCACCAAATTTGTGGTAATTTGTTATAACAACAACAGAAAAATAATACAAGAGGATGAAGTGAGTTTTTATGAGTAAAATGTTTAGAACAATACCTCTCACGTGGTGAACATTCTACAAGCTGTTATAATATTTGCGAGGTGTTTTCTACCACATTTTCCAATAAGCAATGCGTATTTATTGATTAAATATTTACCTTAAAAGTAACTGTGAAAAGACTACATAAAGGAGAAAATTTTATCATCAGAATTACTAATTAATAGATGAAAAGGAAGATTTTAACTGCAGGAGAACAAAACTAATTCAAATATAAAATAAGAAGGAAAGAGAAAAAAATATTCCCTAAATTCAAAGACCTTTTATTCGATCCATTCTTCACTTGCTAACAGAATACTGACAAGTGGCTGCGGCTGGAATAGATTAAAAGAAGTTTCATTTTGGATGTGTGATTTATAGACTATGAGTAAAACCGTGAATCCATCTAGAATCCAGATGTAGGTCAGTAATCTAAGGCATGGAGTCCAGTAAGTTCCTTTACAGACAAGGATCATAAAAGCTTGGAATTTCACTCCTAGTAAAAGCCTCTAGGAATTTGTGAATTTCATTTTCATTCCAAAATAAAAGTGAGAAATCAAATTGTATCAAGTCAACCAAGAGCACCTCCTCCCTTAATTCTTGGCTCCATCAGTTCTCCAAGGGACTCAAACATTTCAGTTCCATCCAAACACTTAGCAAGCATCTCCCATACCTATGATCGGACCCTGTGTTAAGTAGCACTGAACTTAAATACAGACAGAACATAATCTATAGTTTTTATAGTTGAAAAAATACATGGCCTCATTATTTTTAAAAGTTGGAACATTTACTTCTCATGCTCAATTTTTTGCTCAAAAATATTTCTTGAATGTCTTTATAAATATATTTAGATACTATTGAAAGACTTTCAAACAGACTACATGTTTTTTCAAGTAATTTGTAATACAAGAATAGGAAATTTTGTAGCTTTTCTACTTTACTACTTTGGAATTTTTTTCAGATACCTCACTATTTAGATGTTTGGCTAAAAAGTCAGTATGTTTATGATTCCATAAGAATTATATAACAAGATGTTTGTCAAAATGTTAGATTTTTAGGACAGTACTTTTTCCTTTTTAATTTAATTTTTAATTCTTATTAATGAAAATAATGCACAAAATAGCAGATACCTGGCCCATCCATCTTCTTTCCCAATTCCAATTCCCCAGAAACAACCACTTTCAATATTTTTGACTGTTTATTCTGGTGTTTGCTTCCATATTTTTAAATAGCTTCTTTACACTGCTCTTTTATGATATTTTTTCATTTAAATGATATCTATTGATTCCTACTATGTGAGATGAGATTTTAACTCTCATAGCCACCTCCCTCGTCCTCTCACACACAAATATATAATCTTCATTTTTCCTATTCTTCTAAATTATCTATATCAACCTTTTCAGTTTAAACAATGTTTATTGTTTACATTTTATGTAAAAATAACACAGAGTAGATCCATATAGTGTATTACAGTTTCTCGTATCTTCTATAATATTGTCCTCCCTGGAATTAATAATTTCCTCATTTAGTCCAATTGTTTCATTTGCTATATAACTGTCACAAATTCATTACTCAACTCTGACAGAGCTGGATTCCAGCACAGCAGGAAATCCATCAGATTTGCTTTTTTTTGTTGTTGCTGTTCCTTGCAAACATCACTGCTGGATCTCTCTGACCTGTTCTGAACTGGACTCCAGAGGTCTGCCACACATCAGGTGTCCTAAGAATTCTGGGTCATCCTCAGAATTGCCTTCACCCTGTTCCTCTTTTATAAACCTTGTTTCTAGGACACCTTGCCTTCTCTCTTGGATGATATTCTATCTTTAGGGAAACACATCTTTCAGGAGCTGCCTGAAAAGTGTGCTTGAGGCCAAAAATAAATTTTAAGAACTTTGGAGGTCCAAAAATATCTTCCTTCCACCTTAATGCTTGGTTGTTAGTTCAGCTGGATATAGAATTCTGTTTTGAAACTTCATTGCCTCCAGCAATAGTTTTCTAGCATATTGTTATCAGGAACCTTCTTCTGTTTCCCAACCATTTGTATGTAACCTATTTTCCCCCTTCTCTGGACGCTTTTAGAATTCTCTTTTTATCTCTAGTGTTCCAAAATTTTTTTGATGATATGCCTTGTTTTGATTTTAGTTTTTATTCTTTGTCACCCATTTTGCTGGCCAATCATTCGAACTTTTTTTGAAACTTAATTCCTATAGTCTGGGAAATATTTTTAGAATAGGTCTTTAATACATTGTTTCTATATTTTGTCTGGTGTCTCTTTTTGGAATTTCTATTACTTATGTCTTTTGGAACTCCTCAACTTATCCTTTAATTTTCTTGTCTTTTCTCACCACTTTAGGGAGATATATTTTCTCAATTTATTTCCCAATCTTCCACTGGATTTTTAATTCCTGCTATCTGGGCTTCCCTGGTGGCGCAGTGGTTGAGAGTCCGCCTGCCGATGCAGGGGACACGGGTTCATGCCCTGGGCCGGGAAGATCCCACATGCTGCGGAGCGGCTGGGCCCGTGAGCCATGGCTGCTGAGCCTGCACGTCCGGAGCCTGTGCTACGCGACGGGAGAGGCCACAGCACTGAGAGGCTTGTGTACTACACACACACAAAAAAAAAAAAAAAAAAAAAATCCAAGGTCCTTCTTTTTAAAGCAGTCTACTCTTTTTCACAGATACATTTTCTTCTATCATATTTCTGAGAATATTAAAAGGCTCACTTTTTTTCTGCTTGTTCAGTTCATTGTTAAGAGTCTTTCCTCAAATACTTGTTGATTTGTAGGTGTCTTATTAGAAATTAAATGCCTCAGTGTGGGACTTGTTGGGCTTCAGTGCAAGATGATCCAGGGACAAAATTGTATTTTTAAAGATTTTCAAAAATAGTCTCTGCAGCACTTCACTCTTGGGCAAGTTATATTTGCCAAATAAAAATCTTCATATGCTAACACATATATATGGAGTCTAAAAAAAACAAAAAACAAAAAAGGTTCTGAAGAACATAGGTGCAGGTCAGGAATAAACATGCAGACATAGAGAATGGACTTGAGGACACAGGGAGGGGGAAGGGTAAGCTGGGACGAAGTGAGAGAGTAGCATAGACATATATATACTACCAAATGTAAAATAGATAGCTAGTGTGAAGAAGCTGCATAGCACAGGGAGATCAGCTCGATGCTTTGTGACCACCTAGAGGGGTGGGATAGGGAGGGTGGGTGGGAGACTCAAGAGGGAGGGTTTATGGGGATATAAGTATACGGATAGCTGATTCACTTTGTTATACAGCAGAAACTAACACACTATTGTAAAGCAATTATACTGCAATAAAGATGTTTAAAAAGAAATCTTCCAGTCCCATGGTTTAGGATTAGGGAGATGATTACAAGCTTCATTACTAGTATTGGAGAGGCTGAATGGGGCTGGATGTTGGAGGTCTCACTTCTAGAATCCAGATCTCCACCTAACATCCTGTTTCCAGTGAAGTTCCCCTTTCATAGCCTCAACCGTGTGTAGCCTCTCCAACTGGGAGCTCGTGTGATTCATCCTCTCTAAAGAGTAAACCTCAATCCATTGGCCAGAGTAGGGAGGGGCAGTTGTTCTGAGGAGGAAAATATGGGGTCCTAACTGTTAATGTAAATAAACACTCCACAAATCCAACAGTTTTTATCCCTGCCCTGCACCTCCTATTTTCCAGGTAACCATGATCCCAAATTTCTGAGCCTCTCAAGTTCTGTAGGATGAGTCAGTTTGCTTTTTACTGGATTTCTACCCCACAGGCTTCTATTTCAGATTTCTTAAGTCAGTTAAGTCAGCTACTTCTGGTTCCTCCAAATTCCTGCTTCCAAATAATTTGAAATGAATTATCCAGTGTAAATTCATGTTTTATGGCTTTGTAAGTATATACCTTTTTTTAATCTTCTTTTTTAAAAATAATTATTTATTTATTTATTTATTTATGGCTGCATTAGGTCTTTGTGGCTGCATGCAGGCTTTCTTTAGTTGTGTGGAGCGGGGACTACTCTTTGTTGAAATGTGTGGGCTTCTCATTGCGGTGGCTTCTCTTGTTGTGGAGCATGGGCTCTAGGCTCACAGGCTTCAGTAGTTGTGGCTCACGGGCTTAGTTGCTCTGTCGCATGTGGGATCTTCCTGGACCAGGCCTTGAATCCATGTTCCCTGCATTAGCAGGTAGATTCTTAACTACTGTGCCACCAGGGAAGCCCAGTATATGCCTTTTTAAAACTCCCTTTTAATATCATTCTAGTGAGACAGGGAAAAAGTGGAGGTAAATACATGTGTTTACAGGTACATGTAAAAGTATGAGATTAGAACACTCCCTAACACCATACACAAAAATAAACTCAAAATGGATTAAAGACCTAAATGTAAGGCCAGACACTATCAAACTCTTAGAGGAAAACATAGGCAGAACACTCTATGACATAAATCACAGCAAGATCCTTTTGGACCCACCTCCTAGAGAAATGGAAATAAAAACAAAAATTAAAAAATGGGACCTAATGAAACTTCAAAGCTTTTGCACAGCAAAGGAAACCATAAACAAGACCAAAAGACAACCCTCAGAATGAGAGAAAATATTTGCAAATGAAGCAACTGACAAAGGATTAATGTCCAAAATTTACAAGCAGCTCATGAAGCTCAATAACAAAAAAACAAACAACCCAATCCAAAAATGGGCAGAAGACCTAAATAGACATTTCTCCAAAGAAGATACACAGATTGCCAACAAACACATGGAAGAATGCTCAACATCATTAATCATTAGAGAAATGCAAATCAAAACTACAATGAGATATCATCTCACACCAGTCAGAATGGCCATGATCAAAAAATCTAGAAACAATAAATGCTGGAGAGGGTGTGGAGAAAAGGGAACACTCTTGCACTGCTGGTGAGAATGTGAATTGGTACAGCCACTATGGAGAACAGTATGGAGGTTCCTTAAAAAACTACAAATAGAACTACCATATGACCCAGCAATCCCACTACTGGGCATATAGCCTGAGAAAACCATAATTCAAAAAGAGTTATGTACCAAAATGTTCATTGCAGCTCTATTTACAATAGCCAGGACATGGAAACAACCTAAGTGTCCATCATTGGATGAATGGATAAAGAAGATGTGGCACATATATACAATGGAATAGTACTGAGCCATAAAAAGAAACAAAATTGAGTTATTTGTAGTGAGGTGGATGGATCTATAGTCTGTCATACAGAGTGAAGTAAGTCAGAAAGAGAAAGACAAATACCGTATGCTAACACATATATATGGAATCTAAGAAAAATAAAACCCCAAAAATGTCATGAAGAACCTAGGAGTAAGACGGGAATAGAGACACAGACCTACTAGAGAATGGACTTGAGGATATGGGGAAGGGGAAGGGTAAGCTGTGACAAAGTGAGAGAGAAGCATGGACATATATACACTACCAAACATAAGGTAGATAGCTAGTGGGAAGCAGCCGCATAGCACAGGGAGATCAGCTCGGTGCTTTGTGACCACCTAGAGGGGTGGGATAGGGAGAGTGGGAGGGAGGGAGACGCAAGAGGGAAGAGATATGGGAACATATGTGTATGTATAACTGATTCACTTTGTTATAAAGCAGAAACTAACACACCATTGTAAAGCAATTATACTCCAATAAAGATGTAAAAAAAATACATGTGTTTATGCTATCATGTTTATCTGGAGTAATCCCTTTCATTTTATAATATAATTCAATATTCTTTTTAATTTTCATGGTTTTACTTTGAGATTTTTTAAGTATGAAGCAGTTTCTTAAGGAACTATATGCAATTGCAAGCAGAGGCATTCTTAAATACCTGTCTTCTTAATTTTCAATACATAGTAGTTAAAAGCATAGAAAAAGGGGGGATTAATAGCCTTGGAATAAAGTCATAGCTCAGTCGCTTACTGTTTGCATTGTCTTAGGCAAGTTATTTGACTACTCTAGGTTATAGCTTCATTTTCTATAGAATGGTAGTTATAATGGTACCTATTTCATAGTAAGGGTTAAATGAGATAATTCATATGTGCCATTAACTTCAAAGGGTGCAGAGAGTGTTCACTATTCACAGATGGTATTGCAGACCCCATGCTAGGAGTTCAGGGTTTTTTCCTGAGGCCAACAAATTATTTTCCAGCAGCATGGTACAATGATCACATTTGTGTTTTTGAAAGATCCCTCTGGGTTGTGGCACAGAGAAAAGATGTACGGGACAAGAGTGCAGGAAAAGATTGGGGAATTGCTTTAGTGTCTCATTCTCAAGCAAGAAACTGGAATCAAAGTAATAAAATCAGCAATGTAAAGAGATGAATTACAGAGACATTGAAGAGGCATATTTGACAGAACTTGGCAACACTTTACATATTAGGGGGAAAAGGAATCAAGGATGTCTCAGTCTCAAGCTTGGGAAACTGGATGGATGGTGAGGAAACAAGATGACAGGCAGGTTGAAAGGAAGCTTTCCACTTTAGAATCATGTTTGAGGGGCCTCAGAGATATTTAACTGACCATGTCTGTTAGGTAGATGGGGAGTTAGGCCTATAGATCAAAAGAAATACCTAGAATAGGACACTCAAATTATATTCTAAAATCTATTCAAGTAATAAAGGGGCTGAAAGTCATGATACTCTTTGTGGAACACTATCAAATAGCAAAAAATAAGCCTACCCATAATAAGGAGTTTTAAAAAGTTAAAAAGATATGTGCTAACATAATATTAAACAAGTAGCATCAGACATAAAGACATACATGGGAGAAAAATGTATTAGTCCACCCATTAGCTTCTTTTTTTTTTTCATGGAATCTGGGAAATTTCAACACTGTTTGACTCTACCAACCATGGCTTGAGTTCATAGAAGACCACTATGTTAAAAGTATTGGAATGCTAATATAGACGAACTTTCCTTTAATCAAAAAAAGCTTCTTTCTAACGTAAACATGCCCATTTATGTTTCCAAATGGCTGAAGATAACATCTTACCTTCTGAGCACCTAAAAAAAAATCCTTACTGGGTTTGCTTATCTCAGTGGTCTATATTTAGTAATTCTAAAAGCATCCAACCCAACTAATACTTCTTTTGAACTCTGGTTTCAAAAATTTTAAATGTCAAAGGACCCAAACATACATTGTTCCAAAGAAGACATACAAATGGGCAATAAGTACATGAAAAGGTGCTCATCGTTAATGAGTAGGGAAATGAAGATCAAAGCCGCAGTGAAATATCACCTCACACCTGTCAGGATGGCTATTATCAAAAAGACAAGTGATAACAAGTGTTGGCAAGGATGTGGAGAAAAGGGAACCCTTGTACAGTGTTGATAGGAATGTAAATTGGTACAGCTATTATAGAAAACAGTATGGCAGTTCCTCAAAAACTTAAAAATTGAACTACCGTTTTGATCAGAAATCCCAGGCTGGGGTATATATTGAAATCAGGATTTCAAAGACATGTCTGCATACCCATGTTTATTGCAGCATTATTCACAATAGCCAAAATATAGAAACAACCTACATATACTACAGTAGATGAATGTATAAATAAAATATGGTATATATTTACAATGGGATATTATTCAACCATAAAAAAGAAGGAAATCTTTCCATTTGCAACAACATGAATGAAACTAGAGGGCATTATGCTAAGTGAAATAAGCCAGACAAAAATGTGTAGTATCACTTATATGTGGAATCCAAAAAAAAGCCAAGTTCATAGAAACAAAGAATAGAATGGTGGTTGTCAGGGGTTGAGAAAGGGGGAATTGGGGTGATGTAGGTCAAAAATAGAAATTTTCAGTTATAAGCAGAATAAGTTATGAGGAACCAATGTACAATATGATGACTATAGTTAATACTATGATCTTTTATGCTTGAAAGTCACTGAGAGTAGCTGTGAAGCATTCTCACCACACAAAAAATAAAAAGTTAACTATGTGAGGTGGTAGATGTGTTAAGCATCTTGGTCTTGGTAATCATTCCACAATGAATATGTATATTAAATCATCACATTATACACTGTAAATATATAGTTACAGTGTCAATTATTCCTCACTAAAGTTTAAAAAAGATTATTTCAAAAAGAAATAACACTAAAAGGCTTTTTTTAGTGACCCCTCATTTTTTTCATGCCACTTGTGAAAAGAGCCTCTATCAAGACTATAATTGGAAGGAACCTAACATCTTATATACACTAATGGACATAAACCCTTGCCATTCAAGAGTTTGCAATAAACTCTTGCAGTTTATCAAAAGATAGTCCAAAAAAATCAACTAAGTTAGGTGTTAAACAAGCATGCAAGTAAACTGGGGAGCCTGGCTAGTCCCCTTCTCTGCCCTGTATTTCACAGAATTATACTGTTCTAGATGGCCCATGAGGCCTCAGGGTGCTTGGCTATGACCGTGCTTCCCTACTGGCCTGGACAAGAACAATCTCCTCTTACATCTCTTTGGAATTTGCAAAGCAACATGCTTACAACCACAGCAATTCTACTCTGTTAGTCTTAACTGATTGGGCCCAAGATCACAGGCTTATGCCAAGGGCAGCCTATTAGAGATGCTCTGTTACAGATGGCAAGCAACCAACTCAAAACTCAGGGCATGCCATAAAAGGCCATGTCTCAAATGGAGCAAATTCAAATATGAGTAAGATTCTAATCAAGTTGCTAAAAAACTCGCTTAGAATAAGGCATAAATATGGAATGACTCCTGGGGTAAAATTTATTGATATTTCATTTCAATAGCCCAGGATATGAAAGACTCTGAACTCTTCCTTCTGATTCCAGCAACTAATACTTCTAATTGGAAAAGCCTGCTGCTCATATTACCTTATGAAATGCAAACCCACTGAGATGCCTGCTGGTACTTGCAAGTGAACTCACCCCTCTGTGCTCTTTCACTCTTAGGACAACATTGTGCAGTGAGAAAGCCCTGGCTTGGAGTCAGGGACCTCGGTAATCATCCACTCTCCCTGTGAACAAGGACAAAGACAAGTTGCATCTTCCCTGAACAAGTCTGTCTTCTCATTTATAAGAGGAAAGAATTGAACTGTATTATTTCTAAGTCTCTATCTGTATCTATTTGATGAAAGAACAGTTTTAGATGTGCTCCCTGTCTGAAGAGTGCAGTGTACTAGGTGGTATCTTGCCTCCCCACCAAAGATACCCACTTCCTAATCCCTGAAACCTGTGAATATATTACCTTACTTCACAAAAGAGACTTTATGAAGGTGATTAAGGATCTTGAAATGGGGAGATGATCCTGGATTATCTGGGTGGGTCAATGTAATCAGAAGGATCCTTATAAAGAGGGAGGCAGGAGAAGGAGAGAAATCTACAGAAGCAGAGTTTGGAGTGATATGTCCACGAGCCAAGGGATGCTGGCAACCTCTAGAAGTTGGAAAAGACAAGGAACAATTTCCCCCTTGACCCTCCAGAAGGAGTGCAGAACTACTGATATCTTG
The DNA here is from genome assembly GCF_964165515.1 of Mesoplodon bidens. Taxonomy (NCBI): domain Eukaryota; kingdom Metazoa; phylum Chordata; class Mammalia; order Artiodactyla; family Ziphiidae; genus Mesoplodon; species Mesoplodon bidens. The sequence goes on along the minus strand of NC_138164.1, from coordinate 21,050,600 downwards.
ATTTTAGCCTGATGAGACACATTTTGGATTTCTCACATCCAGAAATGTAAGATAATATATTTATGTCATTTTAAGTCACTAAATTTGTAGTAATTCGCCGCAGGAAAAATAGGAAACTAATGCACGCTGTAATCTGGGGAAAAGATGGAAAATACTTTTTCCTGTACAGGAAGTAAGGATCTATGAAAATTATGAGGCTCCAGAAAAGCAGTTTATGCTTTTTGGAGAGTGGCAGGAATATGTTTTTATTATATAAACTGGCATGGGGAAGAGGGAAAAAATATAGGAGATATTTCATACTAACTGCAATGTTGTTTAACAACCATCCTGTTGTATTGCAATGAATTAAAATAATACTTTAAAAAATCTACAAGTGTACGCTTTCAAAGGCGACAGGTAATCAAGAAGTACTCTGCTTAAGTGTCACCCCTTGTACACATATAGATGCTATATCAGTAAATGTATTATTATTCATTCTTTTTTTAATTCATTTATTCCACAAATATCTATTCAGTACCACTATGTACATTATGCTAGGTACAAAGAAATACAATGATAGAATAATTATGATAATAATATTAATGACATCTTTATGGTTCTTACAAACTAGTAGGGAAGGAACTATTCAAAGTGTTAGGAGAAGGAAAGGGAAAGAAAAGGGTTTCATGGTTTTACAGAACTCTTTATGAGAGAAACAAGAGAAAGAGAGAGATAAAGAGAAATTACCAAAGTCACTCAGGGTCCCAGAACTCAGAAATAATCCCAATTAAATTACGTTTTGACCTTTGTTTCATCATTTCCAGCCTCTTGTTGATGGATGCATGCATGTATATACATTATGTAGAATACACATTATTTCTGCATAGAGAGTATAATACATATAGAATCACAAGAGCATGTCATGTGGGGAGGGGCAGCTAAAATAATGGGGGATCCAAGAAAGCCCCCATAAAGCCTACTGTCTACCTACACTTGAGGGTAACACTTAAGCTGAATTATGCAGGGTGAGTAGAAGCTGGCAAGATAAAAAGGGGTGGAGGGAGAGAGGAATGTTCTGAACAGAACAGTACAAGCAAAAGTTCCAAGACCGAAGAAACATGGAGCCTTACAAGGAAATCAAGTAGAACAGAATGACTGGAGCCCAGAGAGAGAGGCGTGCAGGAAGAAGTAGGAAATACCAGGCAGAGGAGGCCCAAGCAATCCAGGGTCACAATGAAAACTTAATCCCAGGTCAATGAGAAGCCACGGAAGGCTTCAAGTAGGAAAGTCACATGATCAGGCTTATGTTTTTAAACTTGACTATACTAGCCACATAGAGACTGTAATGCAGGTTTATTCAGTACAAGAAGGTTAAGAAGAGGGCTTCCCTGGTGGCGCAGTGGTTGAGAGTCCGCCTGCCGATGCAGGGGACATGGGTTCGTGCCCTGGTCCAGGAAGATCCCATGTGCTGCAGAGCAGCTGGGCCCGTGAGCCATGGCCGCTGAGCCTGCATGTCCGGATCCTGTGTTCCACAACGGGAGAGGCCACAATAGTGAGAGACCCACGTACCACAAAAAAAAAAAAAAAAAAAAAGGAAGGTTACGAAGAAAAGCCTGGTGATGAAAATTCAGGGAGTCAGGAGGCCTGTTATCAAGTCTCAACTCCTCTACTAAATAATAATAATGGTTGTCATTTACTAACAGGTTACTGTATGCCAGGCACTGTTTGAAGTGTCTTAACCTATTATGACTCATTTACTCTCCCAGAATCTCTATGAGGTAGAATAGAGAATCATTACTATCCCCATTTTAAAGAGAAGAAAACTGAGGCACAGAAAGGTTATGTACGCTTGCCTCAGATCACTTAGCTAATAAGTTACAGAGCTGGGATTTAACCCAGGCAGCCTGTTTTCAGAGTCTGTCCTCTAAACTACCAACCTACTCTGCCTCTCATGACCTATTGCATGTCCTAGGGAAGTCACACAGTGCTTTCCCTGCCAGACAAAGGAATGGTGACTCACTGGGCCACCCACATCTGTAAACCAAGGGAGTTGAACTGAATCAATGCTTATCTCAGTTCCTTCTGGTTCTAATTTTACAATTTTGTCTGGAAAACCATGATTCTCTACCCGGATTCTTCACCTAGTAGGAGTCTTTGGAGCCTGAGAGGAAGAGTCACAGTGCTAGATGTGGCTGGACTTAGAACATAGCTCAGAGTGCCTAAAGGTACAAGTAGATTCCTACACCCTATATGTTTTTTCTTTCTGATTTCAAGGCCTGCTGTATCACACCCATTCCCTTCCCCAGACAAATCACTGCATGGCCATCCTCCAAGACTCCAATCTTCACCTTGATGAAGTGAAGTTGTGGAACTGAGTTGTGGGACTATAAGTGACTTTTATGATCTCTCTCTCTCTCCATTTTTTTTTTTTTTAGATTTCACATAAAAAGCATACATTAGTTACTTAAGAACAAAAAAAACATATATTTTAAAAAATGTGTTTTTATCAGGCATCTAATTTTTTTGCCACTCTGCTCAATAGTTAGTTTCCAAAGATTTAATTCAGTAATCATTTTTTAAAATCTGGCTCCTCAAATTAACATTTAATTTACAAAAGATCCAAACTGAAAAAGGCCAAGCTATATATCTTGTAAGTAAGAAGTCAATAAAGTTACAGAATGTTAGATCTGGAAAGATTTTAAACATCATCTAGTCCACTGATTTTCAGACTGTGTCTCCATGAATCTTAGAGTTGTACAGATAAACCTTGGGGGCAAAGCAGAGACTAAATCAATATGAATCTAAATCCCACCTCTTCTTTAATGAAAATATCTCCTCTTCTATTTTCTCTTTTGAATAAAAGGAATGTTTCTTGCTCCAGAATATATCCGAAGTCCATTTGATTCTTTCTATCTCAATTGCCATCACTCTAATCCAAACATCATCACCTCTGTACAAGATTAGTGTCATAACCTCACTACCTAGTCTCCTTGCATCCACTCTTGCCTCTTTCTCCAATTTTGCCTTATACCACTCCCACTCTACACCTCATTTCCTGTTCTCAAGTCATATTTGCTTTTTATTTATTCTCTAAACATACCTATATTAGCCAAAATAGGATAGGATATGCTAAGGATACGAACAACCCCAAAATAATAGTGGTTTAATAAAATTATTTATCACTCAGAGTCTGATATACTCTACTCTGAGAAGTGACTCAGGGATCCAGGCTACTTCCATTTTGGAACATCATATCTTCAACACATGGATTCACAATTGCCATGAAAAAGGAAGGGAGGGAGGAGTTGCCCAGCCCTGGAAATGGAACAAAAGCCATAGGTCAGAACTCAGTCACAAGACCTCAATCTAATTACAAGAAAGGCTGGGATACATAGTCTTCCAGGATGTCCAGGAAAAGGAAAATGACATAGGAGATGGCAAACAATCGATGAACATATAACATGATCTCTGCATACTAATTCAGGGCAATTGCATTTGCTATTTTTTATAGCATATTCTTTCCATAGCTTTTTGCATAGCTGAATTCTTCTCATTTTTCAAGTTTAAGCTTAGTTTTAATCTCTGAGAAGCCTTCTCCAATCACTTTAACCAAAGTAATCACTATGGTTGAGACTGCTAATTACCTCTCATTATTCGTTCTCCCCTTTGTCTTTGGCAAAGAGAACACAGGTTTAGCTGAGTGTGTTTTTGCCCAGCTAAGAAACTATATTTCCCATTCCTCCTTGCAACAGATTTGGCCATGTGACTAAGTTTTGGCCAATTGGATGTAAAAAGTGTGACGTGAAACTTCTAGAAATTTCCCTAAAGAGATGGGGTGGGCCTTCCTTCACCTCTTCATCCCTTCTACTTCCTGTATTGAGAGAGCCTGGGTTGATTCAAGCAGCCATCTTGGACTATAAGGCATCTCCTAAGTAAGGTGGAGCATCAGTTGGAATAAATTTATGTCCCTGGTAACTTTTTGGTACCGTCATAGCAGACCTGGACTGCTTATCTCAGGATTTCCTACATGAGGGAGAGAAATTAACTTCCATCTTGTTTAAGACACTCATTTTTTTAATAAAGCACTGATATAGTACAACCTCCTTCTTATGCAGATAAGGAAACTGAGAACTTATGATTATGTAGCCATAAATATGAAAGGTCAGGACAGAGTTAGTTCTCTGACTTCCAGTCTAGTACTCATCACATCAACAGTCTTAACATGCAGATTTCAGGAAAAAACAAAAACCAAATATACTGAATTACTACTGTGTACAAGGCACCAAAGTGTGAGACTTACATAGTCCCTGCCCTTGTCGTGATGACAAATGCATAAATAAATAATTATAATACAACATGGTTACAGTATAATGGTAGAGACATTTACAAATGCATGGTAGCACAGAAAAATGGGAAAAATGGGTGGTTTAATTCTGCTTTGCACTATCAGGAAGGTAAAAACTAACATAGGAGTTGGGCTTTGAAGGATGAGTAGGAGTTTTCCAGGTATAAGGATAGAAGGTAGAGAGTGAGAGAGGCAGATGAAAACCAAGGTACAGAAGCATGAAAGGACATGGTGCATACAAGAAATGATCAGAGTAGAAAGAGCAAGAAAGTGAAAGATAAGCCTAGAAATTTAGAAATTCTGGCTCAGGAAAAAAATCTAAAGGTCCTTGTATACAAACCCCAGACTAGATCCATAGGCAAGGAAAATTTGTTGCCAGACCAAAATTTGGGTCTGCTTGCCCATGCTCAGTAAAGCCAATCTACTGACACCAGGTTGTGATGAAGGAAAGTGCAGGGTTTATTGTAAGGTGCCATGCAAAGAGTCTGGGACAGCTAATGTTCAAAAAGCTCAAACTCAATGGGTTTCAGCAAAGAATTTTTAAAGGCAAGATAAGGGAGGAGAGTCCCAGGGTATGTGATCACCTTAATCGCAATTCTCTGATTGGTTGATGGTCAGTAAAATAAAAAGATGATAAGAAATTGCAAATATTTCCTGGTTCCAGCCAGACTCCAAAGGGAATGTGTTAATTTCTTCCATTTGGTGAAAGATTTAGGTGAAAGATTCTTGAGTTGTAGAACAACTTAAGAAATGTCCATCAGATACTATTATCTAGCTATTTCAGAGAGGAGCTAAAGCAGAGGAGAGGGATCTGTCCGGGAAGGTCCCATAGGGTCCTGCTCAGTTACAAATTCATATTATGATAGTGACTGCATTGGATCTTTATTAATTTTGGAGAGCTATTTCCCTTTCCTGCTTTCTTTCTTTAGGATTTGCTAAAGAAAGAAGCCTGCTTTCTTTCATTAGGATTTACTCTTTGGCACTACATGGAGAGTGATGGGACCCACTCAGGGCTCCACTCGCCCTTGTCCAAGGAGAGCCAGGAAACCCAAGCAAAGGCATTCAGATGCTCCCTCCTTGCATCCTGAATCTTGAACAGGAAAACAAGGAGACTACAAATGGCTGTCACTCCAGTCATAAGCAGGTCAGGGCCCTCACCCTAACATTCTTGCAATGAGACTGTCTTGTGGCCCTCCTCAACCCAACCTCGTTGGGTTAAAAAAATTAAAAAAAAATTTTTTTTTTAAACATCCACTTACATCCATTTTAATGAAGTATTTAAGGGTACACTGTGTTAAAGACATATTTAAAAGACTAGCAGTGGAGTAAGACAGATGAATCAAATTTTGTTATAGCCTAAATAATTACAAGAGACTTTGAAAACGTAGTGTAATTCCAGTTTCAAAGCTTCTATACATTGCCTCTATCTTTGGTGTCACTGCCACCAATAAACACAGTATACAGCTTAGAAACCTAACACATAAAGTTTCCTAATATGAATTATGAAAGGACATTGCTAATATGAATTAGCAATGTCAGAGGGAAATGTCTCTCCCAACTCCTAGTGGGAGAGATTGGGGTGTCAGGAATTAGCACATTAATTTTGGGTCCTACACTAAGCTACACCTACCAAGCCAGCTTTCATCAGTAAAAGCTTACTGACTCTTTTCATCTTATTTCTCATTTGGTTCAGTTTAATCAAGGGAGATGGGGCTATTTGTTGGGCCTCTCGGAGACCTAACCACCTGTACTACCATGGTTAACCTATAGTACAACACTATGGGGAAAGTATTATCAATGTCCCTATAAACAGCAGGAAATTGTGCCCAAGGGATAGAGCCAAGGCCAGACCTCTCATTTTCTAACACAAGATCCTGCCTTTTTTTTTTTTTTTCTTAAAAGGGATTGTCTAGCTGGCTTTTTGTTCCCTCTTGTTGCTCTCCAAAATCTTTTTCTATTTTACAAATTCATAGGAGTTACAAATCATTTTGTCTTTGTCAAGGCAGGAAATCTATGCTTCCCATGAGTTTTTTAGTCCTGACCTAGATAAAACCAAATGGTTTTTATCTGGATTTTTACATATCTCTGGATACATACAGCAGGAGAAAAATGATGAAAAGGAAGTGTCCTTCAGCACATGGTACAATGGGCTTCTGAATCCTCCTTAATTAAAAAGGGATTTAGGGAATTTATTTTTATCAAGATCCTCAGAAGATTCAAAGCACACATTTTTCAGATAAATGATCATGTTACCAAGAGTAATAGGAGATACTATTAAGGGTTCCATAACTACTTGGAGAATGACAAAGAATTTAAATGATGCAGGATAGAAAAATATCCTTCCCCTAAAAAATAAAAGTTCAGAATAATGGAATAACTAAAAAGACATCTCAACTATTTCATTCCAATCCTTGCACAAAAATACACAGATAGGCCGTGAGATGGGGCTATGAAGAGGAGAGCAAATTATCAACCTCTTTCATACGCAATCCTGATTTTAATATTACGTGAAATTCAAGTAAGATGAACAGCAAAGCAACTTCCCAGAATCATCTTTCTGGATTCAAAGATAAACTCTCAAGAGAAGATGCAACAGTTTGCATTCTCAGCCGTTATGGCGTCTTTATTAGTAAGGTTTTGCTATTGCTCAAAGATTTTCTAAAAGTTGCCATTTTTGGGGAAATCATCAAATCATGCATTTCACCACAAGAACTGACTTTATAACTCATCTATTCCAACTACTGCACTTGATCAGCAGATAAACTTAAACCTAAAAGGAATGATAAATCAGACATAATTATCTCCCAAAGGTCCCAACTCCAAACACAATTACACTGCGGGTTAGGGTTCAACATATGCATTTGTGGGGGGCATATTCAGTCCATAGCAATACCTTCATAAGGCACTTGGGAGGAAGATGAGGCTCTAAAGACACTTGTGATGTGAAGCATCAAAAGTTGCCATTAAATTGTTTTAAATGAAAAAGAACTACTTCTGTAAGAAAGAACAGTAACTTGGTGGTGGTGGTGGTGGTGTGTGTGTAAAAGGTATAAGAAAGAAACAACAGAAACATGTGAGAAGCTGGGAGAGGGGGGCCACTAAGCTGACTTGTGGCTGGGTCACCTCGTGATGTGAAGTGATCAGGGGAAAATCCCCTGGGAGTCATTGGGTGGGTACCCAGAGGACTTTCAGGGATAGGATGCCTAACATTCAACTCTGATCCTCAAAGTTCCCAGATGATTTTACTACACACACAATATGCCCCATGAAGTGGGTTTTTTGTGGAAATCAAGGAAGGAGCCTAGTTTTATGTCTTGGCCTTCTGCACACCATGGAAGGAGACAGAGGTTAATACAAGGATGTATAAACTAAGGAAGACCTAAAGACAACTAAGAATGTAACACGCCCCGCCCCCCCCACCCCCCTTCATCCCCCCTGCCCATAGGTCCACACAGATGATTGAAGCCAATTTTATCTGGCTCTCAAGAAGCAGGGAGACCCTAGAGTCTTTAACATGGGCTAAACAGGTAAAAAATATTACAAGTATTTAATCAATGCTGAGTTTATTTAGAGACTATCAAAGACCATCTTTAGAAGCCGTTCTAAGGAGAAAATCCCCTCACTGAATATTTTAAGGTTATGTCAAGTCTCCCAGCTCCCTGCTAAGCTCTTCCTAGTGAGGCAACCTTTGAATCTGATGTATCAGCTGTCCTCTCCTTCTCTCTTAGTCAGCAAGAAAGGCTGGGGGTTTCTTTTCTTTTCTTTTTTTAATGGTTAACATACACATGGAGTGTTTTCTTTGTTTGAGGGTGGGGGAAAGGGGAAAAGTTTTAAGTATGTCATCTTTTCTCTCCCATAAATGATCAAATAGTCTATTCAAGTATTTTCAAAATGGTTAATCTTCTGAGATACAAGTGTCTTTCCCCTCCCAACCCTGAGGAAAGATGACTCCTAATGTAATAAAGTGGGCTCCAGAGAAATCAGTTTATTTATTCCAAATATTTCAGCTAATGAGAAAGCAAATTTGAGCTCGCTGTCCTAAGGAGTTTCACAGCCGAGCTCTTGGCATGGCGCTCTGATCTGTTCCTTCTGACTCGAATGTTCGATGGGGCCCCTCTCTCTCCCCAAGTTTCTCATCAGTACAAACCCCACCACTCACGTGGGATGCAGAGGCCTCATTCCTGCGGACCCCTTTATTGTTCTCCCCCTGACAGCCTCCCCCATACCCTCTCCCTCGCCCAGACCAGCCCTCCCTCTCTGCAGGACTCCCTCCTGCTCTGTCATCCTTCTGTGTGGCTCCTGGCAAGAGGCTTCCTTTGATGTATTCCACAGACCCCTGACCTCACTTTGAAGTCTCCATGGCTTCCTCAAACACGCCCACCTCGAGCCACAGCACTGCCCCTTTCGCTGGCTTACTAAACTCATTAAGCACCCCAGGGAACCCAGTTTGCCTTCTGTGTGACAGAATAATAAGTAGGTTTGGGGAAAAAGAAGGGAAGTGAGTGTTTTATTCTTGGACATGTACCACCAAGAAAACCAAGCTTCCTCTTGCAAGGAAGTGGAGAGAGCTGCTGTGGTTGACAGCTTCATCCAGCTCCTGTGGGGATGGCAGAGCTCAGGCTTCTGGGACAGCGAGATATGAGTTAGACCCGTGTTAGGTCTCGGCTCTGCCTGGCTGAGATTGACCTGGGTCAGTCAGGTCACTTTGCCTGAGTTATGACTGGTAACTACCCCTTAAGGTCATTTTGAGAATTAGTTGACTACTTAATTGTCACAGTATATGGTAAATAAAAAAAAAAGTATGACCTCAAAAAAGCTAACTCTTATTGTCATTTCCAATGGTCAACCTCAGTGAAAAGTGAAGCGTTTACTGGTCAACCCATGAAGACCTACATTTGTATTCCCACGGAGGCTATAAAGGAGGAGTACATTTGTGCAGTTTCAGATGATCCTGCATAGTCACATACCACTGATGATCAGTGCTTGAGGTCCTCAAGGCAGAGAATATTCATACCAGTAATGATCATTAAACAGCTACTATCTATTGCCATTCACCTGGGGCCAGGCACTGCACTGAGCCCTTGAAATGTCACCGTACCATTTTGGTAGGCATTACATGCCCTATTTTACATAAAAGGAAACTGAGACTCTGAAAACTTGCATGACTTGTTTAAGGGTCAGAGCCTTGACAGGAAACAGCACATCTGCCTACAAGGGATGATGAAACATCCAGAAAGTAACAAAAATAGAAAGCTATTACCATCTCTAGGCTTAAAGGGGGATAAAGGGGCTGGGTGGAGTGTAGCAGGGAGAAGTCATATTATCATACTCTAGGAAGAGCCAGAGACATAGAAGAGGAGCCACCTGAGGACCTCAGGCCACAGCAGGGAGGCAAGGAAGGATGGGGTAACAGGTACATTGGGTTAAATACCCCATTCACCAACCTCTCTCTCCTCTCAACCTCTGAAATGTTGTTGGTGCCTCCCCTTGGCTGAACCTGATAGGAAGCCAAAGGACAAGTGAGCCAGGATGAGGCAGTCCACTCGGTCAGCCTCCCCAGGCACAGGGAACAGCAGAGGAGGGTGAACAATGGGTGGCAGGTGAGGGGTGCAAAGGGAGAATAACCAACAGTCACTCAGCCTCTCAGAGGGAAAACTAGGATCTCGCTCAGCTCACCTTGTTTGTTCAACACTGCTATCTCCACCAACTAGACAATCTTAGTATAGGCTTGGTAAGCAAAGAAGTCAACGAAGGGAAAGTACAGGATGCTATAAAAGACAGAAATTGGAGCTAAGTTAATCTGAGTCCAGAGTCCAATGCTGAAACACTTTGTGACCTTGGACAAGTTTACTCAACATTTTCAAGTCTTAACCTCCTCATCTGTGAAACTCGGGCTCTAACTGTCCCTAAAGCATATGTCCAGTGTAAGAATTAAGTGAGATAAAGGGTAGACAGTGGAAAGGTACTGCCACATCCATTACAGGAACGGACTCAGGAGTCAGAGTGCCCAGGTTCAAATCCTGGCTGTGCCACCTCCCAGCTCTATTATCTCAGACGAGCGAGTGAACCTCTCAGTGTCTCAATTCTCTCCTCTTTGAGTCAGGATGACAATAGGAACACCTACCTTACAGGGGTGCTATGATGATCAAGTGACTTAAACTACATAAAACAGTTAGTAAATGTGACCCAGAACTTAATGGGGGCTCAGTAAAAGTTGGCTGTTTTTCCTCAAGTGCTTAGAATGCTGCCTGTGGCACTGTAAGTAGTGACCTAGATTTCACCTTCCAGGCAGGGTGGCAGCAGGATGAGCAAGGGGCTCACGTGTCTTTTGTCTCTCTTCTCTCCAGAGCACTCGGACCCCAAGTCAAAACTCAAAGCTCTATCGTTTCCCTGTTTTCCATAAGAAAGCCAATACCAGTCAGCATTTCATAATTGTAGTGATTTTTCTGAAATCCTGGGTGCAGAGAGGAATTGCACTGCAGACAACATGGGTTTCAGCTGTGTTGCTCTCGCCCACTTTCTGTGCCCCCTTGCTCAGCACCTGTGCCCTGTTCTCAGCTCATTCTGAAGCTTATGCTCAGCACCCAAGACTGGCAGGCCTGTCTGTCACGAGCTGCTGCCTCGCGGAGGGAGCAGTACTGCCTGGCTAAGTGCCTTACCCTCCCCCACCCCCACACGACCACACAGTGAACTTCCGGTGAATAACATGTTCTCTGTCTGCTTACAGAGCACTCAATAGAGTCAACGAACACCGACCATGTGCTAAAAACTCTTCTAGGTGCTGGAGATACAATGATGACACAGGAGACAACACTGTCTGCCTTTGGGGAGCTTATGTTCTCCTGGGAGGAGCAAACAGTCCACATAGCAACTAAGCAAAACATGCAGTAGGTTAGGAGATGACAAGCACAATGGGGGAAAAGGAGTGGAGAAGGGGAATAAGGAGCCACAGCATGAGGAGGTCTTGCAGTTTTAAATGGGTGATCAGAGAAGGCTTCACCAAAGAGTTGAAAAAATTATGGAATGCTTCACAGACTGTGTCATAATAAATGCTCAATATTATTAGTGGTCCAAAAAAAAATTAAGTTTCTGACAAGCTCTGTTCTCAATTGTTTTCTCTCCATTGATGCCAGGGGCACATAGCTGGAAAGGTTTGAGAAGCGTTATTGCAAGGACTCAGGGGACTAGAGGGTAATATGGGGTGCTGTATGCTTCTCTGCCCAGCGCCCCAGGACTGAGGCATGCAGTAGCTCATGGAGTTCCCAGGGTCACCTGCAGGGATACAAACTCTGAGCTAGCTATGATTCGTCCTTCCTGGGTACCCTTAGGAAGTAGGTGTTAGTTGAATTGGGTTACTAACATCCCGGATGGACTCCTCTGTTGAGGAAACTTTTGAAATAAGTCATTTCAGAGGCAGCAGTTTCCGTCATGGTCAGCCATGGTTGCACTTTGTGGTTTGGGGCAGGATAGGTCAGAATAAACCAGATGACACTGTGGAAGCAAATTAAAGCTCATGAAATTCTATGAGCTTGACACAACAAAGATTCCTTTCTTACTCATGCAGCATCCACTCTGGGTCAAGGTGAACCCGTGGGACAGCACTTATCCACACAAAGACTCAAGGATCCAAGCTACTTCAATCTTGGGGCTCCACCAACTTGACATGAGGCTTCATCCTCGATGGCAGGGGAAGAGAATGCCTGGAAATGTCTGTGTTTCAGCCCGGAAGTGTTGGGCATTACATCTCACAGATTCATTGGCCAGATCTAGCAAATGGCCTCTTCTTCTAAAAGTGAGGTCATGTGACTAGCTTTCTACCAGGAAGGAAAGAGGGTTGGATATGTGGGGAGCACCAGTTAAGTCTGCCAGAATCACTTGCCCCTACTCCTGACAACTTGGTGAAGGCAGTAGAAATGGCTTTACTCTCCAGGCATGTGATACCAGCCTAGCAAGTTTTATGCAGAAAGAATGGCTTAGAGTTCTTTCTCCTGTAAGGTGTCTGTTAGAGCTTCCTGGACAACTTTCCAGTACATGCCCCAAATAAACTTCCTGAAAGTTCTCTTCAAACCCAATGAGGTGAATGCTCTTTCTTAATGAGATAGGCCATAAAAGTATCATGAAAACCACATAGCTCTAACTTGTCAAAAAATCATACCAAGTTAATACATGACTTACTCCCAAGAGTAAGGAATTAGTTAGTTAGCCTCCCTTAGAGCTGGTGTTGATCAAATGACTCTGCTCTACAATTCACTCATATCTCCTAGTTACTAGTATCTGATAATTACTGGGCTTCCACAATTTCCCACATGTTAAAGAAGGCTTTACAGAAAAGACAGTCTAAATTTTCTTTATCATGTTCATTTTCCAGCATTATGAGGACATCCTCACCTCCTACCAGTATTTGGAAGTTGTAGTATGAAAACTTGCACTATGGGTTATTTTTGATGGGTGGACGAGAGTGGCGGCATGACTATGCTAACACAATCATAAAGTGATAAACCCCTGCTCATCACGTCACTTAGAGTGGTGACATGACCATCTGGAGCACCTGCTTTCTCTAAGTTCCTGTTTTGCATGTAGTCCTACCATAGACAGTTGCTCATATTCAACACTTCCTTCATCAATTCCACTTTTCTCTCCGCTCTTTGTAGATGTTCAATAATTACTTCAAACTTTTCTGATATGTTAACGCCTTCAGGAAGGATTCTTGGGCATGTAAGGGATTCAAAAAGGGCTTCTGGGGGGGATATAAATCTATGGTGGCCAACCATTGCAATTTTCCCGGGACTGTCCTTGTATTAGAACTGCAAGTCCTGTGTCCCAGAAAACCTTGCAGACCTGGACTCACCAGGTAGTTTGTCAACCTGCGTAATCCACTGAAATTGTGTGAAATTTTAATATGTGTGCAAACACACATTTTCTTGTAGAGAGAGTCCAGGGCTTTACTCAGAACCACAAACAGGTCATAAAATGGGAACAAACAACTGATTACGGACACTCTGAAAGGATAGAGGATTATAAACCTCTAACAACACCCTTTCTCACTCTTACAGCTCTGTAAACAGCCATACAATTCTATTCCTGTTAGTGTTAGGATTAATCTACAAATAACACTGCTGGTACAGGGGACAGTGCAAATATACATGGATACTGCCATGACATATATTCATTCCTTTATTCCACAAATACATATTGATATTGGCCTGTGCCCAGGAAATAAAGAGGGAGCCAGACAGTTCAGTCCCTGCTTACAAACAAGCAGCAGAGATAAACACGATGTTTTCAGATTGCATTAAGTACCATGAAAAATAAAATGGGACAAATGTGAAATTAAAAGAGGCATACTTTAAAGAGGGTGGTTAGGAAAGGCCTATCAAAGGCATTTGGGTTGGCCAAAAAGTTTGTCGGGTTTTTTGCATAAGATGGTTCTAGTAGTGCTTATTTGTCTTTAACTTCATTTGAAAAAATTTTGTTAGACTGTATTGTGACAGCGTGAATTTAAAAAAAATTTAACAAAATTTGTGAATTTTGGGGTAGCACTTTAATATTGAAGATGGGAGAAAAAAAGCAACATTTTTGGCATATTATGCTTTATTATTTTGAGAAAGGTGAAAACGCAACTGAAATGCAAAAAAAAAAAAGATTTGTGCAGTGTATGGAGAATGTGGTGCTGTGACTAATCGAATATGTCAAAAGTGGTTTGTGAAGTTTCATGCTGGAGATTTCTCACCGGACGATGCTCCACGGTCAGGTAGACCAGTTGAAGCTGATAGCGATCAAATCGAGACATTAATTGAGAACAGTCAACGTTATACCACGTGGGAAAGAGCCAACATACTCAAATTATCCAAATCAAGCATTGAAAATCATTTGCACCAGCTTGGTTATGTTAATCGCTTTGATGTTTGGATTCCTGATAAATTAAGTGAGAAAAACCTTCTTGACCTTATTTCCGCATGTGATTCTCTACTGAAACATAATGAACACATTCCGTTTTTAAAACAAATTGTGATGGGTGATGAAAAATGGATACTGTACAATAATGTGGAATGGAAGAGATCGTGGGGCAAGAGGAATGAACCACCACCAACCACACCAAATGCCAGTCTTCATCCAAAGAAGGTGATGCTGTGTATATGGTAGGATTGGAAGGGAGTCCTCTATTTTGAACTCCTTCTGGAAAACCAAACGATTAATTCCAACAAGTACTGCTCCCAATTAGACCAACTGAAAGCAGCACTCAACGAAAAGCATCCAGAATTAGTCAACAGAAAATGTGTAATCTTCCATCAGGATAACACAAAACCGCATGTTTCTTTGGTGACCAGGCAAAAACTGTTACAGTTTGGCTGGAAAGTTCTGATTCATCTGCCGTATTCACCAGGCACTGCATCTTCGGATTTCCATTTATTTCGATCTTTACAAAATTCACTTAATGGATAAAATTTCAATTCCCTAGAAGACTGTAAAAGGCACCTGAAACAGTTCTTTGCTCAAAAAGATAAAAAGTTTTGGGAAGGGGCTTCCCTGGTGGTGCAGTGGTTGAGAGTCCGCCTGCCGATGCAGGGCACACGGGTTTGTGCCCCGGTCCGGGAAGATCCCACATGCCGCGGAGAGGCTAGGCTCGTGAGCCATGGCCGCTGAGCCTGCGTGTCTGGAGCCTGTGCTCCGCAACGGGAGAGGCCACAACAGTGAGAGGCCCGCGTACCACAAAAAAAAAAAAAAAGTTTTGGGAAGATGGAATTATGAAGTTGCCTGAAAAAGGCAGAAAGTAGTGGAAAAACATGGTGAATGTGTTGTTCAATAAAGTTCTTGGTGAAAATGAAAAACCTGTCTTTTATTTTTACTTAAAAACCGAAGGAACTTTTTGGACAGCCCCAAAAGAAGCATTTGCGCTGAAGCTACAGGAGTCATGCAAAGATTAAGAAAGACTGCTCAGGCAGAAGTGGAGCAAATGACAAATGAGGGAGGATGAGCTGCAGAAAGGAGGCTCCTGTGCAGGAGTGCAGGGAGCACCACGCCAAGTGATGTCAGATGGAGTGGAAGAGATAGAGACCCATTGATGCCTGGCAGGCCATGTGAGGAATTCAAATCTTATTTCAAATTCAGAAGGAAGCAATTAGAAGGTTTTTAGCAGGGTAGTGACATGACCTGACTTGGATTCTTTTAAAGATTCTTCTGGTTGCTATGAGGGAAAGGGATTGTAGGGCATAAGAGTAGCAGCAGGAGGACCAGTTTACCCAGATGAGAGAAGAGAGGGGCTTGGACTCAGATGTAGACAGTAGAACTGGGGACAGGTGGACACGTTGAGAACGCATTCTGAAGATACAGAAAACAGGACTGGATGCTGAGAATGAAGGAAAGAGGACAACCAAGGGTGATTCTGTAATTTATTGCTGGCATGGCTGTCTCCCCTATAAGGCTGTGAGATTTAGTCCAGAAGAGACCAATAATGAAGCTAGGAAAAGCACCATGTTTCCTAGAAAGTACCAGAAGTCTCTCTGAAATCAGTGCACATATGAGATACCTGTGTTGACCTATTTCATGTTGAATTACTCAGACGTGAGTCCTTACGTTGTCTCTTCCTGCTTCTCTCCTGTCTTTCTTCCCTTCAAGGATCCTTGTATGGAATCTTTCCCCCGAATAAGGGCAACAAATTACTCTTCTTTGACATTTTCCTTGAGATCTGAAATAAAAACCATTCCCAGGTTCTGTCTGCAGCCTTTGGCAAAAGGAAAATTTTTACTATATTGACTCATCATATTTTATAATGTGACAACTTAAAATTGAATGAAGACTTTACATATCTTTCGGGATGTTTCTTCATTAATATTTTTAAGTAAGCAAGGAAGAGTTTCTCTTATTATAACAGATGGTGGTGTGTTTTATCGTTATGGCAGTCACATGCTTCCTACCTCAACAGCAGTCAACTCCTCAGCACTGAAACATTTTAATATTTCCTCGTGAGCTTTCCTAAGCACAACTGAATAATCCATTTCATATTTAAATTGTGCCCAGTGCTTAGCACATAGTAGGAACTCTGTAAATGCTTGTTGAATAGCTGAATGAATCAATTAAAGCTCAAAGAATATTTCTTTTTACAAAGCACATAATTAATTATGCCATTTCAACAAATACACTGATTAGTCCTCAAACATCTTTTGAACTGATCATGGATAAAACTGTTGAAAGCAGAGTCCCTGGAATTCTCACTCTGGGTTCAGGCCAGTGCAACACTTTAATCACCATCTTTCCCCCTCCTGCTATCTGTCAAAGACAAGTTCTCAGTCGTGCTACTTAAGAAACAATCACTTTGGTCAAGATCATCAAGTTTCAGTGAATATGTGGTCACTGCGAGCTCCCAGCTCTCATACACCAATTAGGCGCCATTTAACTGAACCTCGTTTCTTGCCAGCTGCTCTTTTCACGGATACACATTCTGCATACCTGTGTGTTGATGTGTCACAGATACCCATATACAGGTAACTCAGAAATGAGGTGCAGAGCATCTAAATCCATACAGCACCAATTAAATGGATGATGGAAGCAGCACGCGATGGCAGCCCAACACCGCCTTGAGTGGTCACTCAAGAGGGAAGTAGTCATTGCCTCTCCACAGAAGTTGCTGGAATGAAAAATCAAACTTTTGGAAACCTTTCAGGAGTTTTTATATCATTATAAAAGTAACAAATGTTTATTGTAATAAAATAAACAGTAAAACATATGAATAATACAAATAAAAGCCACTCTCAACTTCTCCCCTCCCCCCAACCCCCCAGACCCAATTCAAATGGCCACCAAGATTGCCATTATCAACAGATTGGTATTATCCTTGTATACTTTTTCTATGCACAAATGTTCTTCTTACAACTAAACTATTATTATGTATTTCCTACAACTTGCCATGTTTAACTAACAGACATCATTGAAAGCCAGTTCAGAGAGATGCACTTTATTCTCTTTAATGGAAAGAAAGAAAGAAGGAAAGGAAAGAGAGAGAGAGAGAGGGAGGAAAGGAGTAAGGAAGGAAGGAAGGTAGGAAGGAAGGAAGGAAGGGAAGGAGGGAGAGAGGGAGGGAGGGAGGGGGGAGGGAAGGAGGGAGGGAGGGAGGGAGGGAGGAAGGAAGGAAGAGGGCTTGAAGAGAGAACATCTAATCTACCTGTGGTTTTGTTCAAGGATCTCTGCACCTCGCTTCAGGAGATGAGAGGCCATTTGGACTAGGCTTTCTTTAAAAAGCAACAGTTATAAAATGTTTTGAGTGGTGGTGATTTAATTTTAATGCCCCTCAGAATTCCCAGAAGAAACAAGATCCAGTACAATAGATAACTGAGTCATTCAGGCAAAATGGGGTTAAGAGGACTGAGGTGGGTAAACTGCTCTTTCTGGCCCTCGCTAGCTGTATTAATAAAAATCTCATGGAGCATCTTAACCCTATGCTTGTCAAGCTCTGAAGAAATCCATTGCTCTTTCTCTCCTTGGATTTTGTAAGAGCAGAACAAAGAGATATCTGATCCCAAGATAAAATCCCAAAAGTAGCATCACCTGTTGCCCAGAAACTTTCTTCCAGAAAAGTAGGAATAAAAATTAAGTTTGTAAAGGAAAAATAAATTCCAGAAACAGGAAGGCTTACCACTGGTATTTTCTCAAAAGGATCACCTTCAACGTGTGGAAAAACCAGCAAGTCCATTGGCATCTCCTCTCCAGGTTTTAATATCACAGTCTGCCAGCTTTTTCCCTCTTTTGAGAAAAGTGTTTTAGTAATCTGTCTCCCTGACCCCCAAGGTGTCTGTGCCAGCATGATGAATTGCCTGTCACAACCCTAGAAATGAGAAAATTAGGATATACAGATTGATTCTTATTATTCACAACAGTTATGTTTATCAAGTCACCACAAACACTAAATTAGAAAATTCGGAATCATTGTTCCTCAGGGAAATGTAGGTTAGGTTTGTGTGAGCCTGTGGTCACAACATCTTCATCAGTAGATGGATACATATTCTGTTTTATGTGTGTTTCTGTTTAAAGGCCATATATAGGATTCATTAACATTGAACTCTCAGCCAACAACCTAACTCATGACTGAACGAAGTTTATCTGAGACACCTATTTTCTCCATATGGCACACTTAGTGTGCTGAGGGACACCACACTACACTTCAGCACTGCAGTTTTAGGCCACTTTAAACAGCAAAATCAGCCACAAAAATGTAAAAAAAGAAAAAAAAGGCACTTAATACACTGTGAAGAGGACAGCTGTTTACAGTATGAGCTGAAACAAGAAGGTGGAGCCCAGCCTAGCTCCCCTCAGCTGGGAACACGCATGTCAGGTAACTCAAACAGCTCTGCCATGTCTGCAAATGATGATGAAAGTATTGATCTGAGGTCACAAATAAGTGTTAGCAAGTGGCCAGATCAGCCCTCCCCAACAGACACCCATTCCTGTCCTGCCCAGCCCCTCTGGGTTGGCCCAGTTTGGTTTGGACAAAGCCAACAGACGGAGCCCTTTTGTAAAGGTGCCGAACCAGACACTGGGGAGAGGCTGCAGTAGGACATCCAAAGAACCTTCCATCCCCAGATGCTCATCATCTACTGGGGAGAAAAGGGTCACAAATAAGGTTGGCTTCAGACCCAATTTGGTAAATGGTGTTATAGGCTAATGAGATGAAAGAGATAGCAGATTAAGAAGATGCATAAGTCTTCCTACAGTTTTCCTTCTTATTCTTTATTCTTTAACTCTCTTATATCACAGCACAAAATAATATACTTTCAAAGGAGAAACCATGAATAGTATTGTCAGATTCAACAAATAAAAACACAGGACAGCCAGTTAAGTTTGAATTTCAGATAAACAATGAATGATTTTTTAATATAAATATGTCCCACATTCATACTAAATAATTTATGCTTCTACGTTAAGGTAAGGGTGTCCACTGTCATGAGCAGAGAGACTAAAACAGCTGAGGAGGGGGAGACTGGGAGGTGTGCGATGAATGGAAGACAGGGTCAAGGAAGAGTTTTTCCTTCCTGGGTCTACTAATTCCCCCTGAAAGTCACTAAGATTTTGCTTTATCTTTTACTTCGGGATGATGACTTCTTTCTCAGTAGGCAATTGGGATGACCAAGTGAGATGATGTATGTAAGTCTCCTGCACAACACCTCCAAATAAGAGTCATTGTCATTATTTTTCTTTTTCCTATCTGAGGCAAGAGGGAGAACCAGCACTTCTGGAACCATCAGAAGCTTCAGATATTTTATTTTATTTTGGTTTCATTTGGTTTTGGTTTTGGTTTTGTTCCCAAGGCTGTTGGGGCCTGAGAAATATCATCATAGGAAGATACCCAAGATTGCCATTTTTTCAACATAAGAGAAAATAGCTTGTTTCTCTTCTAATTTCCTTAAGGCTGAGTCTCACCATGAAAAGTAAAAGTGTCAATTACATATCTGCTTGTACTACATCTCATCTAACATCTGGATGTTTGGAAACTTCTAGATGCCAATTTTTCAAATTTTAAAATAGATGCTTGTTGATTTTTTATTATGGCTGTGAAACTCCATTAATGTTATTTTATACATTTATTAGCACTCTTAAAGTGACTTTCCACACATTTGATTTATTTCTTGATTACTCCCTTTTCAGGACCAAGCAACAAAGGGTTTGAATGATGAAGAAATAATCAAAAATCATGGCAGCTTACTTTGTAACTTCTCTCAAACAGAATCATTGCTTTGTGTTGATTTTCTTACTTAATTTTCATAACTTGAGAATTCAGCAGTGGCAGCAAAGGTCTTAAACAATAACAGTGGAATTCATTTATTCATTCGTTCAACAGATATTTATATATTGTGTGACTACAGTATATAAATATTGTCAGTCACTGTTCTAGACACAGGAGAAACAACGATGAATGAAAAAGAGATGAAAATTCCTGCTCTCTTGGAGCTCATGGTCAAGGGAGATGGACAACAGATAGATAAATAAATATAATGATTGATCTTGGTTGAATGTTTCCAATACATGACAGATCCTCTGTCAGAAAAGGAGCTTGGAGCTCAAGACATAAATGGAACAGGCTAAGAACATGGACACTAGGCCCACCCACAGATGTCCCCCACCAGATTAGTATAGACTACATATGACACCTAGAGGTAGGCAGCTGTCCAAATAAGCAACAGAATTTGGTGAGCCAATGTGGGCTAACAGAGGAATACAACAGGCAGGGTAGAGGCAGGGCTAGGAGGTGTGGTAATAGTTGTGTGCATGCAAACTTGGGTGGTGTTCAGAGCAGCTCTACATCTCCCACAAGCCAGGCCAGAGGAGAGCTGGGATCCTGTCTTAGATGGCCCAGGGTGGAGGAGAGATCACCTAGGGGTTAAGACAGAGCCCAGGCTCTACAGTGGACTAGGAAACTGGCAGCCTGACCATGAGGGCTAGACTTTCATTCTTTCAATCAACATTTATTAACCACTCACTCTGTGTCATGTCCTGTTTAAGTACTGGGGATAGAGCAATGAATAAGACAGACAAAATTCCCTTATGGGGTTGCACTCAGAGGTACATAATAAACACTATAAATAAATAAAGCATCAGCTCAGTGCTTTGCAACGACCTAGAGGAGTGGCATAGGGAGGATGGGAGAGAGGCTCAAGAGGGAGGGGATATGGGGACATGTGTATGCATATGGCTGATTAGCTTTGTTGTGTAACAGAAACTAACACGGTATTGTGAAGCAATTTTACTCCAATAAAGATGTATTAAAAATGAAAATAAATAAAATACATAATACTGAATAAATAACTAAATAAACAAAGAAGGAAGTTAGGGAACACTGGGAAGATTTTTGAAATTTTAGACTGGTCAGGGTAGGCCTTACTGAGAAGATGACAGCTGTGAACTTAAAGAGGTAAAGGAGGAAGGTATGTGACTAAGTGGGGGAGAATGACTAGAGGCAGAGGAACAAGCACGTGCAAAAGTCCTGAGGCAGGAGTGTGCCCAAGGAAAGACAAAGAGATCAATGTGGCTGGAGGGAGCATTGTAGCTGCTGAGGCCAGAGAGTGAATGGGTGTATGGGGTAGAGTGAAAAGAAGATACATAAGTCATTGAGTGAACTTTTGCTTTTACTGTCAGTGAGATGGGAAGCCCACTGGAGGGTTCTGAGCAGAGGACTGCCATGATTTTAGATTTAAACAAGCTCAATCTGGCTGCTCTGTAGATAGCAGACTATAGGGAAGCCAGAGCAGTTTCTAAATTCAAGACATTAGTTAGGTAGTGGATGACATGATGCTGAATCAGCTCAGCCACTGCACCCTCGTTTCTTATATTCCTTTGTCTAAGAACAAGATTGATAACGGAGCCAGGAGCAAGGCAGTAGGTGCTGCAGATGGGGACAAAGCAACTCTCACAGTGGGAAAAACAGGTCCAGAAGGCAGGAGTCACAGATATTGGTGGCTCTCAAGCCCAGTTTCATGCACATCACTTCAGGGAGCTTTTAAAAATATGATGTAAGACCCATTTAATTGTTCTTGGGTGGAGTGGTTTTATTAAGCCCCCAAGGTGATTCTAATGTGTAACCAGAGCTAAGAACTACTGATGGGCCCACTGCACTCTGACACCACAAAAGAGCAGGTGGCCAGACATCCATTCATCACCCATTTCTCAAATATTTATTATGTCCACCTGGGAGTTGTACTGCCTAGCACAAAGGAAGGGCTCAGGAGATGATACATTTTACTGGTATAAACACAAGGAGGGATTGAAGGTCTTTACCCCAGAGAGTGATATGATCATATCTGTGCTTTGGAAACTATCCGACAGTGGTAAGTAAAATAATTGTGGCTGAGAGGAGAACTTGGCAAAGGGGAGAATGGTTAGAGCAATGGTTCTCACTAAGCATGTATCAGAATTACCTGGAGGACTCTTTAAGCCAGCGTCTCAGGGCTCCACCCCCAGAATTTCTGATTCAGGAGGTCTGGAGAGGGTGCTGAGAATTTGCACTTCTAACAAGTTCCCAAGTGATGTTGCTGGTCTGAAAACCACATTTTGAGACACACTCTGCGTTAGATTTGGCTGTGGTACATGATGAGGTGAGAGGCGAGGAAGGCCTGACCCAGGTGAGAATGGAGAGACAAGAACAAACTGAGAGATGCTATGCAGGTCAATTCAATAAGAACGTTGCAATTCATTGGCTGAAGAGAGGGCTGGGGAAGGGGGCAGAGGAGGAGGTCCATGAGGATGCTGAGGTCAAGATGTGGAAGCAGCCCCTTTTATTAGGCACATATTTTACTTAGGGTACTCAGTTACTTAACCAACCCACATTAGAAACTGAATTGTTAATGCACAAAGTTATCAAGGTTATTACGCCTGCAGAGTAATTAGATTATAGCAGATAAAGACCGGGGGTCCATCCTCTGATAGTGTATTTATTTCAGTAATCTATAAACTCAAAGGCTGATGATAGAGCAATAAATGCTGTGAAAAATGTTTCTATTTTTGACTGACTTTTCTGGTAGATGAAACAATAAAATTGGTTTAAATTTTTTTCCTCATGAAGGGATATGACATTGAAAGACTTTCGTCAATAATTTTAAAAGCTGGGATAGTACTGAGGAGTTGTGTAATAGCTTTAATAATCTATAGTTTGGAGAAATGATAGAGATGAGATATCCTTTTTATTATCTGGTTGCAGATAAAGCATGATGTTCAGCCCCTCTGCATCACACCACCTATTTATAAAATGCATATTCTCCTCCCTGACCTCAGACTTCCTGAATATCTTGGCAGTGGCCTCAGAATCTGCATTTGAAATCAGGACCACAGGTTTAAAAGCCACCGAAGGGAAATACATTTGGGGTCTAAATGGAAAAGAACTTATGCTAGAAGTTAGAGCAAAGAAGCTTCACAAGAATGAGGGTTTTCACACATCTATTTCTCTATGCAGTTGTATACATAATCATCAATTTCAGAGCAGAAAACAGAATCTCCCCCGGCCCAGCACTAGCAGCTTGTCAGTAATGTGTCAGAGGAAGCTCCAACAGGAGCACAGGTATGCCCTCACTTCAGGTGGTGCTATTTTTATATACCAACCATGACAATCTTACTTACTTACTTATTTATTTGCTTTTGTGGCTATCACCATACCAAAGCTTTTATGGTCACCATACAATTTACCTTGCTTGCCAACAAATTATATATACATTTGTTAGCTAAAAATATTACAGGTGAAACCAATTTGAATGGAGATCATGAAACCCTTATGGCTTCCACACGTACTGCTGGGCCACCTATGCATACATTACCCAGATGCAGTCTATTTTTTCCTGATACTGATGGTGAAAGCTTATGGTAATTTTTTTTTTTTACTTTTTGTTTATTGAGGCCTATTTCACTTATGATAAACTACACATATTTAAAGTATGCGAGTTGATGACTGGTGACATATGTATATCCATGAAACCATTGTCATAATCAAGAACATATCTATCAGCCCAAAAGTTTCCTTGTGTCCCTTTGTAATTTCTCCCTTCTCTCCCCACCCACCCCTGGCACTAGAAACCATTGAACTGTTTTCTGTCACAATAGATTTGTTCATTTTTTCTAGCATTTCAAATAAAAGGAATCATAGAGCACATTCTTTTTTTTCTGGTTCTTTCATTCAGAAATTTTGAGATTCATTCATGTCGTGGCATGTATCAATAGTTTTCCTTTTTATTGCCAAGTAGTATTCCACTGCATAGATACACCATCACATATCTATCCATATAAAATATATTTATTCATTCACTTATTGATGGGTGTTGGGATTGTCTCCAGTTTCCAGCTGTTACAAATACAGCTGCTATGAACATTTGCACACAAGTCTTCTGTTACATGCTTTCCATTATCTTGGGTAAACACCTAAGAATGAAATGGCTGGATCCTATGGTAAGTGTGGACATTAACTTTTTAAGAAGCTGCCAAAGTGTTTTTCAAAATGGTCTTTACTCATTTTACATTTCCACCAGCAGCGTCTGAGTTTCAGTTACTGCACAACCTCATCAGTACTGTTATGGTCAATCTTTCTAATTTTAGCCATTCTAATATGTGTTTGTGGTATCTCCCTATGCTTTTAATATGCATTTTCTAATAACCAGAACTTAAGACTGGCAAATATTATTCTGCTTTTCAAAGAGAAGGATCAAATGGAATATGAAAATAAGAAGACAGGAAAGTCAATACTAGTCCCCGTCAAAATTCCAGAACAATTAATCAACCAAGTGGTTAATAAATAGTTAGAAAAGCCTGGCAGTATCACAGGCTGCGACCTAGGCCTTCTATCAACAATTCACACTGAGCAAAGATTATTAATATTTTGATCAGGCATTACTAGATCAGCAGATAAGAGAGACAGTGTAGGCTACAAATACTAAATATAGTCATGAAACATGACAGTTGTTTTCATTATGGGAAATACTTGTGTGCTGCTAGGCTTCCAAATCCTTAACACCTCTGTGTCCTCCTCAGTTTCCAGCCTTGTGTGGCTCTTCGCTCTCCTTCTGCCACAGCAGGGTCTCTTCATTTGCCATTGGGTTAAATCCAGGTCCTCCAACAGCCTCATGTCTGATGACTCTAATTTCTGTTTCAGTGTGTACTTTTCCATTCACAATGGCCCTCTTCCAATCTTCTATGTGTTTTCCCATTTAATCTAGTTGTCAGCTCAGGATATTTTATGAAAAACCACTTGTACATTGCTTGCCCATAAATTTTTATAATTTTCTAAGTTCAAACACAATGGCCTATTATATATGCTTATTCATTACATTATCTATTGAATGTTCAGTTTGGGGGCAATCATGTTATCCTAGTCCAAAAGTCTATGTCTGCTAATACATGATGATTGACTTTATCCCTTTAATGCCATAGATATTAAATTAGATTCAATTTTAGCCTTATTTTCAGTTATACTTCTGCCTCTTAATCCTAAAACAGTTCTGAATTTAAGCAGGTCTTAATCTACATAGAATCTCTTATTATTAAAGTTGAATAGCTTTCTAAACTTGTTTCAATTGTCAGCAGGAAGCAATTTCAAGGGAGTTTTCCTAAGTGGGGGAGGAAAAAATAGTCTCTTTATGGATAAGGGGTGACATGGTGTTTTCCCCAAAAATGCTCCCAAGATGATTACAGAAATCAAAGGGCACTGTGCCTTGCTGCATATATCTGATATATGAAGGGGAAAATAAGATTTTAGCAGGGTCAAAATGAATAAATTTAATCTTCTCAGCTAAGGAAGAAAACTAGAAAGATTGTTCACTACTTTCTTTTCCCTAAATCAGGAAACTACCAACAAGATGCCCCCTTCCACAATGGAATGAGCTAATAAAGAATGTGTGAAGTCACTGAGGCTGAGATTATTTTAAAAGGAATATCTGAGTAGAAAATAAAGCCTTTACTCAAGTACAGAAATTAGACCAGCTTGGAGTCTGTGCAGCTGGAAATGTAAGAAAATTATGTTCTTCATGTTTTCTATGAAGAATATTTCCCTTAGGTTATTAATACACTGCAAAAACTGTTCTAAATGTATTTAAGAAGTAAATTTGCAGCACCTGAAAAACAAGATCACATCCAAATAAGACTACAGGTATTCCAATTGTCTATTCCTAGCCTGGGAGGCAGTAAGTTTTGGGAGGTTTTGTTTGTTTATTAACACTCTATAATTTGAAGTAGTAAAGTTTACTGCAGCATTTCTCAAAATATAGTTTTAGTATCATGTAAAGCTGAAGAGCTTGTTAAATGTAGATAGACTCTTTGGCTGATTCCAGACCTCCTGAGGTTGGAGTCTACCAAACTGCATTTTTACCAAGCATCCAGGTAATTCATAGGCTAACTGAAGTTTGAAAACCACTGCTTTTAAGAGACTGTATTGTAGCTCAAGTCTTGTGCTAACAGCTGGGATTATTGCAGATACAAGAGTAAATTGAATTTTTTTAAAAATTTTGGAATCAAGTTGTAGTTTGTAAAGAATGCTAATCTGTTGCCTTAAATCTATTTAACCTGAAAACTTCCCTAAAGATGATTGGAGAGTTTGTTGAACTGACTTCCTTTATGCACTATATAAAACCCACCACATTCAATTTCTTGCATATGAATATCTATATCATTATTTGTCCCTACACTTCGGTGCTTTGTGAGGAAACCTTTATGGAACCTTAGAACTGATTCATCTTAAACCTTCCCTGAAAACTTTCTGCAAAAATGTGCCTAGTATAATGCCTGACATATGATAAGCACTCAGTAAATATTTACTTAACAAGGAAAGAAATGAATGAATAAATGTTTGCTCATCTCATCTTTTTCACCCCTTCCTGCCCTTAAAAGCTTCTGTATATTTTATCACAGTAATTAATATTGTCATCCACCCAGATTTCCAAGCTAAAAACTGGAGAGTAATTCATGAAGCCACCTTCTCTTTCATATATGATTGGCCACCAAATCCCTTAATGTTTATACCATCTAGAATTTTCTCACTTCCTTGTTGTCTCCAAGCAAGGGTTATATGAGATGGTATATGTTAGTAAAAGGAATAATAAATCAAAAGATATAAGGATAATGAGCATATATATGCCTAAGGTAAATATATAAATATATAAAACATTGTTATACAGAGTTAAAATCAATAATTGTAGATTTTAGCACAATCCTTTCAGAAATTTTTTTTTTTTTTTTTAAATTATTTATTTATTTATTTATTTATTCATTTATTTATGGCTGTGTTGGGTCTTCGTTTCTGTGTGAGAGCTTTCTCCAGTTGCGGCAAGTGGGGGCCACTCCTCATCACGGTGCACGGGCCTCTCACTATTGTGGCCTCTCATTGCGGAGCACAGGCTCCAGGCGCGCAGGCTCAGTATTTGTGGCTCACGGGGCTAGTCGCTCCACGGCATGTGGGATCCTCCCAGACCAGGGCTCGAACCCGTGTCCCCTGCACTGGCAGGCAGACTCTCAACCACTGCGCCACCAGGGAAGCCCCAGAAATTTTAAATCAAGTAAAAACAAGCAAAAGATTATAGCAGATTTAAATAACATGCTTGATAAACATAAAACAATAGATGTATAGAAATTTATACCAAACGGAGATGAACATTGTTTTTGAACAAATATGGAATATCCATAAAACTCTTTATGTATTAAACTTCAAAAAATTAACATCATACAGACTATATTTTCTGCTCATCATACAGTAAAATTAGAATCCAACAACAGGATTTTTTCTAATCTCATATGCATGGTAATGAAGTAACATACTATCAACTAACCCTGGGATTGTAAGGAATACCATAAAGAAAATTACAAAATACTCAGAACTGAGACACAAAGAAATATGCCAAAATTTTGGAACACAGTTAAACAAGTACTTAAAGGGAAATTTTTAGTTTGAAATACATTTGCCAACAAACAGGAAAAATTGAAAGCAAGTACTAAGTACTCAAGAATCTGGAAAAAAGAGCAAGGAGCACACACCCAAAGGAACAAAATAGGAAACAGTAAGGATAAAAGGAGAACTCAGTGAAAGATAGAACAAAAGAAGAGTAGAGATTAACTGTGCCTGAAACTGGTTATACGAAAAAATGTGTAATATAAACAAACCATTAGTAAGAGTGGGAGTGTGGAGGTGGGGTGTGGAGAGAGAAAGAGAACATTAGTGCAGAGATAAATAAATACAGAATGAAAAGTAATAACTTTGAATAATGTATATAATAACCTCTAACGTTCATTTATACTATATGCAGTATATATATTACACTTACATTTCTATTATATATTGTATTTATAGTAATGGAGCTAGTATATAGAAATATATAGTATCATATGTAATACAATGTATTTTTACATTTGTTTGGAATATACATCACATATTGTGCATATATTATATGTAGTATTTTGTATAGTACTGTTTGTATCATATGCTATCTCTAATTCATAAATTTATATAGTATATATTACAAAAGTACACAATATAACAAAGTATTACATTGTGAAAAAGAGAATAACAATAGTTGCAACAGAAATTAAGGGAATAATAATCATACAGTAACTAATTTGGTAATGTAGACAAAAAGGAAAATATAAAGTATCAAAATTTGTTAAAAAAATTAAAAACTGGAATAAACAAACAGTAATTTTAAAAGTGAAATGGAACTGAATCACTTTTCTGTACACCTGAAACTAACACAACATTGTAAATCAACTATACTTAAATTTAAAAAATAAAAATAAAAAGTGAAATGATAATGAAATTCTCCATGCAACAAAAGCTTAAATCCCCAATAAATGAATAGCTAAGTTTTATCACATATGCAAAGAACATATCCTTATTTTATATGTCATTATAAAATGTAGGAAAAAAGGAAACACTGTTTTACTCATTCTGAGACTAGTGTAACCTTGATTCTCAGGTAAAAGCAAGTCAGAGAAAGAAAATTATAGGGCAATTCAGGAACATTAGTATAAGATGCTAAATAAAAATATTTGCTAAGCAAACCCAAGAGTGTATTAAAAATATTACATTATGATTAAGTACGGTTTATTCCAGAAACATAAGTTGGTTAAATATAAGAAATATATCAATGTAATTCACCATATTAATGAACTAGAGGAGAAAAATCATATGATTATCTCAAGGGATATAGAAAAATGAATTTGATAAAATTTAATAACTACTTACAATTTCTAGAACACTTCTCAGAAAACTAGGAATAAAAGGGAAATTCCTTAACTTAATAAAGACCATGTACCAAAAACCTAAACAAACATTATTCTTAGCAGAGGAATTTTAAAAATTCCCACTAAGATTAGAAAAAAAACAAGGATGCTTACTATTACTGTTTATGTTCTTCAGAGTCCTGGTTAGTTAGCTATGGGACAAAGAAAAAAGCTCAGAGATATAAAGATTGTAAAGAATACCTAAAATTCCCATTATATGAAGGTAATATAATCATATAACCAGAAAACCCAACAGAATCAACAAATCAAAGTGGTAATGTGGGAAGTCAGTTTTATTGCCAGACAGATCAATTTACAAAATTCAATAGAATTTCTATACACATGTAATAACTAATTAGAAAATATTATATCATTTACAAGTACAATAAAACCCATACAATATTTAGGATGTCACTTAACAGAATACATAGGACATTTACAAAAAACAAAAGATCTAAAATTAATTATTAAGAAGATATAAATGAATGAAACAAAATCACAATGTTCCTGGAGGATTGATGTGTTGTAGTAAAGATGTCAGTTCTCCCCAAATCAATTTCTAACTTTAATGCAGTTCCCATCTAAATTACAATAGGATCTTGGGGCAACTTGACTTTCTAAAACTTATAGGGAAGAGCACAGATGTATTAATAGTTAAGTCAACTATGAAAAAGAAAGGAAAAGAAAGGAGGATAGCTTGTTAGAGGTTAGGTCATCCTACAAAACCAGGGTAATAAGAAGCAGGATTGCAGAAGCACAAGGAGAGACAAATAGTGGAACAGGAATGGAAAACAAAAATAGATCCATGGAGTACTGTCAACTGATAATGTTGGCCCCACAGATCTACAAGAAAAGATAAATGGTTAAATAAGTGTTAACAGAAAAACTGGCTGATGATAGGGAAAAAAAAACAAAACTGTACCCCTCAGGGGGTGGTTGATATGGGTGAGGAGTGTCCAAGGGTTCAGACTTTCAATTATAAAATAAATAAGTCATAGGGATGTAATGTACAACATGGTGACTGCAGTTAATATTGTAGTATATTTGAAAGTTGCTAAAAGTGTAGATTTTAAAAGTTCTCATCACAAGAAAAGAATAATTTTTTAACTATGTGTGATGACCCAAGTTAACTAGACTTATTTGGTGATCATTTTGCAATGTACATATACAAATACCAAATCATTATGTTTTATATCTGAAATTAATATAATGTGATATGTCAATTTTACCTCAATTTTTTAAATTCCAAAAGAAAATTGTATCTCTTCCTTGTACAATATACAGAGCTTGACTCCAGTTCTATAAAACTATAACCAAAAAAAAAATATATAGAACACTTTTTGTAACCTAATTTGGTAGAAAGTCTTATAAAACAAAACTCCAAAATTAGAAGTTATGAGACAAAAAAAAGTTTTGGGATTAGACTGCAACAAAATTAACTGTTAAAATATGTTCAGTCAGAAGTCAAAAGCACTTGAAAACATCACTTTTATACTGCATATTCATAATAACAAATGAGTCATTAAATAATGCCTAAGATGTACCACCATGGGGTCAAGGACAATGTGTGTCTTGCTCTTCTTCATAGCTTGGGGACCTCTCCTGGTGCTTGGCACATAGTAGGTGCTTAATAGGTATTTACTGAATAAATAAGTTTTATTGTAGTTCCTATCCTACATGGTAAGACAAGGAAATATGTAATCTGTCTTAGAAATATTTTATAAAAATATTTTTAATTTTTAAGGTTCAGTGATTTAAAAAATAATATTCAGTTATTTATAAAATGTACTTAGACAGCATATCTCATTTTCTAATTATGGTAGCTAAATAAGGAACTACTCTGTCATTATTGTCACTTATTATTTTTTGTGTACTTTGGTGGTTTCCAGTGCCAGCTTGAGTCATGCGATTTGCATTTATATTCAAAGTGAGTAAATAAAGTTTGCAAATACAGTTTCATAAGGGATTACTGAAGTAAATATTTCTCTAAAGTCCAATTATATTATATAATCTGAGTTTCTAATTTCTGCTAATTTGACAGGCCAGGGTAAAAGGCAGAAATGAAAAGAGTAATTCATGACCGATTTATGTCTTGGCCTCATTTCCTACGATTTCACCAACTCCTAAAACAGTTCTCTCTTATTCTTGACAAAAAGAAAAACATAATATTCTTACAATTAAATAAATACAAACAAATATTGGACTCAGAGTCAGTTTGGAATGTTTCTGATTTATTGGTTGTGCTATTTTTCTGCTGCCCCACAAAGTGATACCAACCCCTTGGCAGGCTGTGCTTTCAGTAATATTAAGGAACCGGGCAGCTATCTATGAATCCAGAGAGAGAAGCAAGAGTAACAGATCAAGACTTCAAGGAGCAAAACAGATCCCAACCACTGAAACATTTTCATTTATTCAAAGAGGAAGAAATAGGATTTGATAAATACCTCCAAATACTGCTAGAGTAATAATAAAGCTTCAAAGTGAGACTAATCTAAACTCATTTAGTTATCACCTAATCATGCACATTTGTTTTGTTTTTTAACCCCTTGACTGTTTCATTTGCCTAGAGAGTTTAGGATCATGCCTGTAGGGTGATTTTTCACTACTGGTGCTCACTGATTTCAGGTTATGCAATAAGCCAAAGGTGAGGCTTTGTGTGTGCACCGTATGGAATAAAACACTTTTCCCAGACATCATTGCATAAAAGAAGTTACATTGACTGTGCTAATCCTTGTGTGGCACTGCCTGCCATCTTGTTTCTTAAAATCCCGGAGCAAAGCTGTAACTGGTACCACAGCACCTCCAGCTGAAATTCTTTTCCTGAAAACCATGGCCTAATATCCTCCTATAGCCAAAATGGCTAATTCATCTCTGAACATATTAATAAAGACTTCTTTGGTTGCAAATGATAGAAATCTAATTTCTATCTATTAAATTTCAATTCAACTAGTTTGAGCTAGAGATTGGCGTTATTGTCTCAGAATCCAGGAAAGATTGAGACAAAATATGACTTTGCAATATCATATATACCGCTGGCTTCAGGAACTACTGTAACTAGCAACCCAAATAGGATCCCATCTACCTCTTCTCTCTACCCCTTATCTGTTTCTTTCTACAGGTAAGTTTTATTCTCTTTCGTTGACATTCCCATCATGGGAAACATGGGTACCAAAATCTCCCAGGTATTACTTTTTACAATTTCTAGCACAAAATAAGGACTGAAATTCTCAGTTCTACTCAAAATCTGGGGGGAAAAAAATGGTACTGCCTCACTTTGGGTCAAATGCCCACTCACAGGGATAAGGTCATGTGAGAGTAGGCAGCTCTTACAAGAGCCATATGGATTAGGGGTACAGAGCACAAAATATCATGGTTGTTCACAGAGCATCACTGGTGAATATATTTGAATAAAATAAGGTTAATCTGGCCTTGCATGAGTCTTATGGTCTCCACTTCTGGAATATCACAAAATATTTTTAGTTCAATCAAGAGAAACCCATAGGGGTAAGACGGGAATAAAGACAAAAACCTACTAGATAATGGACTTGAGGATATGGGGAGGGGGAAGGGTAAGCTGTGACAAAGTGAGAGAGTGGCATGGACATATATACACTACCAAACATAAAATAGATAGCTAGTGGGAAGCAGCCACATAGCACAGGGGGATCAGCTCGGTGGTTTGTGACCACCTAGAGGGGTGGGATAGGGAGGGTGGGAGGGAGGGAGACGCAAGAGGGAAGAGATATAGGAACATATGTATATGTTATAAAGCAGAAACTAACACACCATCGTAAAGCAATTATACTCCAATAGAGACGTTAAAAAAATAAAAAAGAGAAACCTAAAAAAATCTAGAAAAGCTATAGAGAAAGGTAACAAATTACTTTAAGGCAAAAAGCATTGCTACAGTTAGAGGGGCATTTCATAATAGCAAAATGTTTTCTTCATCGGGAAGATAGATAGAAACACTCTAAATTTATATATATACACACTAATTTGACATCGAAGTACGTAAAGCAAAATTGACATGCGGAAAAATAGACAAGTCCACATATTTTAAAGACATTTCCTAAAATATGTCAATTTGGTCCAAACCACCACTGCCAGAAACAAATGTTTCACATGAAATTTCTTAAGAACTTAGGCTTCTGCATGTCAACACCCAGTTAGTAGATAGTTCCAGGGAACTCCTGGCTCTGGCATTCAGGGACTAGGGATAGCTGTGCAACATGTCAAGAGCACTCAATTTCACATCAGGTTTAACCATCACTGATCCTACTACTGGATAGTGATTGGCTGGTTAAAAAGCAATGTGGCAAAGAAATCTTTGCCTTAGTTTTCTCAGAGGAAAAAGGAATCCAAGCAATTCTATGTCATGTCACAGAGCACATCATCTTGTGAAAAAGTTGGTCACATAAGCAAAAAAGTGGCCTTGCACAGGATTGAGCTTTCAAAACTTGAAAGAAAGAAAGCCATTTATATAAGGATCTAACTTTATTTTTAAACATGAATGCCAAAAAAGAGTTACAAAATTTGTGGAATATTACCTAAAAAGTTTTATTTAACAAATCAGCACTTTAACGCATATTACTATGATTGTATGTTTGTAAAACAGTATCTAAAACTGTAAATTGGTGGATCTTGCAAACATGAGGTCCAGTCTGAATGCCCCCGCTCTTCGCCTCCACATTCACACACACCCTAACCCAGAACCAAGCCTCACAGGAGGCCCCAGGACACGTGTACAGTTCACTTTGATTTCAGTTCAACAGATCTAAGGCATCAGTCTTGGGAATTAAGCTTACTGGGATCATATTTTGCTCAGATTAAGATTTGCACTGCTTTCTTAAATCTGATCCTTTGCCTAAGATCAGATCATTCCCACACAAGTGGAATGATTATTCAGGGGTAGCTTCCTAATCAGAGTACTTTCTTAAACATATAATTTTAACCTATAGTGAAACTTCCCTGAGACTATACTAACTTGGAATACTCATAATGGTAAAAGGGGATAGAATTGGCAATGGAGGCAGATAATTAGGATATGCCAGGGAACCAGCTTTGACGATCAAAATGCATTCTTATTCAAAATGTTTCATTGATGGAGAAATCAGCTTTGAGAAGGTCTGCCATTTGTCCACATTCCCACAGCTAGTAAGTAGTAGAGTGCACTTATCCTTCTGCCTGGTTCCAAAATCTGCACAATTTCTAATACACCTACACCAGTTTACAGTATTCAACTATGGTTACTAAATTCATTTATTTGTTTCAATCTTTCCTTTTTCTTCGTTTATAAGTTTGATTAGGTCCAATTTGTTTATTTCTATTTTCATTTCTATTGCCTTGGGAGACTGATCTAAGAAAAATTTGGTACAGTTTATATCAGAGAATGTGTTTTTTTAATTTAATTATATTTATTTTTTTATACAGCAGTTTCTTATTAGTCATCAATATTATACACATCAGTGTATACATGTCAAGCTCAATCGCCCAATTAATCAAACCACCGTCCCTACCCCCCCGCAGCTTTCCCCCTTTGGTGTCCATATGTTTGTTCTCTACATCTGTGTCTCAAATTCTGCCCTGCAAACTGGTTCATCTGTACCATTTTTCTAGGTTCCACATACATGTGTTAATATACGATATTTGCTTTTCTCTTTCTGACTTACTTCACTCTGTATTACAGTCTCTACATCTCCATAAATGATGCAATTTCATTCCTTTTTATGGCTGAGTAATATTCCATTGTATAAATGTACCACAAATTCTTTATCCATTCATCTGTTGATGGGCATTTAGTTTGCTTCCATGACCTGGCTATTGTAAGTAGTGCTGCAGTGAACGTTGGGGTGCATCTGTCTTTTTCAATTATGGTTTTCTCTGGGTATATGCCCAGTAGTGGGATTGCTGGATCATATGGTAATTCTATTTTTAGTTTTTTAAGGAACCTCCATACTGTTCTCTATAGTGGCTGTATCAATTTACATTCCCACCAACAGTACAAGAGGTTTCCCTTTTCTCCACACCCTCTCCAGCATTTGTTGTTTGTAGATTTTCTTATGATGCCCATTCTAACTGGTGTGAGGAGATACCTCATTGTAGTTTTGATTTGCATTTCTCTAATAATCAGTGATGTTGAGCAGCTTTTCATGTGCTTCTTGGACATCTGTATGTCTTCTTTGGAGAAATGTTTATTTAGGTCCTGGGTCCATTTTTGGTTTGGGTTCTTTATGTTTTTTGTTTGTTTGTCTGTTTGTTTTTGGCAGTACACGGGCCTCTCACGGTTGTGGCCTCTCCCGTTGCGGAGCACAGGCCCCAGACGCGCAGACTCAGTGGCCATGGCTGATGGGCCCAGCCGCTCCGCGGCACGTGGGATCTTCCCAGACCAGGGCACGAACCCGCGTCCCCTGCATCAGCAGGTGGACTCCCAACCACTGCGCCACCAGGGAAGCCCTGTTTGTGTTTTTGATATTGAGCTGCATGAGTTGCTTGTATGTTTTGGAGATTAATCCTTTGTCAGTTGCTTCATTTGCAAATAATTTCTCCCATTCTGAGGGTTGTCTTTTTGTATTGTTTATGGTTTCCTTTGCTGCGCAAAAGGTTTTAAGTTTCATTAGGTCCCATTTGTTTATTTTTGTTTTTATTTCCATTACTCTAGGAGATGGATCAAAAAAGATCTTGCTGTGATTTATGTAAAAGAGTGTTCGTCCTATGTTTTCCTCTAAGAGGTTTGTGGTGTCTGGTCTTACACTTAGGTCTCGAATCCATTTTGAGTTTATTTTTGTGTATGGTGATAGGGAGTGTTCTAATTTCATTCTTTTACATGTAGCTGTCCAGTTTTCCCAGCACCACTTATTGAAGACACTGTCTTTTCTCCATTGTACATCCTTGCCTCCTCTGTCATAGATTAGTTGACCATAGGTGTGTGGGTTTATCTCTGGGCTTTCTATCTTGTTCCATTGATCTATGTTTCTGTTTTTGTGCAAGTACCATATCGTCTTTATTACTGTAGCTTTGTAGGATAGTCTGAAGTCAGGAGTCTGATTCCTCCAGCTCTGTTTATTCTCCTCCAGACTGCTTTGGTTATTCGGGGTCTTTTGTGTCTCCATACAAATTTTAAGATTTTTTTGTTCTACTGCCATTAAAAATGCCTTTGGTAATTTGATAGGGATTGCATTGAATCTGTAGATTGCTTTGGGTAGTATAGTCATTTTCACAATATTGATTCTTCCAATCCAAGAACATGGTATATCTCTCCATCTGTTGGTATCATCTTTAATTTCTTTCATCAGTGTCTTATAGCTTTTGGCATACAGGTCTTTGGTCTCCCTAGGTAGGTTTATTCCTAGGTATTATATTCTTTTTGTTGCAGTGGTAAATGGGAGTGTTTCCTTAATTTCTCTTTCAGATTTTTCATCATTAGTATATAGGAATGCAAGAGATTTCTGTAAATTAATTTTGTATCCTGCTACTTTACAAAATTCATTGATTAGTAGTTTTCTGGTGGCATTTTTAGGATTCTCTATGTATAGTATCCTGTCATCTGCAAACAGTGACAGTTTTACTTCTTCTTTTCCAATTTGTATCCCTTTTATTTATTTTTCTTCTGTGATTGCCATGGCTAGGCCTTCCAAAACTATGTTGAATAATAGTGGTGAGAGTGGACATCCTTGTCTTGTTCCTGATCTTAGAGGAAATGCTTTCAGTTTTTCACCATTGAGAATGATGTTTACTGTGGGTTTGTTGTATAAGGCCTTTATTTTGTTGAGGTAAGTTCCCTCTTTTCCCACTTTATAGAGAGATTTTTTCATAAATATGTGTTGAACTTTGTCAAAAGCTTTCCCTGCCTGTATTGAGATGATCATATGGTTTTTATTCTTCAATTTGTTAATATGATGTATCACACTGATTGATTTGCATATATTGAAGAATCCTTGCATCCCTGAGCTAACTCCCACTTGATCATGGTGTATGATCCTTTTAATGTGTTGTTGAATTCTGTTTGCTAGTATTTTGTTGTGAATTTTTGCATCTATATTCATCAGTGATATTGGTCTATAATTTTCTTCTTTTGTAGTGTCTGTGTCTAATTTTGGTATCAAGGTGATGGTGGCCTCATAGAATGAGTGTGAGAGTCTTCCTTCCTCTGCAGTTTTTTGGAAGGTTTTGAGAAGGATGGGTGTTAGCTCTTCTCTAAATGTTTGATAGAATTCACCTGTGAAGCCTTCTGGTCCTGGGCTTTTGTTTGCTGGAAGATTTTTGTTCACTGTTTCAATTTCATTACTTGTGATTGGTCCGTTCATATTTTCTGTTTCTTCCAGGTTGAGTCTTGGAAGCTTATACCTTTCTAAGAATTTGTCCATTTCTTCCAGGTTGTCCAATTTATTGGCATAAAGTTGTTTGTAGTAGTCTCTTATGATGCTTTTTATTTCTGTGGTGTGTGTTGTAACTTCTCCTTTTTCATTTCTAATTTTATTGATTTGAGTCCTCTCCCTCTTTTTCTTGATGAGTCTGGCTAATGGTTTATCAATTTTGTTTATCTTCTCAAAGAACCAGCTTTTAGTTTCATTGGTCTTTGCTACTCTTTTCTTTCTTTCTATTTCATTTATTTCTGCTCTGATCTTGATGATTTTCTTCCCTCTGCTAACGTTGAGTTTTGTTTGTTCTTCTTTCTCTAGTTCCTTTAGGTGTAAGGTTAGATTGTTTATTTGAGATGTTTCTTGTTTCCCGAGGTAGGCTTGTATAGCTATAAACTTCCCTCTTACAGCTGCTTGTGCTGCATCCCATAGGTTTCGGATCGTTGTGTTTTCATTGTCATTTGTCTCTCAGTATTTTTTTATTTCCTCTTTGATTTCTTCAGTGATCTCTTGGTTATTTAGTAATGTATTGTTTAGACTCCATGTGTTTGTGATTTTTACATTTTTTTTCCCTGTAATTCATTTCTAATCTCATAGCGTTGTGGTCAGAAAAGATGCTTGATATGATTTCAATTTTCTTAAATTTACTGAGGCTTGGTTTGTGACCCATGATGTGATCTATCCTGGAGAATGTTCCATGCGCACTTGAGAAGAAAGTTTAATCTGCTGTTATGGATGAAATGTCCTATAAATATCAATTAAATCTATCTGGTCTATTGTGTCATTTAAGGCCTCTGTTTCCTTATTTTTTCACTTTGGATGATCTGTCCATTGGTGTAAGTGAGGTGTTAAAGTCCCCCACTATTATTGTGTTACTGTCGATTTCCTCTTTTATAGCTGTTAGCAGTTGCCTTATGTACTGAGGTGCTCCTATGTTGGGTGCATATATATTCATAATTGTTATATCTTCTTCTTTGATTGATCCCTTGATCATTATGTAGTGTCCTTCCTTGTCTCTTGTAACATTCTTTACTTTAAAATCTATTTTATCTGATATGAGTATTGCTACTCCAGCTTTCTTTTGATTTCCATTTGCATGGAATATCTTTTTCTATCCCATCACCTTCAGTCAGTTTGTGTCCCTAGGTCTGAAGTGGGTCTCTTGTAGATAGCATATATATGGGTCTTGTTTATGTATCCATTCAGCAAGGCTGTGTCTTTTGATTGGAGCATTTAATCCATTCACGTTTAAGGTAATTATCAATATGTATGTTCCTATGACCATTTTCTTAATTGTTTTGGTTTTGCTTTTGTAGGTCCTTTTTTTCTCTTGTGTTTCCCACTTACAGAAGTTCCTTTAGCATTTGTTGTAGAGCTGGTTTTGTGGTGCTGAATTCTCTTAGCTTTTGCTTGTCTGTAAAGCTTTTGATTTCTCCATCGAATCTGAATGAGATTCTTGCTGGGTAGAGTAATCTTGGTTGTAGGTTCTTCCCTTTCATCACTTTAAGTATATCATGCCACTCCCTTCTGGCTTGTAGAGCTTCTGCTGAGAAATCAGCTGTTAACCTTATGGGAGTTCCCTTGTATGTTATTTTTCATTTTTTCCTTGCTGCTTTCAATAATTTTTCTTTGTCTTTAATTTTTGCCCATTTGGTTACTATATGTCTCGGCATGTTTCTCCTTTGGTTTATTGTGTATGGGACTCACTGTGCTTCCTGGATTTGGGTGGCTATTTCCTTTCCCATGTTAGGGAAGTTTTCAACTATAATCTCTTCAAATATTTTCTCTGACTCTTTCTGTCTCTATTCTCCTCTGGGATCCCTATAGTGTGAATGTTGTTGAATTTAATGTTGCCCCAGAGGTCTCTTAGGCTGTCATATCTTTTCATTCTTTTTTCTTTATTCTGTTCCACAGCAGTGAATTCCACCATTCTGTCTTCCAGGTCACTTATCCATTCTTCTGCCTCAGTTATTCTGTTCTTATTTCCTTCTAGTGTGGTTTTCATTTCAGTTATTGTATTGTTCATCTCTGTTTGTTTGTTCTTAATTCTTCTAGGTCTTTTTGAAACATTTCTTACATCTTCTCAATCTTTGCCTCTATTCTTTTTCCTAGGTCCTGGATCATCTTCACTATCATTATTCTGAATTCTTTTTCTGGAAGGTTGCCTATCTCCACTTCATTTAGTTGTTTTTCTGGGGTTTTATCTTGTTCCTTCATCTGGTACATAGCCCTTTGCCTTTTCATCTTGTCTATCTTTCTGTGAATGTGTTTTTTTTCCCACAGGCTGCAGGATTGTAGCTCTTCTTGTTTCTGTTCTTCGCCCTCTGGTGCTATTAGTTTCACTCTTTTATTCCTGTAATCTTTCATTTAATAAATCTTTATGGGTACCTACCTAAACATAAAGGCATTATACAATGTAAAAAAATTAATATATTTAGGCAAACGAGAAATGAGGATGGGTTGACTCAGATGGGCACTACACACTGTGAGAAAATAACTATTTTAAGCAAGAGAATCTAAACAAATATGAGTGTTTGAGCCAAGAGTAAAGAGGTCAAGGTTAGCCTGATTCGTATATATAATGTTCTTACACTCATATGACTCTGTAAATGATTTCATCCCACTTTATTTAGTAGATAGATCTATGGATAGGTAGATATATGACAAATACATAGATAGATACATAGATGATAGATACATACATAGATGGATATATACATAGCTAGATGACACATAGATAATATATAAATATTAGATACATAGATGATAGAGAGATAGATAGATACATAGATGATAGGTACATACATAGATGGATATATACATAGCTAGATGACACATAGATAATATATAAATATTAGATACATAGATGATAGAGAGATAGATAGATACATAGATAGATATAAATAGATGATAAATGTTGATGGGGGAGGTAGGACAGAAAAAAAAAAGGCAACCATCTGTCCATAACTCAGAGGAAAAAGGAATATTACCTTGGGACAACATTCCTCCTGACATGCCCCAAATTTTGCTTTCGAAGTATTAACAGAACTCATTATTGCTTTGACTGGGGAGTTAATGATCTAAGCCCAGGTGGTTTTTTGTCAACACAAAGCCAGTCCTGTGTTACCCCTCTAGGAGCCTAGTTTATATTTCTACCTGTACGTTTTTCCTTGTCAAGTGCAATTCTAAGCAACAGTCAGGCTTCTGCCAAAGCTAGGATGTGACAACAGTGTAAATAGTTGGGGCTGCCAGAGCTGTGATTTGTTCTCTGCTTGTTTTTAATATTCTATGCTTAAAATTTTCCATGAATCCAGAACTGAACCATTGGTCTAAATACATGAAATTGAGAATTTTATAAGTAGGCAGATGGAATCCATCATCCCTTAACTCATATATTCCTTAAGCACATCGGGTGAGGGTGCATCTAGATAAACAGATGGCAGGACCATGCACACTCTGAAGGGCATTTCTGCTTCAGAGGATAGAAACCTTAACCCAAATACATCAGTTATTCTCTTCATCCTCTAACACCTAAAAAGTATACACATTCAAGAAATAGATCTCTTATATCCCTAGGCTTCTTGATCCTGATTATTTTTTAAATTAAAAAGAACTTAATTTCTATTTTTTATTAATTCCCTATAAATCCATCCAATCAACACTTATTAAGCACCAACTATATTCAAATTACTAGTGAAGATCTGGGGAAACAAAAATCAGTGAAACCTGGCCCTGACCTGGCGAAGCTCTGCTCATTAGCCAACTCCCAGGTGAGACTGAGCAGAAAGACACATCTGAGCACCAAGGATTTATAACCCTCTACCCTTCTAAGCAGACTTGTTTATTTAATTTTCCTGTATAGCTGCCTATTCTACATCTCTGGTTCTGTCCAGGCTCAGGTTTCCAGAATTCACATGAATTTTCATAGTTTTAAATTTTTGTAACTCCCCAAATGTATTGTCTTCTATAAAATGAAAACATAGGAGCACTCAGAAAAACAACAGGCCATCTTTGAAACATGTAAGAAAATGGAATAGCAGTAAGGGAAAATGGCTTTTTTAATGCCAATTTTATTATCTCGCTCTATCTTAGATACATGGAAGTGGGAACTACAGAGTAAATTTGGTTTCTAGAAACAGATGCTCCTCTCACTTGGGTACTAAAGTTTGACAACTGATTTCTAATGTACCAAACAATGACATCTAATTTCTTTATGACACCAACAGTTCTGGATAATTATGTGCCAGGAACTGTGCCAGATGTCAGTGATACACAGGTAAATATGATGTGTGACACAGTTCCTATCCTCAAAGAAATTTATTTATCACTTCCTCCTAAGTGAATCCTTTGGTCCCCATGATTTCCTAAGAGTTGGTACTGGCTACTATAAAAAATGTATCCCACCAGATGACATTGCTGTAATGGTAATGCATCTCTACCTTAAGCCCCAAACCAAGATCATGGAATATCACAGAACCCTGGGAATAATTACAAGCAGGCAGGTAAGGGCATCACACAGCACTCTTTGAGTGCATAGGAAGTGTGCAGCCTGCT
Organism: Mesoplodon bidens; assembly: GCF_964165515.1. Taxonomy (NCBI): domain Eukaryota; kingdom Metazoa; phylum Chordata; class Mammalia; order Artiodactyla; family Ziphiidae; genus Mesoplodon; species Mesoplodon bidens. The sequence goes on along the minus strand of NC_138164.1, from coordinate 21,008,636 downwards.
TCTTAATTTGGAAACCAAATAGAGATTGCAGACACTTAACTCAAAGAGAGAAACACTTATGAGTGGTTATAAAGGAAAGTGATTAACAGAATGTGACTTTAAGGTTTGGGAAAAGGTCTGGAGGGTGATGGGTCACACTGTCCTCTCAAGATGTCAGGGCACCCCGACCTGACTAGTCTAACAATCTCCCCTATAAAGCCTAGAGAACAGAGTGGTATCACTCAAGTCCATCAGCACTGTGTACTTAATACTTAAGAAGCTTTCTGTCATCTTCAAATAACCCTTGTCAGAGAAACTAGTGGCTGAGAAGTATTGGAAAAGAGCATTGGTAGCACACTGTCTACACTGAATGCCTGGATCAGTTACTTAACCGCTTAGGTTCCATCTTTCCTATCTTATTAAATGGAGATAATTTATTTATTGTTATTGAATGACATACTGAGTGTTGAGCACCCAGATGTTGTATGTAGAGCACATTGCCTGGGTCAATAAATGTTGATTTCCTAAAAAAAATTATTTTAGAAGATTCCCATAGCACATGCCTGAAGGCATATTTGTAAAGTTACTGGTTATACTTATAGCAACCAGGATATTCTGGCCAACACTAAGAACAAATTTATAAAGCCTCGATAGAAAATATTGGCATATAAGCTTACTGTTTGGGTGATTGGCAAAGGTCCAGCAGAAAGGACACAGCATCATATGGAAATCAATGCTTCCTAGGAGAGGACTCCATAAATTCCTTGGAAACGGGAAACTATACAGAACAAGCTTCAATTGGTATTCAATACCTTCACTAAAGTATTCAATTTATTCATCAAATACAAACTGAGTGCCTACATTGTGCCTACACCAAGTGGCATTCTGTTAAGAAACAGAGAAAGAGAAGAAGTTACAGTCAACAGAAGATGCAAGAGAGCCCACAGTAGAGGTCAGTCAAAAGTAGCCACAAGACCATAGATGGAACACACGATATACTAACAAGAGGAGTATGTCTCCTCTCCCTCCTGAGACCCCACCAAAATGACTGTCATAACCTCCCAGGGGAGAAATGAGAGTTAGCACTTGGGAACTGAGTGATGGGAAGGGGAGCTGACCGCATGACTACCAGCAGGTTAGGGTGATGTAGCCTTGCACTTCTGAAAGCTCACCAGCTCTAATTCCAGGCCATATGGGTGGTACAGTATGCTACAGAATGCTGGAGGAGAGAGAGTTTACTCTCAGCTGAATGTATGTCACCTCATTGTAACAATTCAACAGATACTTGTTGTTGCCATGGGCTTAATCTCAAAAAGGAGTTTGGAATGTAATTTAAGTTTAAAAATATATGATGGATAATATTATACCAAGCACCGGGTTCTGAATGTAATGCAGTTCTAACCACTGAGCAACAATAAAGGAACTGCCTCAAGTAATTAAAAGCTAACAAATGGGAGGAGCTTCAAGATGGTGGAAGAGTAAGATGCAGAGATCACCATCTTCCCCACAGAAACATCAGAAATACATCTAAACGTGGAACAATTCCTACAGAACACCTACTGAATGCTGGCAGAAGACCTCAGATCTCCCAAAAGGCAAGAAGCTCCCCCACGTACCCGGGTAGGGCAAAAGAAAAAAGAAAAAACAGAGACAAAACAATAGGAACGGGACCTGCACCAGTGGGAGGGAGCTGTGAAGGAAGAAAAGTTTCCACACACTAGGAAGCCCCTTCACGGGCAGAGACTGAGGGTGGCGGAGAGGGGGAGCTTCGGAGCCACGGAGGACAGCGCAGCCACAGGGGTGTGGAGGGCAAAGCGGAGAGATGCCCGCACAGAGGATCGGTGCCGACCAGCACTCACCAGCCCGAGAGGCTTGTCTGCTCACCCGCCGGGGTGGGCGGGGCTGGGAGCTGAGGCTCGGGCTTCGGTCGGAGCGCAGGGAGAGGACTGGTGTTGGCAGCGTGACCACAGCCTGAAGGGGTTAGTGCACCACGGCTAGCCGGGAGGGAGTCCAGGAAAAAGTCTGGACTTGTTGTAGAGGCAAGAGACTTTTTCTTGCCTCTTTGTTTTCTGGTGCACGAGGAGAGGGGATTAAGATCGCTGCTTAAAGGAGCTCCAGAGATGGGCGTGAGCCGCGGCTATCAGCGCGGACCCCAGAGGCGGGCATGAGACGCTAAGGCTGCTGCTGCCGCCACCAAGAAGCCTGTGCATGAGCACAGGTCACTATCCACACCTCCCTTCCGGGGAGCCTGTGCAGCCTGCCACTTCCAGGGTCCTGTGATCCGGGAACAAATTCCCAGGGAAAACACATGGTGCGCCTCAGGCTGGTGCAACATCACACCAGCCTCTGCTACTGCAGGTTCGCCCTGCATCTGTACCCCTCCATCCCTCCAGCCTGAGTGAGCCAGAACCCCCTAATCAGCTGTTCTTTTAACCCCATCCTGTCTGAGCGAAGAACACACGCCCTCAGGCGACCTACATGCAGAGACGGGTCCAAATCCAAAGCTGAACCCCAGGATCTGTGTGAACAAAGAAGAGAAAGGGAAATCTCTCCCAGCAGCCTCAGAAGCAGTGGATTAAAGCTCCACAATCAACTTGATGTACCCTGCATCTGTGGAATACCTGAATCGACAATGAATCATCCCAAATTGAGGAGGTGGACTTTGGGAGCAACTATATATATATATTTTTTCCCTTTTTCTCTTTTTGTGAGTGTTTATGTGTATGCTTCTCTGTGTGATTTTGTCTGTATAGCTTTGCTTTTACCATTTGTCCTAGGGTTCTGTCCATTGCTTTTTTTTATTATTATTATTACTTAAAAATTTTTTTCTTAATAATTATTTTTTATTTTAATAACTTTATTTTATTTTACTTTACTTTTATTTTATTGTATCTTCTTCTTTCTTTCTTTTTTTTCTCCCTTCTATTCTGAGCCATGTGGAGGACAGGCTCTTGGTGCTCCAGCCAGGCATCAGGGCTGTGCCACTGAAGTAGGAGAGCAAAGTTCAGGACACTGGTCCACAAGAGACGTCCCTGTGCCACATAATATCAAATGGCAAAAATCTCCCAGAGATCTCCATTTCAACACCAAGACGCAGCTCCACTCAATGACCAGCAAGCTATAGTGCAGGACACACTTTGCCAAACAACAAGCAAGACAGGAACACAGCCCCATCCATTAGCAGGGAAGCTGCCTAAAATAATAATAAAGCCCCAGACACCCCAAAACACACCACCAGACGTGGACCTGCCCACGTGGAGCCTGTGCTCGACAATGGGAGAGGCCACAACAGTGAGAGGCCCGCGTACCACAAAAAGAGAGAGAGAGAGAGAGAGAGAGAAGACAGAGAAACACAGAGCAGATGAAGGAGAAAGGCAAAAACCCATCAGACCTAACAAATGAAGAGGAAATAAGCAGTCTACCTGAAAAATAATTCAAAATAATGATAGTAAAGATAATCCAAAATCTTGGAAATAGAATGGAGGAAATACAAGAAACATTTCACAAGAACCTAGAAGAACTAAAGAGCAAACAAACAGTGATGAACAACACAATAAATGAAACTTAAAATTCTCTACAAGGAATCAATAGCAGAATAACTGAGGCAGAAGAACGGATAAGTGACCTGGAAGATAAAATAGTGGAAATAACTACTGCAGAACACAATAAAGAAAAAAGAATGAAAAGAATTGAGGCCAGCCTCAGACACCTCTGGGACAACATTAAACACACCAACATTTGAATTATAGTGGTCCCAGAAGAAGAAGAGAAAAAGAAAGGGACTGAGAAAATATTTGAAGAGATTATAGTTGAAAACTTCCCTAATATGGAAAGGAAATAGTTAATCAAGTCCCGGAAGCACAGAGAGCCCCATACAGGATAAACCCAAGGAGAAATACACCAACACACATATTAATCAAACTATCAAAAATTACATACAAAGAACAAATATTAAAAGCAGCAAAGGAAAAACAACAAACAACACAAAAAGGAATCCCCATAAGGTTAACAGCTGATCTTTCAGCAGAAATTCTGCAAGCCAGAAGGGAACAGCAGAACATATTTAAAGTGATGAAGGAAAAAAACCTACAACCAAGGTTACTCTAACCAGCAAGGATCTCATTCAGATTTGAAGGAGAAATTAAAAGCTTTGCAGACAAGCAAAAGCTAAGGGAATTCAGAACCACCAAACCAGCTTTACAACAAATGCTAAAGGAACTTCTGTAGGCAAGAAAAACAAGGAAAAGACTTACAGTAATAAACCCAAACCAATTAAGAAAATGGTAATGGGAACATAAATATCAATAATTACCTTAAATGTAAGTGGACTAAATACTCCAACCAAAAGACATAGGCTAGCTAAATGGATACAAAAACAAGACCCATATATATGCTGTCTACAACAGACCCACTTCAGACCTAGGGACACATACAGAATGAAAGTGAGGGGATGGAAAAAGATATTCCATGCAAATGGAAATCAAAATAAAGCTGGAGTAGCAATTCTCATATCAAACAAAATAGACTTAAAACAAGGACTATTACAAGAGACAAAGAAGGTCACTACATTATGATCAAGGGATCAATCCAAGAAGAAGATATAACAATTGTAAATTTTTATGCACCCAATATGGGAGCACCTCAATACATAAGGCAAATACTAACAGCTGTAAAAGGGGAAATTGACAGTAACACAATCATAGTAGGGGACTTTAACACCCCACTTTCACCAATGGACAGATCATCCAAATTGAAAATAAATAAGGAAACACAAACTTTAAACGATGCATTAAACAAAATGGACTTAATTGATATTTATAGGACATAACATACAAAAACAACAGAATACACATTCATCTCAAGTGCTCATGGAATATTCTCCAGGATAAATCATATCTTGCATCACAAATTAAGCCTTGGTAAATTTAAGAAAATTGAATATGTATCAAGTATATTTTCCAAACACAATGCTATGAGACTACGTATCAATCAATTACAGAAAAAAAATCTGGAAAAAATACAAATATATAGATGGTACACAACACTCTACTAAATAACCAAGAGAACACTGAAAAATTAAAGAGGAAATCAAAAAATACCTAGAAACAAATGACAATGAGAACACGACCACCCAACATCTATGGGATTCAGCAAAAGCAGTTCTAAGAGGGAAATTTATAGCAATAGAATCCTACCTTAAGAAACAAGAAACATCTCAAAAAAAAAAAACCTAACCTTACACTTAAAGCAATTAGAGAAATAACCACAAAAAAACCTCAAAATTAGCAGAAGGAAAGTACTCATAAATATCAGATAAGAAATAAATGAAAGAGAAGTGAAGGACACAGTAGCAAAGATCAATAAAACTAAAAGCTGGTTCTTTGAGAAGATGAACAAAATAGGTAAAATATTAGCCAGAATTATCAAGAAAAAAAGGGAGAAGACTCATGTCAATAGAATTAGAAATGAAAAAGGAGAAGTAACAACTGACACTGCAGAAATACAAAGGATCATGAGAGATTACTACAAGCAACTCTATGCCAATAAAATAGACAACCTGGAATAAATGGACAAATTCTTAGAAATTCACCACCTTCTGAGACTGAACCAGGAGAAAACAGAAAATATGAACAGACCAATCACAAGCACTGAAATTGAAACTGTGATTAAAAATCTTCCAGCAAACAAAAGCCTAGGACCAGATGGCTTCACAGACTAATTCTATAAAACATTTAGAGAAGAGCTAACACATATCCTTCTCAAACTCATCCAAAATATACCAGAGGGAGCAACACTCCCAAACTCATTCTAGGTGGCCACCATCACCCTGATACCAAAACCAGACAAAGATGTCACAAAGAAAGAAAACTACAGGTCAATATCACTGATGAACATAGATGCAAAAATCCTCAACAAAATACTAGCAAACAGAATCCAATAGCACATTAAAAGTATCATACACCATGATCAAGTGGGGTTTATCCCAGGAATGCAAGGATTCTTCAACATATGGAAATCAACCAACGTGATACACCATATTAACAAATTGAAAGAGAAAAACCATATGATCATCTCAATAGTTGCTGAGAAAGCTTTTGACAAAATTCAACACCCATTTATGATAAAAACCCTGCAGAAAGTAGGCATAGAGGGAACTTTCCTCAACATCATAAAGGCCATATATGACAAACCCACAGCCAACATCATCCTCAATGGTGAAAAACTGAAACCATTTCCACTAAGATCAGGAACAAGACAAGGCTGCCCACTCTCACCACTCTTATTCAACCTAGTTTTGGAAGTTTTAGCCATAGCAATCAGAGAAGAAAAAGAAATAAATGGAATCCAAATTGGAAAAGAAGAAGTAAAGCTGTCACTGTTTACAGATGACATGATACTATACATAGAAGAATGCTAAAGATGCTACCAGGAAACTACTAGAGCTAATCAATGACTTTGGTAAAGTAGCAGGATACAAAATTAATGCACAGAAATCTCTTGCATTCCTATACACTGACGATGAAAAATCTGAAAGTGAAATAAAGAAAACACTCCCATTTACGACTGCAACAAAAAGAATGAAATACCTAGGAATAAACCTATCTGAGGAGACAAAAGACCTGTATGCAGAAAATTATAAGACACGGATGAAAGAAATTAAAGATGATACAAATAGATGGAGAGATATACCATGTTCTTGGATTGGAAGAATCAACATTGTGAAAATGACTCTACTACCCCAAGCAATCTACAGATTCAATGCAATCCCTATCAAACTACCACTGGCATTTTTCACAGAACTAGAACAAAAAATTTCACAATTTGTATGGAAACACAAAAGACCCCGAATAGCCAAAGCAATCTTGAAATAGAAAAACGAAGCTGGAGGAATCAAGCTCCCTGACTTCAGACTATACTACAAAGCTAAAGTAATCAAGACAGTATGGTGCTGGCACAAAAACAGAAATATAGATCAATGGAACAGGACAGAAAGCCCAGAGATAAACCCATGCACATATGGTCACCCTATCTTTGATAAAGGAGGCAAGAATATGCAATGGAGAAAAGACAACCTCTTCAATAAGTGGTGCTGGGAAACCTGGACAGCTACATGTAAAAGAATGAAATTAGAACACTCCCTAACACCATACACAAAAATAAGCTCAAAATGGATTAAAGACCTAAATGTAAGTCCAGACATTATCAAACTCTTAGAGGAAAACATAGGCAGAACACTCTATGACATAAATCACAGCAAGATCCTTTTTGACCCACCTTCCAGAGAAATGGAAATAAAAACAAAAACAACAACAAAAATGGGGCCTAATGAAACTTAAAACCTTTTTCAAAGCAAAGGAGACCATAAACAAGACAAAATGACAACCCTCCAAATGGGAGAAAATATTTGCAAATGAAGCAACTGACAAAGGATTAATCTCCAAAATATACAAGCAGCTCATTCAGTTCAATATCAAAAAAACAAACAACCCAATCCAAAAATGGGCAGAAGATCTAAATAGACATTTCTCCAAAAAAGATATACAGATTACCAACAAACACATGAAAAGATGCTGAACATCACGAAACATTAGAGAAATGCAAATCAAAACTACAATGAGGTATCACTCACACCAGTCAGAATGACCAAAAAATCTACAAACTGTAAATGCTGGAGAGGGTGTGGGGAAAAAGGAACCCTCTTGCACGTTGGTGGGAATGTAAATTGATACAGCCACTATGGAGAACAGTATGGAGGTTCCTTAAAAAACTAAATATAGAACTACTATATGACCCAGCAATCCCACTACTGGGCATATACTCTGAGAAAACCATAATGCAAAAAGAGTCATGTACCACAATGTTCATTGCAGCTCTATTTACAATAGCCAGGACATGGAAGCAACCTAAGTGTCCATCAACAGATGAATGGATAAAGAAGAGTGGCACATATATACAATGGAATATTACTCAGCCATAAAAAGGAACAAAACTGAATTACTTGTAGTGAGGTAGATAGACCTAGAGACTGTCATACAGAGTGAAGTAAGTCAGAAAGAGAAAAACAAATACTGTATGCTAACACATATATATGGAATCTTAAAGAAAGAAAACAATGGTCAGAAGAACCTAGGGACAAGGCAAGAATAAAGACACAGACCTACTTGAGAATGGACTTGAGGATACGGGGAGGGGCAAGGTTAAGCTGGGACAAAGTGAGAGAGTGGCATGGACATATATACACTACCAAATATAAAATAGATAGCTAGTGGGAAGCAGCCGCATAGCACAGGGAGATCAGTTCGGTGCTTTGTGACCACCTAGAGGGGTGGGATAGGGAGGATGGGAGGGAGGGAGATGCAAGAGGAAGGGATATGGGGACATATGTATTTGTATAACTGATTCACTTTGTTATAAAGCATAAACTAACACACCATTGTAAAGCAATTATACTCGTACAAAGATGTTAAAAAAAATAAAAGGCGAACAAATGCTAAATAATACACATCATACCACCTGTCAATGAAATAGATTGCTTTGAAATGCTGCTGAAATAGGGTTAAAAGAGTAAGTGAGATTTTATTGTAAACTTATAGCTCAGTTTGTTCCCTGCAATGTTAACTTTGAGCCATAATGATGTGTTCCTGTTAGTTACTAGCTGTGGCTTCACTCCAACTAGGTCTTTGTGCTGGAGAGAACAACTGTAGCTATCACCATTCATTAAAATCAGCTATAAAATCAGCTATATAAAAAAACTAGAAAGTAAAGTACCCTTTCCATAAAAGATAAAAGGGAAACAGGAACGGTAAAGTAGGTTGCCCTTCTCCTTAGGAAAATCATTCTGAAAAAGAACTGGAAAGAAAACAAATTTAGTGATCATGCCACATGCAGCTTTTTTTTTTTTTTTTTTTTTTTTGCGGTACACGGGCCTCTCACTGCTGTGGTGTCTCCCACTGCGGAGCACAGGCTCCGCATGTGCAGGCTCAGCGGCCATGGCTCACGGGCCCAGCTGCTCCGCGGCATGTGGGATCTTCCCAGACCGGGGCACGAACCCATGTCCCCTGCATCGGCAGGCGGACTCTCAACCACTGCGCCACCAGGGAAGCCCCAAATGCAGGTTTTTAAAGAGAAACTTTGGAATGCCTTGTGGAAAATGTTTGTTTCAATACTGTCAACTTTCTTATAAAATGTAGGAATTTCTAATGAAATTGAGTTATTTGTAGTGAGGTGGATGGACCTAGAGTCTGTCATACAGAGTGAAGTAAGTCAGAAGTAGAAAAACAAATACTACAAAACAAAAACAAATACAAAAACAAATATGCTAACACATATATATGGAATCTAAAAAAAAAAATGATTCTGAAGAACCTAGAGGCAGGACAGGAATAAAGACACAGACATAGAGAATGGACTTGAGGACACAGGGAGGGGGAAGGGTAAGCTGGGACGAAGTGAGAGGGTGGCATGGACATATATACATTACCAAATGTAAAACCGATAGCTATATATGTCCATGCCACTCTCTCACTTTGTCTCAGCTTACCCTTGCCCCTCCCCATATCCTCAAGTCCATTTTCTAGTAGGTCTGTGTCTTTATTCGTAAAATAGATAACTATTAGGAAGCAGCTGCATAGCAAGGGGAGATCAGCTTGGTGCTTTGTGACCACCTAGAGGGGTGGGATAGGGAGGGTGGGAGGGAGACGCAAGAGGGAGGGGATATGAGGATATATGTATATGTATGCAAGAGATGCAAGAGGGAAGAGATATGGGAACATATGTATATGTATAACTGATTCACTTTGTTATAAAGCAGAAACTAACACACCATTGTAAAGCAATTATACTCCAATAAAGATGTTAAAAACAAAACTTCCATAGGGGGAAAAAATGTAGGAGTTTCTAAACCCTGGACTTCCAATATTTATTTTATTAAGACTTAACTATACGAATTGACTTTCTATACACAGGTTCATAATGTGCTTCCTTTGATTTACCTGCACATCAACCAGGAGTGTCAAAGAGTTTAGGCTCTCAGGAGGGTGGTCCGGCTGAGGAAGAACATATGCTTTACATTTGCACGTCAGCCACCACGTCCTGGCATTACAGTTGCCCTTGTATCCATACAGCTTGCAAAATGCAAACAGGGTCCCAATGGGCAATTTCCAGGCTTCCTCAAATTACGTATCCACTCACCTGACTGGGCTCCTCCACAGTGACAGCCAAATCGGTGAAAACGCATTTATTTTGTTCTTTGCCACATGGAACAAGAAGTAACTGGGCTCTTTTACCTCTACCTCAGTAGCTCTACTTTAATTCGTTCAGGGTGCAACTGGGTTCCAGGAGTTTTCAAACAAATGGGCTGATGAAGTGAAGCAATTCAAATAGCAAACCACACAAAATGTTAGATTTGAAAAGCATATCCAGATGTACTACAGTTCTGAAAGCTTGAAGAAGCCCAGTTTCCTCATTTTGCATGAGAAAACTGGGGTCCAAAAGAAAAAAGTAAGGTGACAAAGCTCTTGTGAGCAAACTGCATATAGTGCTTAGGCAGCTGCTGTAACCTTCCTGCAGTCACATGTGTCTGTCTGTCTGTCTATTGATAGAGTGGGAGGGAGGGAGAGAGAGAGAGAGAGAATTTACATACAGTAAAATGCATAGATATTAACTGCTTTATTAGTTTGATGAGTTTTAACCATGCATACACATAGGTAACCTACATTCCTATCAGCATGTCAAAGAGTGCATCATCTTAGAAAGTTGTGTTCCTTTGAAGTAAATCCTCCTCGACTCTCACTCCTGGGTCTTTTTTTTCTGATCCAGAGTTTTGTATAAATGGGAGAGTACAGTATGTACACTTCTGTGTGTGGTTCTGTCACTCAGCATGTTTTCAAGATCCATCTATGTGGTTGAGACTGTCTGTCGTTTCTTCCTTATTATTGATGAATAGCATGCATTGCAATGTAGTGATCCATTCTCTTGGACACTTGGCTTATTACCAGTTTGTGGCTATTAACATCTGTGTGCAGGTCTTTTGTATACATATGTTTTTATTTCTCTTTAGTAGATACATAGGAGTGGAATTACTAGGACATAGGATAGGTATATGCTTAAATTTATGAGAAAATGGGAGAATTTTTCAAAAGAGTTACACAATTTACACTCTCACTTGCTCCACAACCTGGCCAACATTTGGGGTCATTGGTCTTTGTTTTTTCATTGAAGCATATTTGATTTATAATATTGCACTATTTTCAGATGTATAACATAGTGATTCAATATTTTATAGATTACACTCCATTTAAAGTTATTACAAAACAATGGCTATATTTCCCTGTGCTGTACAATATAACATTTTTGCTTATCTATTTTATGTTTAGTAGTTTGTATCTCTTAATCCCCTACCCCTTATATTACCCCTCCCACTTCCCTCTCTCCACTGGTAACCACCAGTTTGTTTTCTATATCTGTCAGTCTGTTTCTGTTTTGTTATATATATTTGTTTCTTTTATTTTTTAGATTCCACATGTAAATAACATAGAGTATTTTTTGTTTACTATCTGACTTATTTCACTCAGCATAATACTCTCTAGGTCCATTCACATTGTTGCAAATGGCAGAATCTCATTCTTTTTTATGGCTGAGTAATAGTCCATTATATATACCATATATATGTATATTTATGTATACACAGACACCACATATATATATATGTGTGTGTATACATATATATATATATATATATATATATGTATACACACACATATTTTTATCCATTCATCTGTTGATGGACACTTAGGTTGCTTCCATAACTTGACTATTGTAAATCATGTGTCATCAGTCTTTTTAATTGTACCATACAAGTGGATGTGTTGTAGTATTACATCATAGTTTCAGTTTTCATTTCTCTCATGACTAATTACATTGAGCATTTTTAATGTGCTATTGGCTATTCAAATATCTTCCTTTGTGAACTATGTATTCAAGTCTTTATTTCATTTGTGAATTGGATTGCCTCTTTATTTTTGAAGTGTAGGAGTTCTTTATATATTCTGGACATGTCCTTTGTCAGATATATGTATGACAAATATTTTCTCTTAGTTTGGTGATTCACTATTCATTTTCTTAACAATGATCTTTAAATATCTTTTAATGATCAGAAGTGTTTAATTTGATAAAGTTCAATTTTTCATTATTTTTTCCATGATGGCTAGTGCTCTCTTGGATCCATCTAAGAAACCTTTACTTAACCCAAAGTTGCAAATGTATTATCTTATACTTTCCCCTAGAAGAGTGTTTCCCAACCTTTTTTATATTTTCACCCCTGTATTCATTTCCTAGAGCTACCATAACAAAGTAACAGAGTGGCTTAAAAGAATAGAAATTTAGTCTTTCACAGTTCTGGAGGCTAGAGGTCCAAAATCAAGATGTCAGCAGAGCCAGGATTCTTCCTTGCTTCTTACTAGCTTCTCTTGGTTTGCCAGGAATCCTTAGCATTCTTTGGCTTGTAAACAGCTTCCTCCATGCACTGTGTCTGTCTTCACATTTCTCACCTGTGTGTCCGCCTCCATGTCTCTCCTCCTCTTACAAGGAGTCATATTGAACTAGGGCCCACCTTACTCCGATGTGACCTCATCTTCACTTACTTCTTAGTTACATCTGCAAAGACCTTATTTCCAAATAAGATCACATTCACAGGTACCACGTGCTATGACTTGAATGTATCTTTTCTTGAGACAAAACTCAACCCACAACACTTCCAAGGGAGTCTTTCTAGATATTTTTTCCTAATCACCCCAACCCCCCAACATGAAATATTAATACCACTGTATACTGTATATCTGTTTTTGTACTATAGTTCTTTGGAGGGCCACAAACTATTATAATATCTAAACATTTTTTTCACCCTCCAAAACCAATTTTTGCCCCCATTTTACCTTCAGGTCTATGACCCAAATCTAACTAATTTTTGTGTATAGTGTGAGATATAGGTTGAAGATCACTTTTCTATATAGTTGTTACAGCATTTTTTGTTGAAAAGTCTTTCATTTCGTTATTGAATTGCTTTAGTCCCTTCATCTAGAGGTGTAGTTTTACTCTGAACTCATTGTGTTGCATATATCTAGTTGTCTGTCTTTATAACCACACCTTATTGTATCTATATAAATCAGTCTTATAGTACTTCTTATTCAAGATTATTTTGTCTATTATACATTCTTTATATTTCTCAGTAAGTTTTAGAAACAACCTGTTAATTTCTACCAAAAAAAAAATACCAGATCTTGATGGGAGTCATTTTGAAGGTATAGATTAATTTGGGGAGAATCATTATCTTAGCAATATTGAGTCCTCCAATCCATGATTATAGTATACTGCTTCATTTATTTAATTCTCCATTAATTTATCTAAGGAGTATTTTTGTAGTTTTGTAGGTTTTGCACATCTTTGTTTAAATTTAATCTTGTCTTATATTTTTACACACTATTCTAAATGATATTGTTTTAAAATATTCATTTTACAGTTTACTGCCAGAATATAGAAAAGCAGTTACTTGTTGTATGTTGACTATGAGTCCTACAACCTTACTGAACTCTCTTAGAAGTTCTAGTGATTTTAAGTAGATTCTCTAGGATTGTTTATGTAAACAAAAACTTGTCTCTGAACAAAGATACACTTTTGCATCCTTTTTCAATCTATATCCCTTTTATTTCTTTTACTTGTTTTATTACTCTGTCTAGGACCCCCAATACAATGTCAAATAGAAAGAGTGAGAGTGGACATATTTTCAAATTTCACCATTAAGTATAATGTAAGCTGTAGGTTGTTTATAGATACCCTTTATCAAACTGAGAATGTTTCTATGTCCAGTCCACGAGAGTTTTTAATAAGCATATGTTAAGTTTTGACAAATTTTCTCTATTGAGATTATGGATTTTTGTTCTTTATGTTTTTTAATATGGTAAGTTACATTAACTGATTTTCAAATCTTGAATCAATCTTATACTTATGAAATAAAAACCAGTTGATCATGATGTAGTATCCTTTTCATATGTCACTGAATTCAATTTGTTAATAACTCAATAAGGTTCGTGCATCTATATTTGTGAGTGGAGTTGCTTTGTAGATTAGTTTTGGTATCAAGGTAATTCTGGTCTCATAATATGAATTGGGAATTATTACCTCCTCATCTATTTTTTGAAATAAATTGTTTGAGATTGACATTATTGTTCCTTAAATATTTGGTGGAATTCATTCATGTAAACAGCTGGACTTTCTTTAGAGAAATATTTTAAACTATGAGTTCAATATTTTTCATCAATATAAGTCTATTCAGATTTTATATTTCTTCTTGTGTCAGTTTTGTTGATTTATACCTTTCATGAAATTTGCTCATTTTATTTATGTTGTTGAATTTACTAGCAAAAATTTGTACATAATATTCCCTTTTAATTCTTTGAGTGTCTGCAGGCTCTGTGATAATTTTGCTTCATCAATTCCTTATATTCCAAAATTTTCATTTTATCTCTTTTCTTGATAAGTCTGCCTGGTGTTTATCAATTTTATTAAACTTTTCAAATAACCAAATTTTAGCTTCACCGGTTTTTTCTATTGCTTGTACATTTTCTATTTTAATTGATAACATCTTGTGCTTTTATTATTTCCTTTGTTTTTATTTAATTTGCTCTTCTTTTCCTAGCTTCTTAATGTGAACACTTCATCATTGATTTTAAATCTTTCTTCTTTTCTGGTAAAAGTATTAAAGCTATAAAGTTCTCTCTAAGCTCTGCTTTGGTTTTTTTTTAAATTTTTACTTTATATTAGAGTACAGTTGATTTACAATGTTGTGCTAGTTTCAGATGTACAGCAAAGTGATTCAGTTATACATATACATATATCCATTCTTGTTCAGATTATTTTTCTATATAGGTTATTACAGAATATTGAGAAGAGTTCCCTGTGCTATACAGTAGGTCCTTGTTGATTGTTTTATATATAGTAGTGTGAATATGTTAATCCCAAACTCCTAATTTATCCCTCCTCCCCACCTTCCCCCTTTGGTAACCATAAGTTTGTTTTCAAAATCTGTGAGTCTGTTTCTGTTTTGTAAATGAGTTCACTTGTATCGATTTTTTAAGATTCCACATATAAGTGATATTATATTGGGTTGGTCAAAAAGTTCATTCTTTTTTTTTCCATATGATGCCACTAGTAGTGCTTAGTTGTCTTTAACTTCATTCGAAACAATTTTGTTAGATTGTACTGTGACAGATGTCATATCAGTGTGCACTTAAAAAAAACTTTTCAAAATTGGTGAATTTTTCTGTAGACATTTTAGTATTGAAGATGGAAGAAAAAAACAGCACTTTCGGCATATTATGCTTTATTATTTCAAGAAAGGTAAAGACACAACTGAAACACAAAAGACGATTTGTGCAGTATATGGAGAAGGTGCTGTGACTGATCGAACATGTCAAAAGTGGTGTGCGAAGCTTCATGCTGCAGATTTCTCCCTGGATGATGCTGCATGGTCTGGTAGACCAGTTGAAGTTGATAGTGATCAAATTGAGACATTAATTGAGAACAACCAATGTTATACCATGCGGGAGATATCCGACATACTCAAAATATCCAAATCAAGCATTGAAAATCATCTGTACCAGCTTGGTTATGTTAATCACTTTGATGTTTGGGTTCCACATAACTCATGTGAAAGAAACTTTCTTGACCTTATTTTCATATGAAATTCTCTACTTAAATGTAATGAAAACATTCCTTTTTTAAAACAAATTGTGACGGGGGATGAAAAGTGGATCATGTACAATAATGTGGATCATGGGGCAAGTGAAATGAACCACCACCAACCACACCAAAGGACAGTCTTCATCCAAAAAATTGGATATATGGTGGGATTGGAAGGAAGTCCTCTGTTATGAGCTTCTTCTGGAAAACCAAACGATTAATTCCAACAAGTACTGCTCCCAATTAGACCAATTGAAAGCAGCACTCGATGAAGAGCATCTGGAATTAGTCAACAGAAAATGCATAATCTTCCATCAGGATAATGAAAGACTGCATGTTTCTTTGATGACCAGGCAAAAACTGTTACAGCTTGGCTGGGAAGTTCTGTTTCATCCACCGTATTGCACCTTCGGATTTGCATTTATTTCAGTATTTAAAAAATTCTTTTTTTTAAGTGTTGAAAAATTGCTAAGAAATTTATTCTATTTATAGAAAAAATCACATCTAATATTCAGATTTATTATTCATAAGTCATCACAGAGTAAAATTGTGAAATGTCATTATCATATACTGTATTTCTGTATCTATATCTGTATTTGTTAATGTGTCTACATCCACAGGCGTCCACAAACAGCTCTGTAAAAGATCAGACTACAGATATTTCAGGCTTTGCTGACCAGAGAGTCTTTTTTTATTATTTATTTTTTATTTATTTATTTATACAGCAGGTTCTTATTAGTCATTAATTTTATACACATAAGTGTATACATGTCAATCCCAATCACCCAATTCATCACACCACCATACCCACACCCGCTGAGGCTTTCCCCCCTTGGTGTCCATATGTTTATTCTCTACATCTGTGTCTCAAATTCTGCCCTGCAAAGCAGTTCATCTGTACCATTTTGCTAGGTTCCACATGCATGCATTAATATATGATATTTGTTTTTCTCTTTCTGACTTACTTCACTCTGTATAACAGTCCCTAGATCCATCGATGTCTCCACAAATGACCCAATTTCATTCTTTTTTATGGCTGAGTAATATTCCATTGTATATATGTACCACAATTCTTTATCCATTCATCTGTCGATGGGCATCTACATTGCTTCCATGACCTGGCTATTGTAAATAGTGTTGCAATGAACATTGGGGTGCATGTGTCCTTTTCAATTACGGTTTTCTCTAGGTATATGCCTGGTAGTGGGATTGCAGAATCATATGGTAATTCTATTTTTAGTTTTTTAAGGAACCTCCATACTGTTCTCCATAGTGGCTGTATCAATTTACATTCCCACCAACAGTGCAAGAGGGTTCCCTTTTCTCCACACCCTCTCCAGCATGTCCTCTTTGTAGATTTTGTAATGATGGACATTTTGACTGGTGGGAGATGATATCTCACTGTAGTTTTGATTTGCATTTCTCTAATGATTAATGATGTTGAGGTTTCCTTCATGTGTTTGTTGGAAATCTGTATATCTTCTTTGGAGAAATGTCTATTTAGGTCTTCTGCCCATTTTTTGATTGGGTTGTTTCTTTTTTTAATATTGAGGCTGCGTGAGCTGTTTATATATTTTGGAGATTAATCCTTTGTCCCTTGATTCGTTTGCAAATATTTTCTCCCATTCTGAGAGTTGTATTTTCGTCTTGTTTATGGTTTCCTTTGCTGTGCAAAAGCTTTTAAGTTTCATTAGGTCAGATTTGTTTATTTTTGTTTTTATTTCCATTAATCAAGGAGGTGGATCAAAAAAAGATCTTGCTGTAATTTATGTCAAAGAGTGTTCTTCCAATGTTTTTCTGTAAGAGTATTATAGTGTCCGGTCTTACATTTAAGTCTCTAATCCATTTTGAGTTTATTTGTGTGTATGGTGTTTGGGAGTGTTCTAATTTCATTGTTTTACATGTAGCTGCCCAGTTTTCCCAGCACCACTTATTGAAGGCACTGTCTTTTCTCCCTTGTATATCCTGTCTTGCTTTGTCATAGATTAGTTGACCATAGGTGCATGGGTTTATCTCTGGGCTTTCTATCCTATTCCTTTTATCTATATTTCTGTTTTTGTGCCAGTGCGATATTGCTTTTATTACTGTAGCTTTGTAGTATAGTCTGAAGTCAGGGAGCTTGATTCCTCCAGCTCTGTTTTTCTTATTCAAGATTGCTTTGGCTATTCGGGGTGTTTTGTGTTTCCATACAAGTTGTGAAATTTCTTGTTCTAATTCTGTGCAAAATGTGAGTGGTAGTTTGATAGGGATAGCATTGAATCTGTAGATTGCATTGTGTAGTAGAGTCATTTTCACAATGTTGATTCTTCCAACCCAAGAACATTGTATATCTCTTGATCTGTTTGTATCATAATTAATTTCTTTCATCAGTGTCTTATAATTTTCTGCATACAGGTCTTTTGTCTCCTTAGGTAGGTTTATTCCTAGATATTTTATAATTTTTGTTGCAATGGTAAATGAGACTGTTTTCTTAATTTCACTCTCAGATTTTTCATCATCAGTGTATTGGTATGCCAGAGATTTCTGTGCATTAATTTTGTATCCTGATACTTTGCTAAATTCATTGATTAGCTCTAGTAGTTTTCTGTTAACATCTTTAGGATTCTCTATGTATAGTATCATGTCATCTGCAAACAGTGACAGCTTTACTTCTTTTCCAATTTGGATTCCTTTTATTTATTTTTCTTCTCTGATTTCTGTGGCTAAAACTTCCAAAACAATGTTGAATAATAGTGGTGATAGTGGGCAACCTTGTCTTGTTCCTGATCTTAGTGGAAATGGTTTCAGTTTTTCACCATTGAGGATGATGTTGGCTGTGGGTTTGTCATATATGGCCTTTATTATGTTAAGGAAAGTTCCCTCTATGCCTACGTTCTGCAGGGTTTTTATCATAAATGGGTGTTGAATTTTGTCAAAAGCTTTCTCTGCATCTATTGAGATGATCATATGGTTTTTCTCCTTCAATTTGTTAATATGTTGTATCACGTTGATTAATTTGTGTATATTAAAGAATCCTTCCATTCCTGGAATAAGCCCCACTTGATCATGGTGTATGATCCTTTTAATGTGCTGTTGGATTCTGTTTGCTAGTATTTTGTTGAGGATTTTTGCATCTATGTTCATCAGTGATATTGGCCTGTAGTTTTCTTTCTTTGTGACATCTTTGTCTGGTTTTGGTATCAGGGTGATGGTGGCCTCATAGAATGAGTTTGGGAGTTTTCCTCCCTCTGCTATATTTTGGAAGAGTTTGAGAAGGACAGGTGTTAGCTCTTCTCTAAATGTTTGATAGAATTCGCCTGTGAAGCCATCTGGTCCTGGGCTTTTGTTTGTTGGAAGATTTTTAATCACAGTTTCAATTTCAGTGCTTGTGATTGGTCTATTCATATTGTCTATTTCTTCCTGGTTCAGTCTTGGCAGCTTGTGCATTTCTAAGAATTTGCGCATTTCTTCCAGGTTGTCCATTTTATCGGCATAAATTTGCTTATAGTAATCTCTCATGATCTTTTGTATTTCTGCAGTGTCAGTTGGTACTTCTCCTTTTTCATTTCTATTTCTATTGATTTGAGTCTTCTCCCTTTTTTTCTTGATGAGTCTGGCTAATGGTTTATCAATTTTGTTTTTCTGAAAGAATCAGATTTTAGTTTTATTGATGTTTACTACTGTTTCCTTCATTTCTTTCTCATTTATTTCTGATCTTATCTTTATGATTTCTTTCCTTCTGCTAAATATGTGTTTTGTTTTCTTCTTTCTCTAATTGCTTTAGGTACAAGGTTATGTTGTTTATTTGAAATGTTTCCCGTTTCTTAAGGTAGGATTGTATTGCTATAAATTTCCCTCTTAGAACGGCTTTTGCTGCATTCCATAGGTTTTGGGTCATCGTGTCTCCATTGTCATTTGTTTCTAGGTATTTTTTTATTTCCTCTTTGATTTATTCAGTGATCACTCCGTTATTAAGTAGTGTATTGTCTAGCCTCTATGTGTTTTTATTTTTTACAGATCTTTTCCTGTAGTTGATATCTAGTCTCATAGCATTGTGGTCGGAAAAGGTACTTGATATGATTTCAATTTTCTTAAATTTACCAAGGCTAGATTTGTGACCCAAGATATGATCTATCCTGGAGAATGTTCCATGGGCACTTGAGAAAAATGTGTATTCTGTTGTTTTTGGATGGAATGTCCTATAAATATCAATTACATCCATCTTGTTTAATGTATCATTTAAAACTTGTGTTTCCTTATTTATTTTCATTTTGGATGATCTGTCCATTGGTGAAAGTGGGGTGTTAACATCCCCTACTATGACTGTGTTACTGTCAATTTCCCCTTTTATGGCTGTTAGTATTTGCCTTATGTATTGAGGTGCTCCTATGTTGGGTACATAAATATTTACAATTGTTATATCTTCTTCTTGGATCGATCCCTTTATCATTATGTAGTGTCCTTCTTTGTCTCTTCTAGTAGTCTTTATTTTAAAGTCTATTTTGTCTGATATGAGAGTTGCTACTTCAGCTTTCTTTTGGTTTCCATTTGCATGGAATAACTTTTTCCATCCCGTCACTTTCTATCTGTATGTGTCCCTAGGTCTGAAGTGGGTCTCTTGTAGAAAGCATATATATGGTCTTGTTTTTGTATCCATTCACCCAGTCTGTGTCTTTTGGTTGGAGCATTTAATCCATTTTCATTTAAGGTAATTATCAATATGTATGTTCCTTTTCCCATTTACTTAATTGTTTTGGGTTTGTTATTGTAGGTCTTTTCCTTCTCTTGTTTTTCTTGCCTAGAGAAGCTCCTTTAGTATTTGTTTTAAAGCTGGTTTGGTGGTGCTGAACTCTCTCAGCTTTTGCTTTTCTGTAATGGTTTTAATTTCTCCATCAAATCTGAGTGAGATCCTTGCTGGGTGGAGTAATCTTGGTTGTAGGTTTTTCTCCTTCATCACTTTAAATATGTTCTGTCACTCCCTTCTGCTTGTAGAGTTTCTGCTGAAAGATCAGCTGTTAACCTTCTGGGGATTCCCTTGTGTGTTATTTGTTGTTTTTCCCTCATTATTTTCTATAAGTTTTCTTTGTCTTTATTTTTTGCCAATGTGATTACTATGTGTCTTGGCCTGTTTCTCCTTGGGTTTATCCTATATGGGACTAGCTGCAGTCCTGGACTTGGATCGCTATTTCCTTTCCCATGTTAGGGAAGTTTTCAACTATAATCTCTTCAAATATATTCTCTGGCCCTTTCTCTCTCTCTTCTTCTGGGACCCCTAAAATGCAAATGTTGTTGTTTAATGTTGTCCCAGCAGTCTCTTAGGCTGTCTTCATTTCTTTTCATCCTTTTTTCTTTATTCTGTTCTGCAGCAGTGAATTCCACCATTCTGTCTTCCAGGTCACTTATCCATTCTCTGCCTCAGTTATTCTGCTATTGATTTCTTCTAGTGTTTTTTTCATTTCAGTTATTGTGTTGTTCATCTCTGTTTGTTTGTTCTTTCATTTTTCTTGGTCTTTGTTAAACATTTCTTGTATCTTCTTGATCTTTGCCTCCATTCTTTTTCCGAGGTCCTGGATCATCTTCACTATCATTATTCTGAATTCTTTTTCTGGAAGGTTACCTATCTCCACTTCATTTAGTTGTTTTTCTGGGGTTTTATCTTGTTCCTTCATCTGGTATATAGCCCTTTGCCTTTTCATCTTGTCTATCTTTCTGTGAATGTGGTTTTTGTTCCGCAGGCTGCAGGATTGTAGTTCTTCTTGCCTCTGTTGTCTTCCCTCTGGTGAATAAGGCTATCTAAAAGGCTTGTGCAAGTTTCCTGATGTGAGGGACTGGTGGTGGGTAGAACTGACTGTTGCTCTGTTGGGCAGACCTCAGTAAAACTTTAATCACTTGACTGCTGATGGGTGAGGCTGCGTTTCCTCCCTGTTGGTTGTTTGGCCTGAAGTGACACAACACTGGAGCCTATCAGGGCTCTTTGGTGGGGCTAATGGTGGACTCTGGGAAGTCTCACGCCAAGGAGTACTTCCTAGAACTTCTGCTGCCCATGTCCTTGTCCCCACGGTGAAGCACAGCCAACCCCCGCCTCTGCAGGAGACCCTCCAGCACTAGCAGGTAGGTCTGGTTCAGTCTCCCTTGGGGTCACTGCTCCTTTCCCTGGGTCCTGATGTGCACACTACTTTGTGTGTGCCCTCCAAGAGTGGAGTCTCTGTTTCCCCAAGTCCTGTCAAAATCCTGCAATGAAATCCCACTAGCCTTCAAAGTCTGATTCTCTAGGAATTCCTCCTCCTGTTGCTGGACCCCCGGGTTGGGAAGCCTGAGGTGGGGCTCAGAACCTTCCCTCCAGTGGTTGCACTTCTGTGGTATAAGTGTTCTCCAGTCTGTGAGTCACCCACTCAGCAGTTATGGGATTTGATTTTACTGTGATTGCGCCCCTACTACCATCTCATTGTGGCTTTTCCTTTGTCTTTGGATGTGGGGTATCTTTTTTGGTAAGTTTCAGTGTCTGCCTGTCGATTATTGTCCAGCAGCTAGTTGTGATTCTGGTGTTCTTGCAAGAGGGAGTGAGAGCACGTCCTTCTCCTCCATCTTGGTTCCTACAAAATTCCTTTAATGGAAAAAATTTCAATTCCTTGGAGGACTGTAAAAGGCACCTGGAACAGTTCTTTGCTCAAAAAGATAAAAAGTTTTGGGAAGATGTAATTGTGAAATTGCCTGAAAAATAGTAGAAGGTAGTGGAACAAAATGGTGAATATGTTGTTCAATAAAGTTCTTGGTGAAAATGAAAAATATGTCTTTTATTTTTACTTAAAAACTGAAGGAACTTTCTGGCCCACCCATCTGATATTTGTCTTTCTCTATTTGACTTACTTCACTTAGTATGATAATCTCTAGGTCCATCCATGTTGCTGCAAATGGCATTATTTTATTCTATTTTATGGCTGGATAAAAACCTAGATGGTTTTATATGTTCTATTTTCATTCACATTTAGTTCAAAATATTTTCTATTTATGATTTCTTCTTTTGTCTACATGTTATCAAGAAATGAATTATTTAATTTCCAAATAAATAAGAGAACTTTACAGATAACTTTCTGTTATTAATTTTGAATTTAATTCTATTGTGGTCTGTAGGATTTTTTTAATTTATTGAGGATCATTGTACAGCCCAGCATAGGGTCTATATTTGTGAATATTCCATATGTGCTTGAGAATAATGAATATTCTGTAATTTTTGCATACAGCATTCTATAAAGTTTAATTAAGTCAAGTTGCTTAATTTATACCCTTTATGTTCTCTTTTATATTCTTTCTGAGTGTTTGCCTACTTTCTTATCAATTGCTGAAAGAGGAATATTGAAATCTCTGAATATAGTTGTGGGTTTTCCTATTTTTTCCATTAAATTCTGTCACCTTTACCTGTATGTGTTACTAGGTGTATACATATTTAAGATTATTATGTCTTCTTGATTAATTGACCTATTTGTAATTATAAAATGCTCCTCTTTCTTCTAATAAACTCTCCATCTTGAAGCCTATTTTGTCTGATATTAATAGAGCCAAACCAGCTTCCTTATGATTAGTGTTTGCATGATAAAATTTTTTTCTGTACTTTTGCTTCAATCTGCCAGTGTCTTTATATGTAAAGTGAATGTCTTGTTTACAACATATAATTGGGTCTTTACTTTTTCAATCTGACCATCTTTGCTTTTCAATTTGAATATTTGTTGCATTTGTATATGATGTAATTACTGATATGATTGGGTGAAATCCATTATCTTGCTATTTGTTTTTTATATGTCCTCTCTGTTCATTTTTCCTTCTTTTCCTGTTGCATTAACTAAAAATGCTTAGTATTTCATTCTATATCTTAATGGATGACTATGCTCATTTGTTTACTTGTATCCTTGTCTAGAGGTTATTCTGGGGTTTAAACCCTTTAATTTACCCAGACAGTGTTCAAATAATATTATGCCTTGCTGGTACAAGTAAGAAAACCGCATCTTCCTGTTCACATGGGCCTCCAGGAGCTCAGGCAACCGTCCAGTGTACCAGGTTCCTGAAATGGGCTTAGCAGCTCCTTCCAGTTTTTCACCTTAGAGGCAGGAGCTCCCAAGACAGTCAGCACTTCAGCTCTTGCTGCTGGAGACCAGAAGGCAGAGACTGACACATTGCTGAGCTATGTCCAGAGCACAAACAGTTCTCAGGCACAATATATTACATAAACACAAAATGTTACTGTATTCTCCCTGTGGTCAACTCCTGGATTGTGGAAAAGGTTCAGAGTATAATATATCTGCAGATCTTAAGTCATACAAATGTGTGACAACAAAGGGAAAAAGAGAGTCATCATGTGAAAAATTAGATTATGCTTTATTTTCTCCATAGGTTGCATGACACAGAGAAAGGTCACACTCAGGAAGAAGAGACCAGACAGAGACTCTTGCTGGTAGAACACAGATCTCTCCTTTTCAGCTATTCTCTCCAATGTCCAGGAACAACATAACCCTGGTGTGTGAATTTGTGTTACTTCTTTGAGCTGCTGCTTCTGCCGAGAAACTCTTCGCTGTCTCTTTGTCTTACTTGTTGTTCCAATGGCCATTTCCACATGAAGAACTGAGAGCTATCACTGAGCAGAAGACAGGAGTGGACACTTGAATGTTTGTTATTGTTAAATTCTTCAATGTCCTTCTGAACTGTGCATGTGTGTAGGACAGACACAGGAGATGGATGTTCTAGCCTAAGAAAAGTCTCCAACCCAAAGACTCTGGACCTGTAGCTTTGTAGTAAAACTCATCGTTTCTCTTTTATCATCCCCTTTTTTCATTTCAACAAGTTCCTTTTTCAGCAACTGTTCCAGAACCAGTAACGTGACACAGCATAGACATTATTAGGGGCAAAAAAAAGGAAGCTGGAAAATGTGATCAAATGTAAATCATGTGACCTGACAACAAAGAGTTGACTGGTTTGCACTGTGGTTAGATAGCTCTCTCAGTCCGTTCTGGCTGCTGTACCCATGTACCATGGGCTTGATGACTTACAAAACACAGAAATTTGTTTCTCACATTTATGGAGGCTAGAAGTCCGAGATCAGAATGTCATCATGTTCAGGTGAGGGCTTTCTTCCAAGTCACACACTTCTCCTCATATCCTCACATGGCAGAAGGGTGAGGGAGTTCTCTGAGGCCTCTTTTATAAGATACTAATCCTATTAATCACCTCCCAAACCTCCTAATACCACAGCTCCCAATACTATCACCTTGGGCATTAGATTTCCAACATATGAATTTGGGGAGAACACAAACATTCAGACCCTGGGGAAATGGAGCAGGACCCTATGGTCCTTCCCCCCTCACCCATGTCCTCAGCCTGCCTTTTGTCTGTGGAAAAACTTTAGCCAAAAATAAGTTTAATAAGAGAAGTGAGACAATGCAGAAGCAAAGAGAAACAGGACAAAACAATAACAGTTTAGTCAGTAAGCAAAGTCAAGGACCTTTAGTTCCTTCTCAAGGGCTATAGATAATATTCTGATCCATATCCTGTGAGTTGTCTTATAGATACTGAAACCCCCATCAGGTGGAAGAAGTTAACTACATGATGACCAGACTGTAGCCATGACATAAACTGCCACAATTCTGAGAACTGGCCGCAAAGAAATTGGAAAAACTCAACCCTGGAACTGAAGATTAATTTTACTTAAAACAATCAAGATGACACTGGTCAGACCACCGATGACCAATTTCAGGATGACTGTCAGAGCTGACTCTTTATGCATGTAGCCCCCTCCCTCTGTCTATAAAAGCTCATGCCCCTGGTTGTCAGGGCGGGGTGGGGGGGAGTCGGCCTTTGGACAGGAGTCTGTCCACCCCTCCAGTTGTCAGCATCTGAAATGAAGCAAATTTTCCTTTACACCAACGTTGCCTCTTTATTGGCATTTGAACAGCGAGGAGCTGGACCCCACTTTCGGTTACACCCGCAGTAGCAATCACTGAAAACTGGGCTACTTCACTGTACACACACACACACACACACACACACACACACACAGGACAGAAATCAAGTGTAGCAAAATGCAGAGAATTTAGAATCATCTGACTGAAGCCAAGCCTCAGCCTTGTCACTTACCAGTTCTGAACAAATCTTTTCAAACTTCAAACTGCAATTTCCTCATCAGCAAATAGGGATAACAATGACATCTGACCTACTCATTTCCCAAGGATATTCTAAGAATGACATTATGTAGAACGAAGTGGATATTATATGCCATCATGTTTTTTCACTACTAATTGCAAAGGGCTTTTAATGAAGGAGGAGTTTCCCTTATTCATTCAATCAACAACTATTTATTACTCAATACTGGCCTACTATGTGCCAGACATTCCTACTCCTCCTTTACAATTGTCCTTTTAGTCTTCCAGATTCCAGGGTGATTTCCTATTTGTAAATGAAAATTTTTTTGCTTCTAAATATATCTTCTATGTAATTTGTGTGTATAAACTTCTATATACCAAAGATATATATATATATACATTATACACACACACACAGAATAATAGAAGATCATGTCAACTTATTGAAAAAGGTGCCAACAAAGCCCAGATAAAAATTTAAATTTTATGAGAAAAACAATGACTTAGCCAGAAAAAAATACTATGCTAAAGTATTTTAGATAAAGAAATCTCATAGTTGTTCCTAGGAACTTCATAATCTGTGCTCTGAAAAGGAAAAATATAGTTCTAAAACATTTATCATCATCATTTTGTCAGAGCTTTCAAGCCATCATAATCCATTTTCTTCCTCATCTTCCACATTCTGAAATACTTTATAGTTTAAGGATCTTGGTCCTCCAAATGTTTATCATGCTATTCATGTCAATTTTCTCCATCACTAGACTGTCTGCGTACTAAGTCAGTATCTAAACCCAAGAAGACAAAAACAGGAGGCCAGAAGCAGAACTTAAACTCTGAGTTTCTACTCTGCTTCATCTTGAGCTTTATTTTCTTCCAATCATTTAAAAGGCTGTGAGTGCCTTGCTGAAAGTGCTTCATGAATAAACAGTAAAAAAGTTACTTCAAAATTAGAGGATGATTTAAGCTCCATATTTTTCCTCCCACATAATTTAGAGTTTGAATAAATAGACAAATTAATTTTAATTCAAAACAAAATAATCACTGCTTTAGCTTGACATATTCATTAGACGACTTCAAGTAAAATTTTTGTGTAAAATATATACTCTAAAAATTTTGTTGCTCTTTTATCTTCCTCATTAAAATGTCTGGGGAATGGCTTCTTTCTTTTTAAAGTGCTTTATAGCACCTACTGTTTATATTTTTACTGCATCTTTTTCTTTACACATTAAATTACCGGTAAAGGAGTAAAATAACTTAAATAGGATTTGCCAAGGCAGATTCAGAAAGCACATGGACTCTGATTTTCAGAACCATGAGAGATGGCTTTGCTGTAAGCCTGCCTTATGCTGACACAGAGTTGAATCTGACCTTCTACTCTTTCCTCTTCTTTGTGGCCAGGAGCACATGACTACGCTGATACACCTGCCACCCTGTATGTACACGTGGCCAAACTGCCTGCAACACCCCACCCTCTCTCCTTGCTATCTTGTTCCCACTGCAATTGCAACTCTACTCTGACTAGGATGCATTCAAACCACACAGAAAAACAGCTTCACAACCAGCCCTAAGTCTGACCCCTTGGATAAGTGAGTAGTTCTCCACTTCAGCTGAGTTTTGTCTGGGTTTGAATTTAAAAGTCACCAGGGCTTTCCTGGTGATGCAGTGGTTAAGAATCTGCCTGCCAATGCAGGGGACATGGGTTCGATCCCTGATCCAGGAAGATCCCACAAACCAGAGTGACTAAGCCTGTGAGCCACAACTACTGAGCCCTCATGCCACAACTACTGAAGCCTGTGTGCCTAGAGCCTGTGCTCCAAAACAAGAGAAGCCACTGGAATGAGAAGCCCGTGCACCGCAACGAAGAGTAGCTCCCACTCGCCGCAACTAGAGAAAAGCTTACATGCAGCAAGGAAGACCCAATGCAGCCAAAAATAAAATAACTAAAATAAACAAATTTAAAAAAAAAAGAAGAAGAAAAAAGAAAAGTCACCATTGGTGCTGAAAGAATATTTTGCTTCTCCAGCACCCAGGATGTTCTTTGAATACCTCCAAGAGTACTAGGGAAGACCGGGCTAATTAAACATCTGCCTGATTGAAACAAGAGAGAGGGCTTCTGCTGACAGTCCTGTAGTGTGACTGTGATGGGAAGATGGCCAGTCACTGCCGTACCCAACCTCCTCCATGCTACATTGACTCCAGCCACACCGCAGTCCACCCAGCATGCACCTATGCCACCATCACCAGTCTCTTTGGAAACTTACATCCTCCCAAGGTATAATGCTGATGTGTTTCCTCTTCTCTACAATGAGGCACAGAGGCATGGCCCCTGTTGGATATCATTCTTTCTCCATTTTGGTAAAAGCCAGTGTTTATTGTTTATGAGGCAGTCATCACTGTGTCTTCCTTTTATACAGCAGCAAACCACAAAAAGAAGGGAAGGGGAGGGTGGTTATGGATCCATCACACTGGCTGAGCAGAACCGGTTGTTTATTACAAGGATGAAATATGTAAGAGGAAAGAGGTGGAAAGGCAAGAACTGTACAGCAGTTTAGTCTGAATTCTTTGTTATTAGTTCAGATAAATAACTCTGAAAAAAATGGCTTGGTATTCTGAATCTTGGATATCCAGGTACTATGAATAATTTTAAGCTGACTTTTGATTGGTTAAAAATAAGTAGAATAAGAAAATAAGTAATTACATCACAGAAGTGTTCCAAAGAATCACTGGATTGAAATCCAGTGCTTCCTCACTAAGTCATAAGAGATAATATCCCATGTGCTGTAAATCCCAGGGTCTGTTTGTGGTTTTGAGCTTTGAACCGGTCACTTTAAAGTGGCAAAAGAACACTTATGCCAACATAGCTTATCCGAGGCAACATCAGCGTAGGCTGTTTCTTCTCTGCATCAGCTGTCTTTATTTTGAGCAGAACCTCCCCTGAATTAGATCAACCTGACCTGACCTCCCATTATCTACCAAGGAACAAGAAGAAATAAAAAAACTATTTTCTGTGAAAGTAACCATGATTTGGTCTTTATAATGAGCCCAAAAGAGAGCTGACTCTGTTTTGTGTTCAAAAGATGTAAATCTTTTTTAAAAGCTCAAAATTCCTTGAATTTTGAATCTTCTTTTTAAGAATTAATTTTGTTGCCACATTATTAAAATGCTCCATTTGGAGTATGGTTTGCATCTTGTGCTTTCTTTTGAAAGCATCTCAGAAGTTATAACAACAACCTAAGTGTGGCTTTGATTTCATAGGACAACATTGTTCACAGTGGCTATTAATACAGGTAATCAGTGCCCACCTTCTGGCCCATGAGACCACACAATTCCTGGAATGTCCTGTAAATACAAAGAATTGACTCATAATTTTTTTCTGTAAAAGATATGTTTTATGAAAAATCGTCACAACACTGTTACATTGGATTTATAATCTGTAGCATCTTTCTGGAAAACAGCAAATTTTTTTTAAAGTCCATCTCTAAAGCAGACTGTTCATTGCTTTCTCAATATACATTCCCTTCTTTTTCCTTTGTATGAGAACAGAGCTCTGCATCATTGGGTGTGACAGTTTGTCCAATTATAAAACTACATTTCTAAGTGTCTCTTGTAGATACGAATGACCAAAGAGATATGAGTGAAAGTCATTGAGTGATTTCTTGAAATGGGGATTGACTGAGATGTCAGGGAGAATGGGAAAGCTGTAGCTATTGCAACCATGTTGTGAGAATGAGATTACCCTGAAAATGGAAGCCTTTTACTAAGGGTAGTGGAGCAGAAAAGACATTGGGTCCAGTTAGTATGATGTCACCATACTAATCCTCAACAGCCTACTTCTACTCTTCTCTTTCAAGAGGAAGAAAACATCTCTGTCTTACTTAAGTCAGTTATTTTGAGGCATTCTTATTGGAAGCCAAGACTGATCTTGTCTCCCTATTCTCTTTCCAACTGTGTTTGACAGATGTAATGACTGGGATATTAAACTAAATTATTGAAATTTAACTTAGATTATTCCAACTATGAGGAAATAGAATTCTGCAGTTCCTATGCATCATTACTTCCATGAAGAAGAATCTCTGGAGTGCATGAGAGGCACAGTATGAAATAATTTAAGAGGGATTAGGAATCCTTTCATGTATCTCAGTTATCAAAAGAAGACAAACGACCCATTATAAAAAGCAAATCATGGACATTGGCTTTCAGAAAGGGAAAGTCACACATACAGCATGATCAATACCTAGAAAAACAGGCAGCAGAAAGAGGCAAAGGAAGAATGTGTGTGTGTGTGTGTGTGTGTATGAAATTAATTAATGAAGGTCAGTGAAATAAGAAAAGTGATGTTGGCAAATATAAGGCATAGAAATCTTTAGCAATGAGACAAAGTCTTCTGCAATGAATTTGATACCTGTGAAATTATTAGACAGATGTCTTGTTTCTACTGTAGTGGAAGACAACTTTAGTGGGGACATTTAAGCATATTGGAATGATTTTTGTTCTGGGAACCTGGAGAACCAGGCTCTTGGCTGAGCTTCCAGGAACAAGGCTCAGACCACCCTGCAGAACTGGCCTGATCAGGCAATTGCTGAACTGCCCTTTGTCCCGAAGGCCCCTCCAATGCTCCTAGTTCGGCATCAGAAGCTGACCTCAGCTGGACCACCTGCTCCACAACACACCCTCTTTCTTCACAACACTCTGCTCTTATGTTTGTCATGCATCTTGCTGGAAGAGATTCAGAAAATGTGAGTGTTGACTCCTACACTGGGAGGCAAGGCTCATAACAAAGGAATTTCCCCAAATACAAAGACTTGTCAAAATATGATGGTGATGGAAAGCTATGAATAGGGTAAATGTGTGACACACAACTAAGGAAGTTCTGATTGTTAAAACTGTCAGATGAAACAACTGGTTAAAGAATTCAGACAACTCTAGAAGTCCAATTTCAATCCAAAACTAGAGCTGCCCCTGGGACTGAGCTAAGAAAATCATGGTGTCTGTAATCCAGAGATGCACACATCCTTCCACCTAGCAAATGGTATTGAGTGCAAATACATGGAAGGCCCTGTTATAACACTGGAGATTCAGTAGTGAATGGATAAAAACTGATAGAAGTCCTTGCCCCCATGAAGTTTGCATTTCACTGATAAAACAGATAGGACTTGAAAAGCCAGCTATAGGAGTAAGCCATTGCATACCTGTGCTTTATCCAGGCTTACTGAGCTGTAGTCCCTAATTCCTTTCCCAGTATCTCCCAAAGTATGTTTGGCCAGACGATAACATGTGCTATAGAAAGGGCACAGTAGGTGATCAAACACATTCAGGAAATGACAAGGAAACAAAGTAAACAAGTTTGTCAAAGGCAAGATTTCTCAGAGGCTTTAGTATATTTAATACATTCTAATAAGTGCATTAGAAATCTCCAAGAAGGGGATAAAGTAAGTATGGCATGTGTCCAGATTTACATGACCACAGAATCTTTCCAGTGAAGCATCTTGCTGAACTAGAATACACAAGACCACGTTTAGAAAACGCTTCCTTACTCTGTAACAAAGTTGATTTTATTCTCTTAAAATAACTGCTGGAGAAAGTGGAGGATGTGGCCCAAAGAATTGCATGGAAGTGTTGGGTTTGGTTCCAAGAAGAATACTCCTTGTTCTCCAGGTGAAAACAGTGGGAGGACAAAGCACTACACATGAAAATACTATGTTTTAGGAGATTCTGGGCAGTTTTTACATAAAAGAATTGACTTAAAGAGAGAAATAGAAAAAAAATCATGGTTGAGTTGAGAAGGGAATCCAACAATAGGGAAATATACAAAATGTGGATAATGAACCATCTTATGTTCTATTAAGAAATCTTATTCAAGGGAAAAATTAAGGCTTATATACAAAAGAAACTTTTCTCTCTTACTGGGAGAATAAAAGTACAATTCACATGTTTTTCAAATTACCAAGAGTGAACATGGCATGGAAATCAATCATTTAATCCCTTACTTTACCAAATCTTTCATTACAACCGTGAAAATAATATGTCAGATAGCTCTAATTTTAATCTGACCTGTCCATACTCTTACAGGGTGCTGAGGAATAGGTGAAAAGCCAGAGTGGAACTCACGCACACACACACACATTCATGCACCACACACACACACTCAAAGATGCAAGGAGTGTAAGGGAAATGGACAATCTCTACAAAGTAGGGAAAAAGCCTTTAGATAATTGACAGGTCACAGATAAACTTGAAGGGGATAATGAGAAGCCTTGAACACAGAAGGCACCAAACACAGAGAAATATTTTTGAAAGACTATGTGAATACTGCCTCTTTTCCACAGAGGCCAAAGTCAGATGAAATGGATAAACATTTTGAACTCTAGACTTCCTCCATCTTTTAAGAGTCCCAGTTTAGAATATCAATTGTTGGGGAGATTTTTCATTCCATTTCTTTTGTGTCAGTAAATGATAAAACATCACATTATTTTTGAAGGTCTGCTCAAAGTGGGCACAGTGTGTGAACCACTGGGGATGTGAAATTAGATGGTTTATTTTCTAAAACTCAATAGGTATTTTTACAGGGTCAAATAAAAAATAATCAGCTTTAAAAATAATATAAACAAAATAATTTCTGATTGAAAAATCTCCCTAGACCACCCCTCTGTGCATTATTAGCTTTCCTCACATTCAGTATGTCTGAATAGCCATTTGAATACTGAGGCCACACTGATAAAACTAAATTTCAAAAATTGTTGTGAGGCTTCCCTGGTGGTGCAGTGGTTGAGAGTCCGTCTGCCAATGCAGGGGACACGGGTTCGTTCCCTGGTCCGGGAGGATCCCACATGCCGCAGAGCGGCTGGGCCCGTGAGCCATGACTGCTGAGCCTGCGCGTCTGGAGCCTGTGCTCCGCAACGGGAGAGGCCACAGACGTGAGAGGCCCGTGTACCACACACACAAAAAAAAGAAAATTGTTGTGGAGCTACTTCTGTGGCCTCAAAAATTATGTTGGTTTTTATGAGAGATATATTAATGAAGTAAGTGGCATAATCTTGCCTTCAGGAATTTATAATCCTTTTGAGAAGATGAGATTATACATGGAAAACAAACAGATTTGTAACCAATGAGGCCCCAAGTGGGAATAGACCCCAATCCTAGTCAAGAGCAATTGGAGAAAAGGGCCAGCCTCACAAAAGGAAAGAATCAGCTTTGACTTATGGCTTTGGAATGTGCTTCAGAGAGGCCAATAGGACAGAGAGCAATGGAGCAGAAGTAAAGCAGCCCTTCCAAGAGCCATAGCTGGAGAGGACTGGGAAGAGAAAGAAACAGATTACAATCAACCTCCCTATCTGCATATTCCCCATTCACAGATTCAACCAACTGGGGATTGAAAATATTCAAAAAAAATTCCAGAAGGTTCTAAAAAACAAAACTTAAATTTGCCACCCACCAGCAACTATTTACATAACATTTACATTTCATTAGGTATTATAAGTAATCTAGAGATGATTTAAAGTATATGGGAGGATGTGCGTAGGTTATATGCACATATCATTTTATATAAGGAACTTGAGTATCCACAGATTTAGGTGTCCATGCAAGCCCTGGAACCAATCCCCTGTGGATACCCAGGGATGACTATATTGAGAGACAACCCAAAGCCAAGGGGAGGGAGGCATTTCTGGTCAGCCTGAGATTTTCCTCCAAGTGAGATGAAGCAATCACATCATTGACTTTATAATATTTTATCGATTCCTCTATTAATCACGGAGCATTATAATCACTTCGTTTATGTGACTTTCCCTGCTAGACAATAAATTCCTCCAGGTCAGGGGCCAGGTCATATTCATCTTTGGAGCAAACTTCACAACAACTGGGCAGAGCAGGTGCCTAATCAGTGGTCTTTTCACTGATGACAAGGACTAGGATGGCCAAGGAGGGGCTGCCCAGCAGCCTGAGGAGAAGAAGGAGAATAACATGGTCACGGAAGGAGAGAGTCTGGCAGGGTCTAGGGATCAGGTCAAGGTCTGAGTAGGTGAGTCTAAAATCTATGGGAGAGAAGACTGAGAAGAAAATTCCTGAAGGCTAGCCCACAGTCCATTTCATTTTCTTCACCTTTTCTCCCCTAAAATTGATGTTTCTGTCCAATTTCCTTCTTTAAGAGATAAAAGAGGAGACCCGGAGGAAGATGGCGGAAGAGTAAGACACGGAGATCACCTTCCTCCCCACAGATACATCAGAAATTCATCTACACGTGGAACAACTCCTACAGAACA
Organism: Mesoplodon bidens; assembly: GCF_964165515.1. Lineage (NCBI taxonomy): Eukaryota > Metazoa > Chordata > Mammalia > Artiodactyla > Ziphiidae > Mesoplodon > Mesoplodon bidens. The sequence goes on along the minus strand of NC_138164.1, from coordinate 20,974,558 downwards.
CCTACTGAACGCTGACAGAAGACCTCAGACCCCCCAAAAGGCAAGAAACTCCCCACATACCTGGGTAGGGCAAAAGAAAAAAAGAATAAACAGAGACAATAGGATAGGGACGGGACCTGCACCAGTGGGAGGGAGCCGTGAAGGAGGGAAGGTTTCCACACACTACAAGCCCCTTCGCGGGCGGAGACTGCAGGTGGCGGAGGGGGAAAGCTTCGGAGTAGCGAAGGAGAGCACAGCAACAAGGGTGCGGAGGGCAAAGCAGAGAGATTCTGGCACAGAGGACCGGTGCCCTCAGGCACACACCAGCCCGAGAGGCTTGTCTGCTCAGCCGCCGGGGCGGGCGGGGCTGGGAGCTGAGGCTCGGGTATCGGCTTTCAGTCAGAGCGCAGGGAGAGGACTGGGGCTGGCGGCGGGAAGAGAGCCTGAAGGGGTTAGTGCACCACGGCTAGCCCGGAGGGAGTCCGGGGAAAAGGTCTGGAGCTGCTGAAGAGGCAAGAGACTTTTTTCCCTTTTCTTTCCTGGTGCGCGAGGAGAGGGCATTAAGAGGGCTGCTTGGGGAAGCGCCGGAGACAGGCGCGAGCCGCGGCTAAAGGCGCGGACCTCGGAGACGGGCGTGGGACGCTGGGGCTGCTGCTGCCGCCGCCACAAGGCCTGTGTGCGAGTGCAGGTCACTGTCCACCCCGCCTTCCGGGGAGCCTGTGCACCCCGCCACTGCCGGGGTCCCGGGACCCGAGGACGGCTTTCCCGGGAAAGCGCACGGAGCGCCACGGGCTGCTGCAATGTCACGCCGGCGTCTGCCGCCGCAGGCCCGCCCCACACTGCGCGCCCCTCCCTCCCCTCTGCCTGAGTGAGCCAGAGCCCCCGAATCAGCGGCTCCTTTAAACCCGTCCTGTCTGAGCGAAGAATGGACGCCCTCCGGCGACCTATGCGCAGAGGCGGGGTCAGGTCCAAGGCTGAGACCCAGGAGCTGTGAGAGCAGAGACAGGGAAATCTCTCTGTGCAGCCTCGGAGGCAGCGGATTAAAGCTCCATGGTCCATTTGATGTGCCCTGCGTCTGTGGAGTGCATGAACGGACAGCGAATCATCCCAAATTGAGGAAGTGGACTTTGAGGACAAGATTTAAGACTTTCCCCCCTTTTCCTCTATTTACAACGAATTATTCCAAATTAAGGAGGTGGACTTAGAGAGCAAGATTTCAGACTTCTCGCCCTTTACCTCTTTTTACAACGAATTATCCCAAATTGAGGAGGTGGACTTGGAGAGCAAGATTTTTGATTTTTCCCCCTGCTCTCTTTTTGTGAATGTGTATGTGTATTCTTCTGTGTAAGATTCTCTCTGTATAGCTTTGCTTCCACCATATGTCCCAGGGTTCTATCGGTCCGTTTTTTTTTCAATAATTACTTTCTAATTTTAATAACGCTACTATATTTCATACTTTACTCTATTTTACTTTACCTGCTCTTTCTTTTTTTCCTACCTTCCCTTCCTCCCTCCCTCCCTCCGCTCCTCCTTTCATTCTTTCTTTTTCTTTCCTCCCTCCCTCCCTCCCACCCTTCTTTCCACTTTCTTTTTCTTTCCTTCCTCCCTCCCTCCCTCCTGTCTTTCTTTTTTTCTTTCCTTCTTCCCTCCCTCCCTCCCTTCTTCCATTCACTCTTCCTTTTGCTTTCATTCCTCCCTCCCTCCCTCCTTTCTTTCCTTCTTTCTTTCCATCCTTCCTCTCTCCCTCCCTCCTTTCTTTCTTTCTTCCGTCCTTCCTTCCTTTCTTCCCTTCTTCCTTTCTTTTCCTCTCTCTTTCTTTCTTCTACTAATTCTTTCTTTCTACATTTTCTCCCTGTTATTCTGAGCCGGGTGAATGAAAGGCTCTTGGTGCTGCAGCCAGGAGTCAGTGCTGTGCCTCTGAAGTGGGAGAGCCAACTTCAGGACACGGGTGCACAAGAGACCTCCCAGCTCCACATAATATCAAGCAGCGAAAATCTCCGAGAGATCTCCATCCCAACACCAGCACCCAGCTTCAGTCAACGACCAGCAAGCTACAGTGCTGGTCACCCTATGCCAAGCAATTAGCAAGGCAGGAACACAACCCCACTCATTAGCAGAGAGGCTACCTAAAAACGTAATAAGGCCATAGGCACCCCAAAACACACCACCAGACGTGGACCTGTCCATCAGAAAGACAAGATCGAGCCTCAACCACCAGAACACAGACATTAGTCCCCCCCACCAGGAAGCCTACACAACCTACTGAAACAACCTTAGCCACTGGGGTCAGACACCAAAAACAACGGGAACTACGAATCTGCAGCCTGCAAAAAGGAGACTCCAAACACAGTAACATAAGCAAAATGAGAAGACAGAAAAACACACAGCAGGTGAAGGAGCAAGATAAACACCTACCAGACCTAACAAATGAAGAGGTAATAGGCAGTCTACCTGAAAAAGAATTCAGAATAATGATAGTAAAGCAGATCCAAGATTCTATTTCCAAGATCCATAATCTTGGAAATAGAATAGACAAAATGCAAGAAACAGTTAACAAGGACCTAGAAGAACTAAAGATGAATCAAGCATCGATTAAAAACACAATAAATGAAATGAAAAATACTCTAGATGGGATCAATAGTAGAATAACTGAGGCAGAAGAACGGATAAGTGAGGTGGAAGATAAAATAGTGGAAATAACTGCTGCAGAGCAAAATAAAGAAAAAAGAATGAAAAGAACAGAGGACAGTCTCAGAGACCTCTGGGACAACATTAAACGCACCAACATTCGAATTATAGGGGTTCCAGAAGAAGAAGAGAAAAAGAAAGGGACTGAGAAAATATTTGAAGAGATTATAGTTGAAAACTTCCCTAATATGGGAAAGGAAATAGTTAATCAAGTCCAGGAGGCACAGAGAGTCCCATACAGAATAAATCCAAGGAGAAATACGCCAAGACACATATTAATCAAACTGTCAAAAATTAAACACAAAGAAATCATATTAAAAGCAGCAAGGCAAAAACAACAAATAACACACAAGGGAATCCCCATCAGGATAACAGCTGATCTCTCAGCAGAAACTCTACAAGCCAGAAGGGAGTGGCAGGACATAATTAAAGTGATGAAGGAGAGAAACCTGCAACCAAGATTACTCTACCCAGCAAGGATCTCATTCAGATTTGATGGAGAAATTAAAACCTTTACAGACAAGCAAAAGCTGAGAGAGTTCAGCACCACCAAACCAGCTTTACAACAAATGCTAAAGGAACTTCTCTAGGCAAGAAGCACAACAGAAGGAATATACCTATAATAATGAACCCAAAGCAATTAAGGAAATGGGAATAGGAACATACATATCAATAATTACCTTAAATGTAAATGGACTAAATGCTCCCACCAAAAGACACAGAGTGGCTGAATGGATACAAAAACAAGACCCATATATATGCTGTCTACAAGAGACCCACTTCAGACCTAGAGAACATACAGATTGAAAGTAAGGGGATGGAAAAAGATATTCCATGCAAATGGAAATCAAAAGAAAGCTGGAGTAGCAATTCTTATATCAGACAAAATAGACTTTAAAATAAAGACTATTAGAAGAGACAAAGAAGGACACTACATAATGATAAAGGGATCGATCCAAGAAGAAGATATAACAACTGTAGATATTTATGCACCCAACATAGGAGCACCTCAATACATAAGGCAAATACTAACAGCCATAAAAGGGGAAATCGACAGTAACACAATCATAGTAGGGGACTTTAACACCCCACTTTCACCAATGGACAGATCATCCAAAATGAAAATAAATAAGGAAACACAAGCTTTAAATGATACATTAAACAAGATGGACTTAGTTGATATTTATAGGACGTTCCATCCAAAAACAACAGAATACACATTTTTCTCAAGTGCTCAAGGAACATTCTCCAGGATAGAGCATATCTTGGGTCACAAATCAAGCCTTGGTAAATTTAAGAAAATTCAAATTGTATCAAGTATCATTTCCGACCACAATGCTATGAGACTAGACATCAATTACAGGAAAAGATCTGTAAAAAATACTAACATATGGAGGCTAAACAATACACTACTCAATAACGAAGTGATCACTGAAGAAATCAAAGAGGAAATTAAAAAATACCTAGAAACAAATGACAATGGAGACACGACGACCCAAAACCTATGGGACGCAGCAAAAGCAGTTCTAAGGGGGAAGTTTATAGCAATACAATCCCACCTTAAGAAACAGGAACATTTCGAGTAAACAACCTGACCCTGCACCTAAAGCAATTAGAGAAAGAAGAACAAAAAACCCCCAAAGTTAGCAAAAGGAAAGAAATCATAAAGATCAGATCAGAAATAAATGAAAAAGAAATGAAGGAAACGATAGCAAAGATCAAGCAAACTACAAGCTGGTTCTTTGAGAAGATAAACAAAATTGACAAACCATTAGCCAGACTCATCAAGAAAAGAAGGGAGAAGACTCAAATCAATAGAATTAGAAATGAAAAAGGAGAAGTAACAACTGACACTGCAGAAATACAAAAGATCATGAGAGATTACTATAAGCAACTCTATGCCCATAAAATGGACAACCTGGAAGAAATGGACAAATTCTTAGAAATGCACAACCTGCCAAGACTGAATCAGGAAGAAATAGAAAATATGAATAGACCAATCACAAGCACTGAAATTGAAACTGTGATTAAAAATCTTCCATCAAACAAAAGCCCAGTACCAGATGGCTTCACAGGTGAATTCTATCAAACATTTAGAGAAGAGCTAACACCCATCCTTCTCAAACTCTTCCAAACAATATCAGAGGAAGCAACACTCCCAAACTCATTCTACGAGGCCACCATCACCCTGATACCAAAACCAGACAAAGATGTCACAAAGAAAGAAAACTACAGGCCAATATCACTGATGAACATAGATGCAAAAATCCTCAACAAAATACTAGCAAACAGAATCCAACAGCACATTAAAAGGCTCATACACCATGATCAAGTGGGGTTTATTCCAGGAATGCAAGGATTCTTCAATGTACGCAAATCAATCAATGTGATACACCATATTAACAAGTTGAAGGAGAAAAACAATATGATCATCTCAATAGATGCAGAGAAAGCTTTCGACAAAATTCAACACCCATTTATGATAAAAACCCTGCAGAACGTAGGCATAGAGGGAACTTTCCTCAACATCATAAAGGCCATATATGACAAACCGACAGCCAACATTGTCCTCAGTGGTGAAAAACTGAAACCATTTCCACTAAGATCAGGAACAAGACAAGGCTGCCCACTCTCACCACTCTTATTCAACATAGTTTTGGAAGTTTTAGCCACAGCAATCAGAGAAGAAAAGGAAATAAAATGAATCCAAATTGGAAAAGAAGAATTAAAGCTGTCACTGTTTGCAGATGACATGATACTATACATAGAGAATCCTAAAGATGCTACCGAAAAACTACTAGAGCTAATCAATGAATTTGGTAAAGTAGCAGGATACAAAATTAATGTACAGAAATCTCTGGCATTCCTGTACACTAATGATGAAAAATCTGAAAATGAAATCAAGAAAACACTCCCATTTACCATTGCAACACAAAGAATAAAATATCTAGGAATAAACCTACCTAAGGAGACAAAAGACCTGTATGCAGAAAATTATAAGACACTGATTAAAGAAATTAAAGATGATACAAATAGATGGAGAGATATACCATGCTCCTGGATTGGAAGAATCAATATTGTGAAAATGACTCTACTACCCAAAGCAATCTACAGATTCAATGCAATCCCTATCAAACTACCACTGGCATTTTTCACAGAACTAGAACAAAAAATTTCAAAATTTGTTTGGAAAAACAAAAGACCCCGAAGAGCCAAAGCAATCTTGAGAACGAAAAACGGAGCTGGAGGAATCAGGCTCCCTGACTTCAGACTATACTACAAAGCTACAGTAATTAAGACAGTGTGGTACTGGCATAAAAACAGAAAGATAGATCAGTGGACCAGGATAGAAAGCCCACAGGTAAACCCACGCACAAATGGCCAACTTATCTTTGATAAAGGAGTCAGGAATGTACAGTGTAGAAAGGACAGCCTCTTCAATAAGTGGTGCTGGGAAAACTGGACAGGGACATGTAAAAGTTTGAGATTAGATCATTCCCTCACACCATACACAAAAATAAGCTCAAAATGGATTAAAGACCTAAATGTAAGGCCGGAAACTATCATACTCTTAGAGAAAAACATAGGCAGAACACTCTATGACATAAATCACAGCAAGATCCTTTTGGACCCACCTCCTAGAGAAATGGAAATAAAAACAAAGATAAACAAATGGGACCTAATGAAACTTCAAAGCTTTTGCACAGCAAAGGAAACCATAAACAAGACCAAAAGACAACCCTCAGAATGGGAGAAAATATTTGCAAATGAAGCAACTGACAAAGGATTAATCTCCAAAATTTATAAACAGCCCATGCAGCTCAATAGCAAAAAAACAAACAACCCAATCCAAAAATGGGCAGAAGACTTAAATAGGCATTTCTCCAAAGAAGATATACAGACTGCCAACAAACACATGAAAGAATGCTCAACATCATTAATCATTAGAGAAATGCAAATCAAAACTACAATGAGATATCATCTCACACCAGTCAGAATGGCCATCATCAAGAAATCTAGAAACAATAAATGCTGGAGAGGGTGTGGAGAAAAGGGAACACTCTTGCACTGCTGGTGGGAATGTGAATTGGTACAGCCACTATGGAGAACAGTATGGAGGTTCCTTAAAAAACTAAAAACAGAACTACCATATGACCCAGCAATCCCACTACTAGGCATATACCCTGAGAAAACCATAATTCAAAAAGAGACATGTACCAAAATGTTCATAGCAGCCCTATTCACAATAGCCCGGAGATGGAAACAACCTAAGTGTCCATCATCGGATGAATGGGTAAAGAAGATGTGGCACATATATACAATGGAATATTACTCAGCCATAAAAAGAAACGAAACTGAGCTATTTGTAATGAGGTGGATAGACCTAGAGTCTGTCATACAGAGTGAGGTAAGTCAGAAAGAGAAAGACAAATACCGTATGCTAACACATATATATGGAATTTTAAAAAAAAATGTCATGAAGAACCTAGGGGTAAAACGGGAATAAAGACACAGACCTACTTGAGAATGGACTTGAGGATATGGGGAGGGGGAAGGGTAAGCTGTGACAAAGCGAAAGAGAGGCATGGACATATATACACTACCAAACGTAAGGTAGATAGATAGTGGGAAGCAGCCGCAGAGCACAGGGAGATCAGCTTAGTGCTTTGTGACCGCCTGGAGGGGTGGAATGGGGAGGGTGGGAGGTGCATGAGGGAAGGGATGTGGGAACAGATGTATATGTATGACTGATTCACTTTGTTATAAAGCAAAAACTAATAAACAAAATAAAAATAAATTAAAAAAATAAAAATAAAAAATGAAATTTACTTAAAACAAACAAAAAAAAAGAGATAAATGACTTAAAAAATACAGCCTCTGTTGGACATCAGCCAGAGTTCTTCTAGAAAATATATTAAAGTCCCCATCCAAACAGACTAGCAGAAGTATTTGGAATTGCTGGATAGATCACTAATTATTTTCAATTCATGCCAAAATAGGAAAGGGAAAGAAGTGACTCACTTGTTATCTGACTATAAAGTCTCGATCCAAACCACAGTGATTAGTTAGGGCTGGTGTGTAAGGCCAAGGCCACTGGAACGAGGCACCCTGTAATGCACACCCAGTGATGCTGATACCTTCCTGGCTTCGTAAGGCCAAGCCCCTGCTAGCTGATTTAGCATCAGACGTTGCTATCTGGAGTGCATGGATGCCCAGTTGTCTGGCACAGCCCTAAAGGCTCTGCCCACGTGGGTACTGCCTTCTTATTTCATGAGCTGGCAACTTTGCAAGGCAGACCATGTACAGTTCTCCTCTTCCAAAACCTAAGAAAAGCTATATTCCTCTTGTCGGTGATAGTTTTAAAAAAATTAAATCAACTACCTTGATAGTTACCAAAAACATGCATTAGTTATTATAGGTCTTCAGGAAGATAAAGAGATAGAATGAGTTACTTAGAGGCAAAGACTTAATCAAATAATGGTAAAGCATACATTAAGAAGATATTTAGATGGCAGACCCATTCATTCAATGCTTAGACTTTTAAATTACGTGTATTCCCTTGAATCACAGCCAACCTCCTGTGCCTTTCTGAATTATTGCGACAACCATCTGTTGACTTGTCTGTCTCTCTTGCTAGACTACAAGCTAACCCAGGACAGGGGTGCAATCTTATCCACTGCTTCTTGTAGACTCATAATGGACACTCCAAAACTGTTGCTGATAGAATGATGACTGGATCCTCCCCAGGAGGAATTTATAAAATGGTACTATAGGGGAATTGGTACAGAATATAAAATCTATAGGGCCTCCCTGGTGGCGCAGTGGTTGAGAGTCCGCCTGCCGATGCAGGGGATACGGGTTCGTGCCCCGGTCCGGGAGGATCCCATATGCCGCGGAGCGGCTGGGCCCGTGAGCCATGGCCGCTGAGCCTGCGCATCCGGAGCCTGTGCTCCGCAACGGGAGAGGCCACAACAGTGAGAGGCCCGCATACCGCAAAAAAAAAAAAAAAAAATCTATAATACAAGGTAGAAAGTTATGAATTTTATAAAGGAAGTTAAAAACAAACTACAATGCTTCTCATTATTTGCAGCAACTACGTTCTATAAAGTGCTGTGAACACTGAATTAGCAAATACTAAACTACAGCTCCCAGGAGAAATACAGGATTAGATCCCCAGAGCCTCAGATCACATTTTCATCAACTGAAATGCCATTTGCATTATATAGGTTTGCCAACTTCCTTGTAAAACAAGCCAGTCTCATCAGCATTGAAAATCTGCTTTTCCATTTTATCCTTTTCCTGTATAATACTTAGCATGAATTTTTAAAATTATTTTGCAGCTTCTTGATCTGCAGAACCTGCCTTGCCTGCAAGTTTAACATCTTTCATGCCATATCGCCTTTGGAATGTGTGAGCCAGCCAAGACAACACTAGCCAAGAAGGGTTTAACGTTTGCCTAACCCTAGGGGGACCATAGGGGACCATAAATCTCTTTGGCTTTCAGCCTCAAAACAGTGCTGTCCACTATGCTTTTCTTATGGGTCATCATCTCATTAATCCATAAATTTAGCTGTTTTTCTCTCTTTTCCATAACTTCATCACACACGGAGCCATTACTTTAGCACTTTCCAGAGCAGCCTTATGTACAGATCAGTGAAATTCCCCTTCCTGTTTCTGGATGCACTGTATTGTTGATTCATTAACATTGAATTCATGGCCAACAGACTGTAACTCATGCCTGAACAAAGCTCATCTAACACACGGATTTTCCTTATAAGGTGCATCACAGCCTTCTTCCATGTAGGAACGCTAAGCAGCACTTCAGCACTAGGCTTGGGACCATTTTAAAGAGCGAAACTACTAACAAAAATGTGAGAAACGTGGCCTGAAACAAGAAGGCAGAGCATCTCCTTGTTTGACCTCAGCTGGGAAGTGCATGTCGAACAATTAGAATTTTCCACCACTCCACACATGTCCCAAAATGACCTCGAAATCCCCACCCGTATTGGTTATGGGGTTAGAAATAAATGTGAGTGAGTAGGTGAATTCGCAAATACGGAATCCGAGGAGATCAGGAGCAACTCTACTGTGGGGATGAGGTCTGGAGGAGGGAAAGTTCTCTCATGAGCTGATTTTGAGAATCAAATAAGACAAACACATAAAGAACTCAGCACAATGCCTTATGTACAGTCAACTGTCAGTAAATTCTTATTCTTTGACTGATGAAATGAAGTCACACTCAGAAAAGAGGTAACTTTTGAGCCACTGAAAGATAGATAAGATACGGACATACATACATAAGAGTATTCCAGGCAGAGAGAACAGTATAAGCCAAGGCAAAGAGCCAGGGCATTAAAGAATGTGTATAACGGAAATCAAATGGCCACACCTGCCTGAATCCTAAAGTATATAAAGGAACTTGGTAAGAAAGACAGGCTGGGAACAAATTACAGAGTTCCATAAGTCCCAGGCTGAGGGATCTGGAAATAATTCTACAGGCAAAAGAGCAGCCTAGGTATTCCTTGAACAGGAAAATAGTGATCAGAACTGAATTTCCAGAAGAATAAGCTGGTGATGGTGTGTAAAATGAATGGTGGATGTGGGGGCAGTGACTCAGGAGACATTCAGAATGTAAGAGCATCACTGATGGCAATAATCATGTAGCTGTTTTATGATATTTAGAAAAAATGTAATAGGAGTAAAAAAAAAAAAAGGAGGAAAGAAGACATGTATCAAAATGTTTTCCCAAACTTCTTGATGAAAAAAATTATCAGAAGTTCTCATTAATGATACAGATTCACAGGCCCCAACCCATACCCTGCAGGACAGTGGCCTGGGGAGCCGTCTGTCTTCCAAGCACCTTCCATTATTCTTTCCATCCGGGAAGTTTCGGAAACACTGTCTTGAGAACAGCTCTCTGCTCTGGGTAGCTGAGCTGTGTTCCAGAGCAAACACTCCCCCCCCGCCAATCCTAGATCTCATGTCCACAAGGATGGAAGTGAATAGAGACTATGTACTAAGCTCCAGGCCTCACTACTGTTGCTTGTTTTGTCAAGCGAGTGTCTGGACCTTCCCAAACAAGCAAGCATGCCAACCACCAGGGAGCCCACCGCCCTGGACCTGGTAGCAGTTTCATGAATAAATCAGCCTCAGAGAGGAATTTCATTAAAAATTAAAGACAACTGACCATATTAATTTGAAATAAGCTTTGTGCTTACTAAACTCGAAGGACAAACTCATTAATTTATAATTCTTTTTTAAATCCATCTTGCATAAATTTCTGAATACTTGAGATGAACTCCAACTGCTAATTCCACAGTGGGAATATTAATTATCTTCTATATTTACACTTAAGTAAACAGGTATGAAGAATGTAATGTGTTCAAAATTGATTTAGAGTCTAGTAATAAACTGTGAAGATCTTTCTTATGATCTGTAACAGCCAATTATACAGACAACTAAAAGAACAAAGAGGAAGAGTTAAAATTTTCTGTTTCTATTAGTAGAAAATACATATGGTAAGAAGCCACTGGTATACAATGCATTTATATTATTTTATTTATTTATTTATTTATTTATTTTTTTTTTTTTTTTTTTTTTTTTTTTTTTTTTTGCGGTATGCGGGCCTCTCACTGTTGTGGCCTCTCCCGTTGCGGAGCACAGGCTCCGGATGCGCAGGTTCAGCGGCCATGGCTCACGGGCCCAGCCGCTCCGCGGCATATGGGATCCTCCCGGACCGGGGCACGAACCCGTATCCCCTGCATCGGCAGGCGGGCTCTCAACCACTGCGCCACCAGGGAGGCCCTATATTATTTTATTTTGTTTATAATCTTTATTGGAGTATAATTGCTTTATAATGTTTTTACTTTCCACTGTATAACAAAGTGAATCAGCTATATGTATACATATATACCCATACCTCTCCCTCTTGCATCTCCCTTCCATCCTCCCAATGCCACCGCTCTAGGTGGTCACAAAGCACCAAGCTGATCTCCCTCTGCGATGCAGCTGCTTCCCACTAGGTATCAATTTTACATTTGAGAGTGCATATATGTCAGTGCTACTCTCTCACTTCGTCCCAGCTTACCCTTCCCCTCCCCATGTCCTCAAGTCCATTCTCTACATCTGCATCTATATTCCTGTCCTGCCCCTAGGTTCATCAGAACTACTTTTTTTTTTTTAGATTCCATATATATGTGTTAGCATACGGTATTTGTTTTTCTATTTCTGACTTACTTCACTCTGTATGACACACTCTAGGTCCATCCACCTCACCACAAATAACTCAATTTCATTTCTTTTTATGGCTGAGTAATATTCCATTGTATATATGTGCCACATCTTATTTTTCCATTCATCTGTCGATGGACACTTAGGTTGCTTCCATGTCCTGGCTATTGTAAATAGTGTTACAATGAACATTGTGGTACATGACCCTTTTTGAATTATGGTTTTCTCAGATATATGCCCAGTAGTGGGATTGCTGGGTCATATGGTAGTTCTATATTTAGTTTTTTAAGGAGCCTCCATACTGTTCTCCACAATGGCTGTATCAACTTACATTCCTACCAACAGTGCAAGAGGGTTCCATTTTCTTCACACCCTCTCCAGCATTTATTGTTGTAGATTTTTTGATGTTGGCCATTCTGACCAGTGTAAGGTGATACCTCATTGTAGTTTTGATTTGCCTTTCCCTAAGGGTTAGTGATGTTGAGCATCCCTTCATGTGTTTGTTGGCAATCTGTATATCTTCTTTGGAGAAATGTCTATTTAGGTCTTCTGTCCATTTTTGATTGGGTTGTTTGTTTTTTTTGATATTGAGCTGCATGAGCTGCTTGTATATTTTTGAGATTAATCCTTTGTCAGTTGCTTCATTTGCAAATATTTTCTCTCATTCTGAGGGTTGTCTTTTGGTCTTGTTTATGGCTTCCGTTGCTGTGCAAAAGCTTTGAAGTTTCATTAGGTCCCATTTGTTTATTTTTGTTTTTATTTATTTCTCTTGGAGGTGTGTAAAAAGGATCCTGCTGTGATTTATGTAATAGAGTGTTCTGTCTATGTTTTCCTCTACGAGTTTGATAGTGTCCGGCCTTACATTTAGGTCTTTAATCCATTTTGAGTTTATTTTTGTGTATGGTGTTAGGAAGTGTTCTAATTTCATTCATGTAGCTGTCCAGTTTTCCCAGCACCACTTATTGAAGAGGTTGTCTTTTCTCCATTGTATATTCTGCCTCCTTTATCAAAGATAAGGTGACCATATGAGTGTGGGTTTATCTCGCGGCTTTCTATCCTGTTCCATTTATCTATATTTCTGTTTTTCTGCCAGGACCATACGGTCTTCATTACTGGAGCTTTTTAGTATAGTCTGAAGTCAGGGAGCCTGATTCCTCCAGCTCCATTTTTCTTTCTCAAGATTGCTTTGGCTATTCAGGGTCTCTGTGTTTCCACACAAATTGTGAAATTTTTTGTTCTAGTTCTGTGAAAAATGCCATTGGTAGTGTGTCAGGAATTGCACTGAATCTGTAGATTCCTTTGGGTAATAGAGTCATTTTCACAATGTTGATTCTTCCAATCCAAGAACATGGTATATTTCTCCATCTGTTTGTATCATCTTTAATTTCTTTCATCAGTGTCTTGTAGTTTTCTGCACACAGGTTTTTGTCTCCTTAGGTAGGTTTACTCCTAGGTATTTTATTCTTTTTGTTGCAATGGTAAATGAGAGTGTTTCCTTAATTTCACTTTCAGATTCTTTGTCATTAGTGTATAGGAATGCAAGAGATTTCTGTGTATTAATTTTGTATCCTGCTACTTTATCAAATTCATTGATTAGTTGTAGTAGTTTTCTGGTAGCATCTTTAGGATTCTCTATGTATAGTATCATGTCATATGCAAACAGTGACATTTTTACTTCTTCCTTTCCTATTTGGACTCCTTTTATTTCTTTTTCTTCTCTGATTGCTGTGGCTGAAACTTCCAAAACTATGTGGAAGAATAGTACTGAGGGTGGGTAAACTTGTCTTATTCCTGATCTTAGTCGAAATGGTTTCAGTTTTTCACCACTGAGAATGATGTTGGCTGTGTGTTTGTCATATATGGCCTTTATTATGTTGAGATAAATTCCCTTTATGCCCACTTTCTGGAAGTTTTTATCGTAAATGGGTGTTGAATTTTGTCAAAATCTTTTTCTGCATCTGTTGAGATGATCATATGGTTTTTATCCTTCAATTTGTTAATATGGTGTATCACATTGATTGATTTGCATAAATTGAAGAATCCTTGCATTCCTGGGATAAACTCACTTGATCATGGTGTATGATCCTTTAATATGCTGTTGGATTCTGTTTGCTAGTTTTTTGGTGAGGATTTCTCATCTATGTTCTTCAGTGATATTGGCCTGTAGTTTTCTTTTCTTGTGACAGCTTTGTCTGGTTTTGGTATCAGGGGGATGGTGGCCTGGTAAAATGAGTTTGGGAGTGTTCCTCCCTCTGATATATTTTGGAAGAGTTTGAGAAGGATAGGTGTTAGCTGCTCTCTAAATGTTTGATAGAATTTGCCTGTGAAGCCCTCTGGTCCTTGGCTTCTCGTTAGAAGATTTTTAATCATAGTTTCAATTTCAGTGCTTGTGATTGGTCTGTTTATATTTTCTATTTCTTCCTAGTTCAGTCTCGGAAGGTTATGCTTTTCTAAGAATTTGTCCATTTCTTCCAGATTGCCTATTTTATTGGCATATAGTTGCTATAATAATCTCTCATGATCCTTTGTATTTCTGAAGTGTCAGTTGTTACTTCTCCTTTTTCATTTCTGATTTTGTTGATTTGAGTCTTCTCCCTTTTTTTTCCCTTGGTGAATCTGGCTAAAGATTTATCAATTTTGTTTATCTTCTCAAAGAACCAGCTTTTAGCTTTATTGATCTTTGCATTGTGTCCTTCATTTCTTTTTCATTTGTTTCTGATCTGATTTTTATGATTTCTTTCCTCTGCTAACTTTGGGGTTTTTTTCTTCTTTTTTCTCTAATTGCTTTAGGTGTAAGATTAGTTGTTTATTTGAGATGTTTCTTGTTTCTTGGGGTAGGATTGTATTGCTATAAACTTCCCTCTTAAAATTGCTTTTGCTGCATCCCATAGATTCTGGGTTGTCATGTTTTCATTGTCATTTGTTTCTAAGTATTTTTTGATTTCTTCTTTGATTTCTTTAGTGATCTCTTGGTTATTTAGTGGTTTATTGTTTACCCTCCATGTGTCTTAATTTTTTATAGTTTTTTTCCTGTAATTGATATCTAGTCTAATAGCATTGTGGTCGCCAAATATACTTGATACGATTTCAATTTTCTTTAGTTTACCAAGGCTTGATTTGTGGCCCAAAAGATGCTCTCTCCTGGAGAATGTTCCATGAGCACTAGAGAAGAAAGTGTATTCTGTTGTTTTTGGATGGAATGTCCTATAAATATCAATTAAGTCCATCTTGTTTAATGTGTCATTTAAAGTTGTGTTTCCTTATTAATTTTCATTTTGGATATCTGTCCATTGGTGAAAGTGGGGTGTTAAAGTCCCTTACAATTATTGTGTTACTGTCAGTTTCCCCTTTTATGGCTGTTAGCATTTGCCTTATGTATTGATGTGCTCCTATGTTGGGTACATAAATATTTACAATTTTTATGTCTTCTTCTGGATTGATCCCTTGATAATTATGTAGTGTCCTTCTTTGTCTCTTGTAATAGTCTTTATTTTAAAATCTATTTTATCTGATGTGAGAATTGCTACTCCAGTTTTCTTTTTATTTGCATTTGCATGGAATATCCTTTTCCGTTCTGTCACTTTCAGTCTGTATGTGTTCCTAGGTCTGAAGTGTGTCTCTTATAGACAGCATATATATCGGTCTTGTTTTTGTATCCATTCAGCCAGTCTATGTCTTTTGGTTGGAGCATTTAATCCATTTACATTTAAGGTAATTAGCAGTATGTATGTTCCTATTACCATTTTCTTGATTGTTTGGTGTTTGTTTTTGTAGGTCTTTTCCTTCTCTTATTTTTTCCTGCCTAGAGAAGTTCCTTTAGCATTTTTTGTAAAGCTGGTTTGGTGGTTCTGAATTCTCCTAGCTTTTGCTTGTTGTAAAGGTTTTAATTTCTCAGTCGAATCTGAATGATATCCTAGCTGGATAGAGTAATCTTGGTTTTAGTTGTTTTCCCTTTCATCACTTTAAATATGTCCTACCACTCCCTTCTGGCTTGCAGAGTTTCTTCTGAAAGATCAGCTGTTAAACTTATGGGGATTCCCTTGTATATTATTTGTTGCTCTTCCCTTGCTACTTTTAATATTTGTTCTTTGTATTTAACTTTTGATAGTTTGATTAAAATGCATCTTGTCACGTTCCTCCTTGGATTTATCCTGTATGGGACTCTGTCCTTCCTGGACTTGACTGACTATTTCCTTTCCCATATTAGGTAACTTTTCAACTATAATCTCTTCAAATATTTTCTCAGTCCCTTTCTTTTTCTCTACTTCTTCTGGGACCCCTATAATTTGAATGTTGTTATATTTAATGTTGTCCCAGGGGTCTCTGAGAATGTCCTCAATTCTTTTCATTCTTTTTTCTTTATTCTGCTCTGTGATAGTTATTTCCACTATTTTGTCTTCCAGGTCACTTATCCGTTCATCTGCCTCAGTTATTCTGCTATAGATTCCTGCTAGATAATTTTTAATTTCATTTATTGTGTTGTTCAACATTGTTTATTTGCTCTTTAGTTCTTCTAGGTCCTTGTTAAACATTTCTTTTATTTTCTCTATTCTATTTCCAAGATTTTGGATCATCTTTACTATCATTAGTCTGAATTCTTTTTCAAGTGGACTGCCTATTTCCTCTTCATTTGTTTGGTCTGGTGGGCTTTTACCTTGCCCCTTCATCTGTTGCATATTTCTCTGTGTTCTCATTTTGTTTCACTTACTGTGTTTGGAGTCTTCTTTTTGCAGTCCTCAGGTTTGTAGTTCCTGTTGTCTTTGGTGTCTACCCCCAGTGAGTGAGGTTGGTTCGGTGGCTTGTGTAGGCTTCCTGGTGGAGGGTACTGGTGCCTGTGTTCTGGTAGGTGGGCCTGGATCTTTTCTTTCTGGTGCACAGTGCCACGTCTGGTGGTGTGTTTTGGGGTGTCTGTGAACTTAGTATGATTTTAGGTAGCCTCTCTGATAATGGGTGGGGCTGTGTTCCTGTCTTGCTAGTTGTTTGGCATAGGGTGTCCAACGCTGGAGCTTGCTGATCGTTGAGTGGAGCTGGGTCTTATTGTTGAGATGGAGATCTCTGGGAGAGCTCTCACTGATTGATATTACACGGTGCCGAGAGGTCTCTGGTGGTCCAGTGTCCTGAACTCAGCACTCCCACCTCAGAGACTCAGGCCTGACACCAGGCCAGAGCACCAAGACCCTGTCATCCTCCTGGCTTAGAAGAAAAGGGAGAAAAAAAGAAGGAAAAAAATAAAAAATAAAAATAATAAATTTAAAAAATTATTTAAATAAAAAAAATTTAAAAGATTAATAATAAAAAAGAAAGAAAGCAACCAAACCAATGAACAAATCCACCAATGATAACAAGTGCTGAAAGCTATACTAAGACAAACATAAAAGTCAGAAACAAATCAGTCACAGACAGCAAACCCCAAGTCTACCACCTCAATTTGGGGATGATTCGTTGTCTATACAGGTAATCCACAGATGCAAGGTATGTCAAGTTAATTGTGGGGATTTAATCTGCTGCGCCTGAGGCTGCACAGAGAAATTTCCCTTTCTGTTCTTTGTTCACACAGCTCCTGGGGTTCAGCTTTTGATTTGGCCCCACCTCTGCGTGTAGGTTGCCCTCAGGCAACTGTTCCTGCCCAGACAGGATGGGGTTAAAGCAGTGGCTGATTAGTGGTCACTGGCTCACTCAGGCCAGGGGGAGGGAATTGTACAGTAGTCATAATTGGAATGTGGGGCGAGCCTGTGGCGGCAGAGGCTGGCATGATGTTGCAACAGCCTGAGGAACACTGTTCTCCTAGGGAAGTTGTACCTAGATCACCAGACCCTAGCAGTGGCGGGTTGCACAGGCCCCCGGGGTGTGTGTGGATATTGACCTGCACTTGCACACAGGATTCTTGGTGGCTGCAGGAGTAGCGTTAGCATTTCATGCCTGTCTCTGGGGTCCAAGTTGATAGCTGTGGCCCGCACCCATCTCTGGAGCTTGTTTAGGTGGTGCCTTCCGTGGGCAGACAGGGAAGGAATACCCTCTCCTCACACACCCTGAAACAATGGTCTCTTGCTTCTTGGGCAGGTCCAGACTTTTTCCCAGACTCCCTCCCGGCTAGCTGTGGTGCACTAGCCCCTTCAGGCTGTGTTCACACAGCCAACCCCAGTCCTCTCCCTGGGATCTGACCACCGAAGCCCAAGCCTCAACTCCCAACCCCCACCTGCCCCAGCGAGTGAGCAGACAAGCCTCTTGGGCTGCTGAGTGCTGGTCAACACCAATCCTCTCTGTGGGTATCTCTCCTCTTTGCCCTCTGCACCCATGTTGCTGCACTCTCCTCCATGGCTCTGAAGCTTCCCCCCCACCCAACCCCTGTCTCCGCCAGTGAAGGGGCTTCTTAGGGTGTGGAAACTTTTCCTCCTTCAGAGCTCCCTCCCAGAGGTGCAGGTCCTGTCCCTATTCTTTTGTCTTTGTTTTTTTTTTTATTATTATTATTTTGCCCTATTCAGGTACGTGGGGATTTTCTGCCTTTGAGGAAGTCGGAGGTCTTCTGCCAGCGTTCAGCAGGTGTTCTGTGAGAGTTGTTCCACATGTGGATGTGTTTTTGATGTATTTGTGGGGAGGAAGGTGATCTCCATGTCTTACTCCTCCACCATTTTGTAGGTCCCCCATCCAGTGCATTTTTAAAAGATGCTATTAACATATAGTTAGGCCAAATTCGTTGAATAGATTACACTATATTGAGGAAGCCTCTAGAAAATAAACGATGGATTCACAACTACACTGAAGACTGTATTAGAATTAATTTATCTTTTTAAACGTCCCTGATATGATTTATGTACTATTTATTCCCCCCACAAAATAAAAAGTGTCTGAAGTTATCTGATATTAGATAACTTCAAAAATTTAAAGATAATCTAGTCCAATCTCATTGTGTAATGAAGGAAAATGGGGCTCAGACTAATTAAATGATCCATGATTACACCATTAGTTAGTCAGGTGTAAGATTTCTTAGTCTACTGCATCACTTTGCCTATTAGAAGAAGGAAAGAAATCCTGATAACCACTAAAGGCAGTCCCATTTGTATCTTTAAGATAGAATAAGGAGTTAAAAGTAAGTAGGTAGTACCTTGTATTTACTAACAACAGCCATCTCTATAATGAAAGAATGATAAATAACAGTGAAAGTTTGTGTTCAAAAACTTAGGAACATCCTGGACCTCTGACCAAAACTTTATTTAGTGAGCAATATTACAATTAAATATACTCTAAGTGCATGAGTGTCTAGAGAACAACAATCACAGACTCCTGGTACTTACTTATGGATCCCCTTGGGGTCTACAAATTCAGGTAAAGAACTCCATGCCTGGGCTTCCCTGGTGGTGCAGTGGTTAAGAATCCACCTGCCAATGCAGGGGACACAGGTTCAAGCCCTGTCCAGGAAGATCCCCTATCCCACGGAGCAACTAAGCCTGTGAGTCACAACTACTGAGCCTGTGCACTAGACCCCGTGAGCCATAACTACTGAGCCCATGTGCCACAACTACTGAAGTCCACGCATCTAGAGCCTGTGCTCCACAACAAGAGAAGCCACCACAATGAGAAGCCCATGCACCACAACAAAGACTAGCCCCCGCTCACCACAACTAGAGAAAGCCCACATGCAGCAAAGAAAACCCAACACAACCATAAATAAATAAATTTAATAAAAAGAACGTCATGCCTAAAGGATGTTGATACACTAACAACCACCAAGAAAATACTGTGGGGTGTGTGAAAGATTTGCACACAGCCTATAAGGAAGCTGGAAGCCACACTCATCCCTGAGACAAAATCTGGCAAGTTACATGTATCTGGAGTCTCAAATGACATGTACAAGTCCATCTTGTGGAGTTAGTAATAAACAGCACACACATACATACCCCCAAATATTCATTTGCAATCACTCATTTATGTAGAAAAAAGGAACCTCATTGTAATAAAACCTTGAAAGTGTTCAGTCTTGGGGTTCAGACTTCTCAGCTCTTCATGATGGAACAGAAGTGAAGATGCAATGGAGACCACTAAAACAAAGCTGTGTTAGTTTCAGATGTACAGCAAAGTTATTCAAATATATATATATAGATATATAGATATATATATAACTTTTCATATTCTTTTCCCTTATAGGTTATTACAAGACATTAAATATAGTCCCCTGTGCTATACGGTAGGAGCTTGTTGTTTATCTGTCCTATATATAGTAGTTTGTATCTGCTAATTTCAAACTCCTAATTTATCCCTCCCCCACCCCTTTCCCCTTTGGTAACCATAAATTTGTTTTCTAAGTCCATGAATCTGTTTCTGTTTTGTAAATAAGTACATTTATATCATTTTTTGATTCCTTGTGTAAATAATATCATATGATATTTGTCTTTTTCTGCTTCTTGAATCCTTCTGAACCCAGCTGTCCTGGCAGCATGTGTGACCCTGGGGAGAAAGGAGCCTTATGTGAGAATGTAAAGAGCTCTTACACCAAATGCTGCAACAGTGCGGGGCTAAGATATCCACCAGAGACAATCCTGCCCCAATTAAATGCAGCACAGAAGGGGAAGGGTTTTCCTGCCCCATACTATGGGGAGGCGGTTGATGGCATTAGTGTACAGGAAGAAGCAGTAGCAGGGATCTTGGCCTAAATGGGGACAGAGACCCATGCAAAACCAGGTGGAGCCACAGTGGCACTGATTGGTATGGCAGAGTTCAAAATAAGAGTAACTTGTAATCGGACCCCTGGGCACAGGTAAGACACCTCTTGGAGATGCCCAGAAATACTTGAGGGAAGAGCCTTAACATCAGCAAGGGCTCAGATTGAGAGCGTGTGTGGGTACAAGAGTGTGTACATCTGCGTGTGTATGTACTTTTGTGTATAGCAAGTAATACGTGAGCAGCCACAGGTCTTCCCTGCTTCAAGTTTCTTTCTCTGGTCCAAACTCTTCCTCCTGGTTTCTAGTTGCCTGCATCCTGGTCCAAGTCACTTAAGAGAACAGGCTCAGGAGCAGAGCCCTGGGTTCTAATCCTGCCTCTACCACATGGGGCTGTGACTTCAGTCAATTGTTTTAACCTTTCTGTGCCTCAATACTCAGGTACTAATGACCTCATTTACACAAACTTACTTTTAAGACTTTGGAGCATTCAATTAGCGTATGCCAGGAAAAATTATCTCTGCTGTATATTGGTGCTGAAATCATTTTCTCTGTTAGTTAATCCCTCCCAACCCCTTCTCTGCCTATGTCCCATTTCTCAGAGAATCTGCACCAACAATCCTTCTGAGTGGGCAGCCGGACAGGCACGCCCACATACTTAGCTACAACTAGTTGACCCAAGGCTGGACACCTAACCCATGCACCAGATTCTCTTCCAGGATCCTGAAATGCAATTCAAAGTCAGGTCAGACTATGACATGCACATAAAGTGATATAAAGCTAGAGTCAGGTCAAGTATGTGCAAAGAAAAAAGAGCCATTTTGCAAAAACAGAGAACAATGATGCAGGCAGAAGTGGGAGCAGAGACATGAGATCACAGCCTGTGAGAGGGAGAGGAAAGAGAAAGGTGGCTGCACTTCTTACTCTTGGCTCAAGGTACTCAAGGTACTCAAGGTACTCATGTATCTTTTTGATGTCTACATGTGCTTCAGCTTTGCCCAAGTGACATTCTGCTTCTTGGCACCTGTCTTTGTTTGGGCTGCTATAACAAGAATATCATAGACTGGGTGGCTTAAACCATGAACATTTATTTCTCACAGTTCTGAAAACTGGGAAGTCCGAAGATCAAGGTGTTGGCAAATTCAGTGTCCGGTGAGGGCCTGCTTCCTTGTTCATAGATGGCTGTCTTCTTACTGTGTCCTCACATGGAAGAAAAGGTGAGGGACCTATCTCAGGTTGTTAT
Source organism: Mesoplodon bidens (assembly GCF_964165515.1). NCBI lineage: Eukaryota > Metazoa > Chordata > Mammalia > Artiodactyla > Ziphiidae > Mesoplodon > Mesoplodon bidens. The sequence continues at coordinate 20,952,763 of NC_138164.1, read as the reverse complement.
TATGAGGTCACTAATCCCATTTATGAGGGCTCCACCCTCATAACCTAATCAGTAACCCTAATCATAACCCCACCCCCTAATACCATTGCATTGGGGATTAGAATTTCAACATATACATTTTAGGAGGCTACAAGCATTCAGCACCAAACAATCCCAGCTAAAACAACTGCTCCCCACAGGGGTTCAGATAGGTGAGTACTTCTCCAAGTGTCATCATTACACAAGATGTGGTTACAGACAAGACCAGAAGCCAGATCCCAGATTGTCCCAACTTCTCCACAGCTGTTGTTATTGAAACAGTATGAGGTATTGAGTTCCAGGTTGCCTCTTTCTCTAGTCAGAGAAAGAAAAACATCATGTGGTATCACTTACATGTGGAATCTAAAAAATGATACAAATGGAATTACGTACAAAACAGAAGACTCACAGACATAGAAAACAAACGTATGGTTACCAAAGGGAAAGGGGGGAGGGATAAATTAGGAATTTGGGATTAATAGGTACACACTACTATATATAAAACAGATAACTAACAAGGACCTACTGTATAGCACAGGAAACTGTACTCAATATCTTGTAATAACCTATAATGGAAAAGAATCTTAAAAAGAATAGATATGTATATAATTGAATCACTTTGCTGTGCACCCAAAACTAACACAACATTGTAAGTCAAATATATTTCAATAAAAATTGAAAAAAAAAAAAGAAAACAGCCAGGAGAAAGCAGTGTCCCAAAAGCCAAGAGAGGACCAAGTTCAGTAAGGAAGTGGTCAAAAGGGTGAAATGTCACAAAGTAAAACAAGGATTGGGTTAAGTAGAACAAGGATTGAAAAAAATGTCCATTGGATTTGGAAATTAGGTGAGGAAATTAGAAACCTTAGTGTAGTTACTCATAACTTAGTGATCCTCCTCAACGTAGTGGGCAGGATAAAAGTTCAGATTCTCAAACAACTGTTTGATTTAGTTTCAACATTAGTTTGTCACTGAAGACATTTGATAACCGGAGACTTTAGAACATGTATAGGTATATATGTGCAGAGAATGTTACACTGACGAGTGCACGTCCACTGTGGTGCCAGGCAGGTCTCTGCCCAGGAGTCCAGTGAGCTCAGGGTAGAGTCAATGACTGAATGCTTTGGTGTTGACATCTGGTCCCCAGAATCCAAAATCCTAAATAATGAAGAATAATGGCTACCTCTTAAAAAATAAAAATTCTGGGTGCCATACCAGATGGGCAAGAAACTCACTCTGAGAGTAGAAAACTTGGAGTGCCACGGCAAGAAAAGTGTGCATTTTTAACATGAAATAGAGTTACATGTATGAAAGTGAGAAGTGGACCTGGAATACATGAAGAACAAGTCAAATCAAAGCACACTCGACAACCTAGGAACTAACAAGGAACTGATGTGTGTGGCACCAGTAAAAATGCCCCTAACATCAAAAATCAGGAGACTTAGTCTCCACATCTTGGTGGCAATGATTGGAAGAGAAAACCTCCGGAACACCACCCAAATCACTGAGAACTGAAGTCACAGAAGACGACCAGAGTTAATCGTGGGACTAGAAAGTAAGTCATCATAGAGTAACAGTGATACACCACGAATGCAGAAGACCTCTGATCAGCTCTCATAAACCTGTTAGAGGGCTTCCCTGGTGGCGCAGTGGTTGAGAATCTGCCTGCCAATGCAGGGGACACGGGTTCGAGCCCTGGTCTGGGAAGATCCCACATGCCGCGGAGCAACTAGGCCTGTGAGCCACAACTACTGAGCCTGCGCATCTGGAGCCTGTGCTCCAACAAGAGAGGCCGCAATAGTGAGAGGCCCGCACACCACGATGAAGAGTGGCCCCCGCTTGCCGCAATTAGAGAAAGCCCTTGCACGGAAACGAAGACCCAACACAGCCAAAAATAAAATAAAATAAAATAATTTAAAAAAAAAAAACCTGTTAGATACCCCTTATGGATGGTGAAATGAGAAGCAAGTGATTTTTCTGTAAAGACTATGATTCAGATATACTAGAAATATAACTGTTTCATTAACTCACCATCAGCTTGCTGCTATCCGGTCACATGTGTGTCACCTGTATAAACATATATTCTTCCATTCAGCAAAATTGAGCTGTACAAGGAGCCGAACACTCTAGGTCAGTTTGTAAGTTCTGTGAGGTCACAAAGGATGTCTGTATTACCTACCTTAGTATCCCAAGGACAGCACCCTATACATAGTCCCTGAACTCAAGAAGCTGAGGATTAGATCAAAAGGAAAGTGTGTGTGGACAAAAAAGAGAGAGGTAGAAGGAAGTGTAATTGGTGGCGGGAATTTTAGTTTGAGAGATAAAGAATTGGGCGATGAAAAAAGAGAGACCATCACAAAACACTTTGTGTGGAACCTGGCACATAGTATGCAGTCAATAAATGATTGCTATTCCTAATATTATATAGTGTGCTCATTTTAGGCAATGCCTCCCAAACTAGGGTATCTTGGGGAAACCCTAAAACTTTCAGAGAGATTTGTAACTAGCCACAAATCTGGCTTCAGATACAGTTTCGACCTTCTTAATTGAGCATAATGTAGTCTCTTCAGGCAAGCAAAGTGTTTTTAAGACAGATGGTTTCAATCACTTATTTTATTATTCAAAAGTCTGCCCCTCAACAGGAATCCAGAGAAGTTTAAACTGAAGATGAGTGGTCATTCTCAGCCAGAGTCATCCTCATCTTGAAAAATACCTCCTCTCATGTTTTGGTTACACTTTCCTTTGATGGACAAACATCTCCAGCTGTTTCAACCCTTGAAGTTGCCTCAAGCCTTCCTCAGGAGGCTGTCTATCCTTCTCTTCCTACAGAGCAAGGGGATCTGCATTCAGCCCCTGAGGAGTAGAGAAGGCCTATGTTTTCCCTCTGATCTTAGGTTAATTCTTTTTAGTAAATATAAATAGACTGCAGCTCCGTGAATCTCATTCACCCAGCAAAAGGAAAACTCAATATTTTAGTACTGAGTAAAATTTTTTAAAAAACAACAACAGAAAATTTAACTCACTAGTAGTTGGATATACAACTGTTGGATGAACAAAAGAAAGTTAATTGATAGAGCTGGGACCCTTCCCAAATTCATACTGACAAACATTCCATGGTATCACCAAGCACTATTGTCAATTTCATTTCATTTGGTTTTTTTTAACATCTTTATTAGAGTATAATTGCCTCACAATGGTGTGTCAGCTTCTGCTTTATAACAAAGTGAATCAGTTATACATATATATATATATATATATATATATATATATATATATATATATATATATATATATATATACCCCCATATCTCTTCCCTCTTGCATCTCCCTCACTCCCACCCTCCCTATCCCACCCCTCTAGGTGGTCACAAACCACCGAGCTGATCTCCCTCTGCTATGCAGCTGCTTCCCACTAGCTATCTATTTTACGTTTGGTAGTGTATATATGTCCATGCCACTCTCTCACTTTGTCCCAGATTACCTTTCCCCCTCCCCATATCCTCAAGTCCATTCTCTAGTAGGTCTGCATCTTTATTCCCATCTTGCCCCTAGGTTCTTCTGACCATTTTCTTTTTTTTTTTTTAGATTCCATATATATGTGCTAACATATGGTATTTGTTTTTCCTCTTTCTGACTTACTTCATTCTGTATGACAGTCTCTAGGTCCATCCACCTCACTACAAATAACTCAGTTTCATTCCTTTTTATGGCTGAGTAATATTCCATTGTATATTTGTGCCACATCTATTTCATTTGTTTTTATATAGTGTTTTGGTTTGGTTGGGTTAGGTTTTTAAGGTATAGTTTCACTTTTAACCTTCATTAGTTGAAGATCACAGCCAGTTTGGAATCCAACAATCATATGATAATTGACTCCCTCCCTGATGAAGGACAGTATGTTTGGAACATCATAATAAAAACAGATCTGATGTCACAAACACCAAGAAAATGTTCCTTCAAATGAAAGGTCAATTGTTACATTTCTCATTCTATCAAATGTGGTAGCTTCCATGTTGTAGTTATATTATTATGTGTTTTTCACTCATGTGTTACTTAAGATTGAAAGATTTAAGACTGAAAAATCTACTGTCAACTAGCCTTTAACCTGATAGATAGACCTCGGTTCCCTTTATTCCAGTGGAACTGTATGTGCTGTCTCAGAATATGCCCAACAGCATGTATTAACCATGTCAGTGACAACCCTAGAGAACAGTCCATTTTTCTTGCCAACAGTAATTCTACTGGTAATAGCTTTCTGGCTTAGGTAAAAATAGTTATTTTCATCCATCATAACACTTCCTGTTCAGCTTTTATATACATACAATTTCTACAAAGGGAAATAACTTGGGGGAAAGGAGCTTGGGTATCTTCAACATTTGTGTACTGGGCACCTGAGTTCCTCCCCTCCAATTACCCTCCCAACCTCTTCACTTCAGCCAGCTGCTCCCATGGCCATTCCTGGAGATGGCTGCTCTGCCTACAAAATGTACAACCCTATTCTTTAAGTATAATCACCTCTTTTCCCCCATCATCCTCTTCTAACAAAGCCTGTTCTTCATCTCCATGGAGACCTCTCAGTCAGAGGGGCTATTAACTTGCAGTTCCTGATCCCCTAAATGGATTTCAGGGAGTCTTTAAATATCTTTAAATACTACGCAGATTCTTCTCCCAAGCTGCAGTTTCCTGCTAGAGAAAAATTACACATCCATGCAAATTAGAGCCACAACAATGTGTGGGTGACCCACAGTGCTGCCCAGCAGTTCTCTCATTTCTTCTGAGCCAATTTTTTGTGCCTCCTCTTCACCTAGCAAATGTGCAAGCCTTACCACCTCACTGAAGTCTTCTAAATCGCCACTCTCCTCCTTCCTTCCCACAACCTGGTTGCTGCTGTTGCTTTACTACTTCCTTACACTTGTGTCCAACTTACCTTACTTAACTCCTGTCCCAGAGGAAGAAACATTAGACTTCTCTAAAATAGGAAGAGAAGAAAGACCACTGGTGGTAGTGGTGGTCACCTCCTAGATGTCCTGTTCATTGTACCAGTTATGGTTACCCCACAGAGGGGGATAGTCCCCTACCTAAAATTTGGTTCAAATGTTGAGACTAAAGCTGCCACATATGCATCAAAATGGTATGAAAATATTTATTACTCAGTTTCTGGGCATAGTAAAGCAAGCTTCCCAGAAGGTCCAAAAATGTCTTGAGAGAGTAGGGAGAGGGGGCTGGCTTCACTGTTACTGTGATTAGGGCTTGAGTTAGATGTGAAGGCCCCCGTTCATGAGCTGGTGCTTGGACTTCCCACAGCACCAAAGAAGGGAGCACTCAGACTTTCTTGCCCAGATGTGGGCAGAATGGGAATGGGGAGTTGTGGAGCTTAAAAGCTGTGAGCAAACATCAAAAGTGAAGTCAAACTCTTCGTTGCATTATCCAAGAAGAACTGAATCTTAATCCTAGATTTATTACTTACTAGCTGGATGACCCTAAAAAGGTTATGTAACCATTCTAACCTAACCTCCACACCAATTACCAGAGGCTAATAAATAAATAAAATGAGAAAGAAAGGAAAAGAGAGAAGAAAGAAAGAAAGAAAGAAAGAAAGAAAGAAAGAAAGAAAGAAAGAAAGAAGGAAGGAAGGAAGGAAGGAAGGAAAGAAAGAAAGAAAGAGAAAGAAAGAAAGAAAGAAAGGGAGAGAGAAAGAAAGAAAGAAAGAAAGAAAGAGGGAGAGAGAGAAGGAGAGAAAGAGAGAAAGGAAGGAAGGAAGAAAGGAAGGAAGGAAGGAAAGAAGGAAGGAAGGAAGGAACGAGGGAAGGAAGGAAGAACCTTCCCACTGTGTTGTTGTAAGAATTAAATAAGTATGCTCAGTGCCTAGCATATGATAGATATCCAATAACACTGGGAGGTTATCCTCTCCAAAGCTAGCCCTTTACCATCTGCCTGAATCCCTCATGCCTCCTCTAAGGCCATGCTCTGTCACTTATCATCTCTTTCTCTTGGATCTTCAATTTCTTCCTCTCCACTGGACAGTTGCAGAGTGCCCACATGCCCACAGGTTCCTCTGCCAATAAGTTCCAAGAACAGATCTTTAACTACACCTCAGGCACCCATGCCACCAATTATATTGCTTTTGGTGCTCCAGAAATTTTAATGTTGTAATTAATATCTCCCTTCTGTACTCCAAACATCTAATCGGCCACCTAATTTTGTGGATTCCAGCTCAGAAATTCCTCCCAACTGTTTTTTCTCTAACTCTACTACCACTGCTTTGTCTAATATCTCATTATCTCTCATAGACTCCTCATTGGTCTCTGTCACAAGTATCTCAAGATCTCAATTATCTTCCTTAATTACTCTGTTAAAAATATCTGTTGATTTTTTAATTATATGAAAAGCTGCTTACATTACAGTAAAGAGTAGGGAAAAAACTACAAAAGCCTTATAAATAGGAGAAACCTATTGACCTGTATAACCATGAGGACGTTGTAGAAATGATAACGTGTGACTTTGAACGCCAGGTCACAGAAGATATTCTGGATTCTACATTATACTCTCTTCGATCACTTGCTCTGGGGGAAGCAGCTGACATGTCATGAGGACACTTAATCACCTTCTGGAATGGTCCATGAGATGAAAAACTGAAGACTTCTACCAAAACCCATCACAGTCTTGCCAGGATGTGAGTGAGCACCTTAGAAGCAGATCCTTCAGCCCTTTTCACACTTTGAGATGAGCACAGCCAAAGCTGACATCTTGACTGCAACTTAATGAGAGACCCGGAGCCAGAACCACAAAGCTAAGCTGCTCCCCAATTCTTGACCCACAGAAACTGTGAACTAATTTATTGTTTTTAAGCTACTAAGATTTGAGGTAATTTTTTACACACCAATAGATACCTAAGATGGTCCCCAAAACATCTTTCTTTTTTTGTTATAGTTTTTATTTAGTATAGTTGATTTACAATGCTGTGTTAGTTTCAGGTATATAGCAAAGTGCTTCAGGTATACATACATAAATATCTATCTTTTTTCAGATTCTTTTCCCTTTTAGGTTATTACAAAATATTGAGTATAGTTCCCTATACTATACAATAAGTGCTTGCTGGTTATCTATTTTATATATAATATCTTTCTAATTTTATCTTCCAAAACTCTCCCTTGTGCTTTATACTCCTACCATACTGAACTTCTAAGAAATTCCTAGATACTTTCAGGAATCCATATATTTGCCTCTGTTAATTCTGCTACTTAATCCTCCTTCTTTATAGTCCTTCAAAACATAGCTTAAAAGTCACCTCCCCTGTGAAGCGGAATTAGTTTCTCCTTCCTCTGCAGAGCCCTGGCCCTCTTTTCCTACCTGTATGATAGCATTTATCCTGTTCCATTGTAATAAATCTATGAGCACATTTTCATCTCCCTCTACAATGTGAGTTATTCAAGGAAAAGGCCCCAAACTTGTTCATCTTTGTGTCCCCAGCACCTAAGAGTGCCAGATATAGAGAAAATGAAAAATCATTGATGAACAAATATATAGACACCTGAATAACTGACTGAGTGAAGAATTAGAGTATCAATTCTGTCTTAGCCAGAGGAGGAAACCCACACAAAACTCTCTGCATGTTAGCTCAGACAAGGGGTTAAAAAATATCTTTGTGGGCCTCCCTGGTGGCGCAGTGGTTGAGAGTCCGCCTGCCGATGCAGGGGATACGGGTTCGTGCCCCGGTCCGGGAGGATCCCATATGCCGCGGAGCAGCTGGGCCCGTGAGCCATGGCCGCTGAGCCTGCGCATCCGGAGCCTGTGCTCCGCAACGGGAGAGGCCACAACAGTGAGAGGCCCACGTACCGCAAAAAAAAAAAAAAAAAAAAATATCTTTGTGAAAGCAATGACCCATAAACCAAATTAATCATCCATAGCCACCAATTAACTAGGGAGATATTACTTGAGTAGTGGAGTTAACTAATGAAAAAATGCCAAAGAATGAAATAGAATAATTAGGCAAAATCTAAATTCTGAAGAAGACCCTGTAGAATACTGTCATAGCAGATCTCATTAAAATGTAGGTTTAGCTACATTGGGCTGACTTGTGTCTCTGAAAATACTGTAACTGCCATGAAAGGAGATACTATGACACAATTAGGCCACAAGATTGATTCCTAGTAATTCCTACACAGTTTGTAAATATCTTGCTTCTGAAGCCAGTGGCATGAATTGATTAGTAAAGTTAGCTAACAAAGGACACATTTATCTGGAACACTTGCTGTTTTCAAACCAAGAAAAATGTTCCTCCGAGGTACTGATTTTTACTAAAACTGTGGCTCAAATACTTATTTATGAAAATTCTTAAGATGCCAAAAATTCATTTACATCTCTTTAAGATTCTGTGATATTATTTTTGAAGCACTGAGAATTTTTTAAATACCACGTCTAAGTTCATATGGCCACGGCTCAACCTCGTCCACAAAGCAAAGTGACTTCTAAAATGGAAACACAGAATCACAGAAAAGGTGTGTATAACAATGTTATTTTATGTTTCATGTTTGCTAGCAATAATATGGGTCTCATGCATTTTTGTTTGTTGTTTGGGAAAGGTGGATGTTATATTTTTAACTACTTATTCAATTCCTTTAGTTATAATTTATCTAGTCACGTTTCCTCTTTCTTCTTAAGTCAGTTTTATTATATTACATTTTTCCAGACAACTTTCTATTTCATATTTCAAATTTATTGGCAAAAAGCTGTTCACAGATGTTTATTTTTTTAAATATCCACTGGATCTCTAGTTTCATTCCCTTTTTATTCCTATTATTGTTTATTTTTCTACCTCTTATTTTTTCTTAAGCTTTGCCAGAATTTTGACTATTGTATTGTTTTTAAAGAGCAAATTTGATTTTATTGAGTTGTATTATTAAGAGTTGTACACTTTTTTTTTTTTTTGCGGTAGGCGGGCCTCTCACTGTTGTGGCCTCTCCCCTTGCAGAGCACAGGCTCCGGACGCGCAGGCTCAGCAGCCATGGCTCACGGGCCTAGCCGCTCTGCGGCATGTGGGATCTTCCCAGACCGGGGCACGAACCCGTGTCCCCTGCATCGGCAGGCGGACTCTCAACCACTGCGCCACCAGGGAAGCCCAAGAGTTGTACACTTTTTTATGTATGTTTATTATACCTCAAAAAATAATCTTAGAGAAAAATGAAACCAAGCGATGTTGAACACAGGATTCAGAATGATGACTACTTTGAGTTGATGGAGGCAGGGGAATAGGATGGGAGAACCACACCATTAGATTTAGACTATTACCAAGATCTTGGCTTTTGTTTGGGGTGGTGGTTTTACGGGTCCTTAATACCTTATTAAAAATAAATACACAAGCAGGCCATGCTTAGACTAATGATGAAAATGATGAATGTGTCATGGACCAAGAATTGTAGGTGAGCCAGTTCTGTGTACCTGGGGTCCAAGGTTTGATGGGAAGTAAATAACATGGCATTGGTGCCTTCAGGTTGTTACAGATGGATGAATGCTCTTTTTCTGTCCTGGAATGCCCAGGGCATTCCCCAGAGATTCTCCTCTTCTGAAAATCTGCATCTGCATATTCCCAATATGAGCAATCTTCCTCTAGGGGCCACTCAGGAGAACCCCAAACCCTTGGCTTTTTTGTTCTGCATCCAAAATCTTCCTGCTGTAATCATCACATCTCTCTAGGCAAAACCTTTTCTCAGAGTCTCCCGTCCAATGGGTCCACATCTGGCTCACAAGAACATTCATTTTTGCCCCCATTCAATGGAAATATAGCTTCTTCCCATGAAGGCCATCTATCCTCAATCTTTCTCAGGGCATATGGCCAGCCTCTTGCTGTTATATATTTCCAAACATAAATAAAAAAAAAAAAAGTTCCTAAATCCCAAGGATACAAAAAAACTGTCTGAGTGGTTATATATGACCCCACCCTGTCCCACTCACATTTGACTGGGAGAATGGGAGGGAAGGGAACACCTAGTTCATCTACAGAGCTCCCTCTCTCTCTCTGAAGGAATTCTCACTCTGAAATTCCTCCTAATCAATATTCAAGCCTATCCTTACCTACTCTGAAGGTAGGTCAAAATAAGTTCACAAATTTCACTTGTTCTTTGTAGGTGATCTGATACATGCTGTTCTCAGCCTTTGGGGCTCCTGTCAAAATTCCCAGACCACAAGAAACATTGAATTCAGCATACTGTTAGCTAAATATGGATTGTGAGTTCATTTTTAGTAGGATCTTATTGATGGTAATTCTGTGCAAACTACATGAAAGATTTGCCCCTCCAGAGTGCTTTTGCACTCCCTCTTGCCAGGGTATTATTGTCTCAGGACAAATTTTATCTTAATTTCTTAGCAGATAGCATAAATTCAGACCCCAAACCAGCACAAAGCACAAGCTTGTCAATAACACTTCTTAAGAACTTTTTTCCACCCATGACAGAAAGGCTCCCTTGTTGCCTCTCTGTACCAATTAATTGTTTTCTTAATTTATACTTTTACTGATGGTATGGACCTTTGAATATCTTGTCCTTATGCAGGAGTCTCAGGTCCAACTCACTCTCCCTCCTAGCTTAGACCAAAGACTCATTGTCTAGTCCCACATGGATATTAAAACACTAATCCCAAGAGTACAGAAACTGGCAACCTGCAGTACTTCAACCCTACCCCAAGACAGCTGCTTACTGATCTGGATTTTAATTTCCTCCTCATTTTTGGTGTCTCCAGCTTTCCCTTACTTTATTGTAACCTTGGCTCTGCCTGTAAAACAGTGTTTGTCATCATTTTTTAATAGCCGATGGGAAGTTAACTCGCTACACCAATGATTCCCTTCCCCAATCATCACCAGTCAACCATTTAATGTTCAGTGCTCTTCTCAATGGGACATCATTCCTCCCACCAGCACCCTGTCTGTAGAAAACCTGGAGGCCCCAGTTCTATAGGCACCAATCTTTCCACACCTAAAAGTAGGTCCAGTCCCTGAATGTCTTGGATAGGAATGACTGTGTAAAGGGATGACTTCCCCTCTCACCAAAATGGGGCAGGACAGAACAAACCAGGACATCAGTGGATACATCACTCGGGTTATAACACATTCCTGCCACTCTTTCTTACCTCCCTCCTAATCTAGAACCTATTCTTCTTTCAAGGCCAAATTTAGGACTCAAAACATCTGTGTAGTCTTTCCCCATGACTGGAATCCACACTCATGTCACCTTTACCATAGTCCATGGCATTCCTTTACCACCTGATTATGTCTTGCTTCATACCATCCTTTGTTTCGTGTATTAACATACAGCAGTTCAATAACCTGCTTCATTTTTACAATCCATTGCATTCTCAAATAGAATGTAAGTGACTTTTAAAAACATTAGAACTTATGGGTCTAACCCAATGTAGTCATTTTGAAGAAAAGAAAATCTCTATTACATTCATATATTTGTACTTTTATGATGTTATCATTGCTGAAAACATTTTTCTAATTCAGACACATTTCTTTATGATCACATCTCAACTGTATTAAACCTTCAATAAAACTAAGTTCTTAGAAGGCAGAAACTGTGTTAGGTACTTCTTTTTTAAATTTCCACACACAGACCAGAGACGCACTGAAGTAGAGGTAAGGAGTGACATGCCTGTATGAGACAGGACAGAGGGACTGGAAAATGGAGGCAGGGTATTAAGGGACTAGGATCCGGAAGAGAGAAATGGCACTGGGGAAGCTGCCAAAAGAGGGACATGTCTTCAAGAAGGAGGAGGTTGTCTCTGACAACTGAGTCTGTATGCTACATCAGCCAAATTCCCAGTGACTTCAGCAATTTGACCAGGTTTTGTTTGGCTCATCAGGGATACTTTAAAAGACAAGGACTCTCAGGGGAAATAAAGTGAAAGTATTTTTTGCTCCTTGGTGTCAGACTTGTGGCTAGAGAAGAGACCTGGAGGTACTAGGACACTGTGGGAAGACCAGGAAGCAGGTTCTCTGCTCAGCTATATTTGGTGCAGAATATAAGCTTGAAGACAGGCATTCATGAACATATTATTCTCTCTGTATCCCCAGCATTTCTACGGTGCAGGCACATAGGAGGCACTCACTGAATGTTTGTTCAATGAATGAATGTTAGCGAGTTGGAGCCTCCTAGAAGCATGCAACCTTGTCTCTGGCTCACTGACAAGGTCTTGAGTACTGACTGGCTGACGACCTGAAGGGGTGAGCCAGATTCATCCTTACATCAATGGATAATTTCATTTCTTTTAAACATTGTGAACCAAAAAACCAGTTTCATGGTGTAAATGTAGGAATATTAAAGGGAAGAATTGAAGATAAACTAGAGTAAGACCTACTCTTCTTGAATGATGCTTCTCTCATTTCTAACAATAGATTTTTATTAAGCCGAAAAATTGAATATTTAAACAAATATTTAAATTCACATTTAAGTATTTAAATAGTAGTTACAAGAAATGTGTTGTCTCAATCTGGGTAAAAGTAGCAGACAGCCAAGACAAGAGACAACATGGTGATATGCAAAATCCAGGAGCAGGACGTGATTTCCCATCATTTGATGTGACATGGGACACTGGGCCAAGTAGGTTCCAGCCTTAATTCCTTTGTCTAGACTCATTGCTGACTCTTGGTAAATTTGAAAAGTTTTCACTAATTTCCAAGAAATTATGAGTACTACATTGACTTTATGATTTGGTGTTTTTTTAATGCTGAAATTGCTTTGCTCTTACAAATTTGATGCAACATGACAAAACATTTTCACTAGCACCAAATTTTAGTAAAATGTATAAAATTTGATTTTTATAAACATCAATAGTACTCCTAGTAGCTTGGTGCTTTGTGTCCACGTAGAGGGGTGGGATAGGGAGGGTGGGAGGGAGACGTAAGAGGGAGGGGATATGGGGATATATTTATACGTATTGCTGATTCACTTTGTTAAACAGCAGAAACTAACACAACATTGTAAAGCAATGATACTCCAATAAAGATATTAAAAAATAATACACTTGCATGTGTGGAAAGCAATGTATGTACAGATACAGGTTCTTCACTGTAACATGATATGTAACAGCAAAAGATTGAGAATAGTGTAAATATCCATAGAGAGAGGACTGCGTAAAATATGAAATAAAATAAAACTCAATATTATTTTTTAAAAAAAGAGTACACCTAGTAACAAATGTTCCCAAAATATATCACTTTAATTGTGGATAAACTTGCATAAATTAAACACATTCTATGCAGTATATGAAGCCACACCATCCACGAGTCATTCAGAACTGATGTTTGCATAGAATATAATCCCAATGGAAAGACATGTTTTAAATAATAAAAACATTTTCCTGTGAAGTTTTTGATAAAGACTAAACTGAAAAGAAAAGAACTTGTATTTATATAGATAAAGGAGAAATATTTTTAAATACATTTTAGGGTAGCTGCTAAGTGAATTTTATTTCTAAACTCTGAATTCCATTTGCAAAGAACTTGTATTTATATAGATAAAGGAGAAATATTTTTAAATACTTTTTAGGGTAACTGCTTAGTGATTTTATTTCTAAATTCTGAATTCCATTTGAGAAACCTACTCTAGAAACAGAGATTATCGGGGAGGACCTTCAAGATGGCAGACGAGTAAGACGTGGAGATCACCTTCCTCCCCACAAATATATCAAAAATACATCTACATGTGGAACAACTCCTACAGGACACCTACTGAATGCTGGCAGAAGATGTCAGACTTTCCAAAAGGCAAGAAAGTTCCCATGTACCTGGGTAGGGCAAAAGAAAAAACAAAGACAAAAGAATAGGCACAAGACCTGCACCTCTGGGAGGGAGCTGTGAAGGAGGAAAAGTTTCCACACACTAGGAAGCCCCTTCACTGGTGGAAATGGGGGGTGGGCAGAGGGAAGCTTCAGAGCCACAGAGGAGAGCACAGCAACAGGGGTGCAGAGGGCAAAGCGGAGAGATTCCCGCACAGAGGATAAGTGCTGACCAGCACTCACCAGCCTGAGAGGCTTGTCTGTTCACCTGCCGGGGCGGGCGGGGGCTGGGAGCTGAGGCTCGGGCTTCGGATGTCAGGCCCCAGGGAGAGGACTGGGGTTGGCTTTGTGAACACAGTCTGAATGGGGCTACTCCACCACAACTAGCCGGGAGGGAGTCTGGGAAAAACTCTGGACCTGCCTAAGAGTCAAGAAACCATTGTTTTGGGATGTGTGAGGAGAGGAGATTCAGAACACTGCCTAAATGAGGTTCAGAGACAGGCACAAGCCATGGCTATCAGCACGGACCCCAAAGATGGGCATGAAATGCTAAGGCTGCTGCTGCAGCCACCAAGAAGCCTGTGTGCAAGCACAAGTCACTATCCACACCTCCCCTCCAGGAGCCTGTGCAGCCCACCACTACCAGGGTCCCGTGAGCCAAGGACAAATTCCATAGGAGAACACACAGCACGCCTCAGGCTGTTGCAATGTCACACAAGCCTCTGCAGCCGCAGGCTCGCCCCACATTCCGTACCCCTCCCTCTCCCCAGCCTGAGTGAGCCAGAGCACCCTAATCAGCTGCTTCTTTAACCCACTCCTGTCTGGTCAAAGAAGAGACACCAGAGGGCAACCTACATGAAGAGGCGGGGCCAAATGCAAAGCTGAACCCCAGGAGCTGTGCGAACAAAGAAGAGAAAAGGAAATTTCTCCATGCAGACTCAGGAGCAGCAGATTAAATATCCACAATCAACTTGATGTACCCTGCGCCTGTGGAATACCTGTATAGACAATGAATCTTACCAAAATTGAGACGGTGGACTTTAGGAGCAATGGTAGTCTTGGGGTTTGCTGTATGCGACAGAACAGCTACTGATCTTTATGTTTATCTTAGTATAGATTTTAGTGCTTGTTATCTTTGGTGGATTTATTTATTGGTTTGTTTGCTCTCTTCTTTTTTTTCTTATATTAAATTTTTTTTATTTTAATTATTTTTTATTTTTTATTTTAATAACTTTTATTTTATTTATTTTATTTTTCTTTCTTTTTTTCCTCACTTCTCTTCTGAGCCATGTGGCTGAAAAGGTCTTGGTGATCCTACCAGGTGTTAAGCCTGAGCCTCTGAGAGCCGAGTTCAGGACACTGGAGAACCAGAGACCTCCCAGCCCCACATAATATCAATTGTCAAGAGCTCTAAAAGAGATCTCTGTCTCAATACTAACACCCAGCTCCACTCAATGACCAGCAAGCTCCAGTGCTGGACACACCTTACCAAACAGCTAGCAAGACAGGAACACAATCCCACCCATTAGCAGAGAGGCTGCCTAAAAATATACTGTTCACAGACACCCCAAAACACACCACTGGACATGGTCCTGCCGACCAGAAAGACAAGATACAGCCTCATCCACGAGAACACAGTTATCAGTCCCCTTCCCCAGGAAGCCTACACAATCCACTGAACCAACCTTACCCACTGGGGGCAGACACCAAAACCAATGGGGACTATGAACCTGCAGCCTGCAAAAAGGAGACCCCAAACACAGTAAGTTAGGCAAAATGAGAAGACAGAGAAATACTCAGCAGATGAAGGAGCAAATTAAAACCCACCAGACCAAAAAACTGAAGAGGAAATAGGCAGTCTACCTGAAAAAGAATTCAGAGTAATGATGTAAAGGTGATCCAAAATCTTGGAAATAGAATGGAGAAAATACAAGACATGTTTAACAAGGACTTAAAAGAACTAAAGAGCAAACAAACCATGTTGAACAACACAATAAATGAAATTTAAAATTCTCTAGAAGGAATCAATAGCAGAATAACTGAGGCAGAAGAATGGATAAGTGACGTGGAAGATAAAATAGTGGAAAGAACTACCAAAGAGCAGAATAAAGAAAAAAGAATGAAAAGAATTGAGGACAGTCTCAGAGACCTCTGGGAAAACATTAAACGCACCAACATTCAACTTATAAGGGTTCCAGAAGAAGAAGAGAAAAAGAAAGGGACTGAAAAAATATTTGAAGAGACTATAGTTGAAAACTTCCCTAATATGGGAAAGGAAATAGTCAATCAAGTCCAGGAAGCACAGAGCATCCCATACAGGATAAAACGAAGGAGAATCATGCCAAGAAACATATTAATCAAACTATCAAAAATTACATACAAAGAACAAATATTAAAAGCAGCAAGGGAAAAACAACAAATAACACATAAGGGAATTCCCATAAGGTTGCCAGGTGATCTTTCAGAAGAAAATCTGCAAGCCAGAAGGGAGAGGGAGGATATATTTAAAGTGATGAAGGTGGGGCTTCCCGGGTGGCACAATGGTTGAGAGTCCGCCTGCCGATGCAGGGGACACAGGTTTGTGCCCCAGTCCGGGAAGGTCCCACATGCCGCGGAGCAGCTAGGCCCGTGAGCCATGACCACTGAGCCTGCAAGTCCAGAGCCTGTGCTCCGCAACGGGAGAGGCCACAACATTGAGAGGCCCATGTACGACAAAAAAATAAATAAATAAAAAATAAAGTGATGAAGGAGAAAAACCTACAACCAAGATGACTCTACCCATCAAGGATCTCATTCAGATTTGATGGAGAAATTAAAAGCATTATAGACAAGCAAAAGCTACGAGAATTGAGCACCACCAAACCAGCTATACAACAAATGCTAAAGGAACTTCTCTAGGCAGGAAACACAAGAGAAGGAAAAGACTTACAATAACAATCCCAAAACAACTAAGAAAATGGGAATAGGAACATACATATTGATAATTACCTTAAATGTAAAGGGACTAAATGCTCCAACCAAAACACATAGACTGGCTGAATGGATACAAAAACAAGACTTGTATATATGTTGTCTACAAGAGACCCATCTCAGACCAAGGGACTCATACAGACTGAAAGTGAAGGGATGGAAAAAGATATTCCATGCAAATGCAAATCAAAAGAAAGCTGGAGTAACAATTCTCACATCAGATAAAATAGACTTTAAAATAAAGACTATTACAAGAGACAAAGAAGGACACTACATAATGATCAAGGGATCATTCCAAGAAGAAGATATAACAATTTTAAATATTTATGCACCCAACATAGGAGCACCTCAATATATAAGGCAAATGCTAACAGCCATAAAAGGGGAAATTGACAGTAACACAATAATAGTAGGGGACTGTAACACCCCAATTTTACCAATGTACAGATCATACAAAATGAAAATAAATAAAGAAACACATGCTTTAAATGATACTTTAAACAAGATAGACTTAATTGATATCTATAGGACATTCTATCCAAAAACAACAGAATACACTTTCTTGTCAAGTGCTCATGGAACATTCTCCAGGACAGATCATATCTTGGATCACAAAGCAAGCCTTGGTAAATTTAAGAAAATTGAAATTGTATCAAGTATCTTTTCCGACCAAAACACTATGAGACTAGATATCAATTACAGGAAAAAAATCTGTAAAAAATGCAAATACATGGAGGCTACACAATACACTACTAAGTAACAAGGAGATCACTGAAGAAACAAATGAGGAAATCAAAAAATACCTAGAAACAATGACAATGAAAACATGACCACCCAACACCTATGGGATGCAGCAAAATCTGTCCTAACAAGGAAACTTATAGCAATAGAATCCTACCTCAAGAAACAAGAAACATCTCAAATAAACAAACTAACCTTACACCTAAAGCAATTAGAGACATAAAAACAAAAAGAAAATACCCCAAACATAGCAGAAGGAAAGAAATCATAAAGATCAGATCAGAAGTAAATGAAAAAGAAATGAAGGAAACAATAACAAAGATCAATAAAACTAAAAGCTGGCTCTTTGAGAAGATAAACAAAATTGATAAACCTTTAGCCAGACTCATCAAGAAAAACAGAGAGAAGACTCAAATCAATAGAATTAGAAATGAAAAAGGAGAAGTAACAACTGACACTTCAGAAATACAAAGGATCATGAGAGATTACTAAAAGCCACTATATGCCAATAAAATGGACAACCTGGAAGAAATGGACAAATTCTTAGAAAAGCACAACCATCCCAGACTGAACCAGGAAGAAATAGAAAATATAAACAGAATAATCACAAGCACTGAAATTGATACTGTGTTTAAAAATCTTTCAAAAAACAAAAGGCAAGGACCAGATGGCTTCACAGGCGAATTCTATCAAACATTTAGAGAAGAGTTAACACCTATCCTTCTCGAAGTCTTCCCAAATATAGCAGAGGGAGGAACACTCCAAACTCATTCTATGAGGCCACCACCACTCTGATACCAAAACCAGACAAATATATCACAAAGAAAGAAAACTAGAGGCCAATATCACTGATGAACATAGATGCAAAAATCCTCAACAAAATACTAGCAAACAGAATCCAACAGCCCATTAAAAGGATCATACACCATGATCAAGTAGGGTTTATTCCAGGAATGCAAGGATTCTTCAATATATGCAAATCAATCAACGTGATACACCATATTAACAAATTGAAGGAGAAAAACCATATGATCATCTCAATAGGTGCAGAAAAAGCTTTCAACCAAATTCTACATCCATTTATGATAAAAACCCTCCAGAAAGGAGGCATACCGGTAACTTACCTCAACATACTAAAGGCCATATATGACAAACCCACAGCCAACATCGTTCTCAATGGTGAAATACTGAAACCATTTAAGATCAGGAATAGAACAAGCTTGTCCACTCTCCCCACTATTCTTCAACATAATTTTGGAAGTTTTCATCACAGCAATCAGAGAAGAAAAAGAAATAAAAGGAATCCAAATCAGAAAAGAAGAAATAAAACTGTCACTGTTTGCAGATGACATGATACTATACCTAGAGAATCCTAAAGATGCTACCAGAAAACTACTAGAGCTAATCAATGAATCTGGTAAAGTAGCAGGATACAAAATTAATGCACAAAAATCTGGTGCATTCCTATATACGAATGATGAAAAATCTGAAAGAGAAATTAAGGAAACACTCCCATTTACCACTGCAACAAAAAGAATAAAATACCTAGGAATAAACCTATCTAAGGAGAAAAAAGACCTGTATGCAGAAAAGTATGACATTGATGAAAGAAATTAAAGATGATACAAACAGATGGAGAGATATACCATGTTCTTGGATTGGAAGAATCAACATTGTGAAAATGACTATACTGTCCTACACAATCTACAGATTCAATGCAATCCCTATCACACTACCAATGGCATTTTTCACAGAACTAGAACAAAAAATTTCACAATGTGTATGGAAACACAAAAGACCTCCAAATCACCAAAGCAATCTGGAGAAAGAAAAACAGAGCTGGAGGAATCGGTCTCTCTGAGTTCAGACTATACTACAAAGCTACAGTAATCAAGGCAGTATGGTACTAGCAAAAAACAGAAATATAGATCAATGGAACAGGAGAGAAAGCCCAGAGATAAACCCACACTCATATGGTCACCTTATCTTTGATAAAGGAGGCAAGATTATACAGTGGAGAAAAGACAGCCTCTTCAATAAGTGGTGCTGGGAAAATGGGACAGCTACATGTAAAAGAATGAAATTAGAACACTCCCTAACACCATACACAAAAATAAACTCAAAATGGATTAAAGACCTAAATGTAAGGCCAGACACTATCAAACTCTTAGAGGAAATCATAGGCAGAACACTCTATGACATACATCACAGCAAGATCTTTTTGACCCACCTCCTAGAGAAATGGAAATAAAAACAAAAATAAATAAATGGGACCTAATGAAACTTAAAAGCTTTTGCACAGCAACAGAAACCATAAACAAGATGAAAAGACCACCCTTGGAATGGGAGAAAATATTTGCAAATGAAGCAACTGCCAAAGGATTAATCTCCAAAATATACAAGCCGCTCATGCAGCTCAATATCAAAAAAACAAACAAGCCAATCCAGAAATGGGCAGAAAATCTAAATAGACATTTCTCCAAAGAAGATATTCATATTGCCAACAAACACATGAAAGGATGCTCAACATCACTAATCATTAGAGAAATGCAAATCAAAATTACAGTGAGGTATCACCTCACACCAGTCAGAATGGCCATCATCAAAAAATCTACAAACAATAAATATTGGACAGGATGTGGAGAAAGGGGAACCCTCTTGCACTGTTGGTGGGAATGTAAATTGATACAGCCACTATAGAGAACAGTATGGAGGTTCCTTAAAAAACTAAAAATAGAACTACCATACGACCCAGCAATCCCACTACTGGGCATATACCCTGAGAAAACCATAATTCAAAAAGGGTACCACAATGTTCATTACAGCTCTATTTACAATAGCCATGATGTGGAAGCAACTTAAGTGTCCATCGACAGATGAATGGATAAAGAAGATGTGGCACATATATACAATGGAATATTACTCAGCCATAAAAAGAAACGAAATTGAGTTATTTGTAGTGAGGTGGATGGACCTAAAGTGTGTCATACAGAGTGAAGTAAGTCAGAAATAGAAAAACAAATACCGTGTGCTAACACATACATATGGAATCTAAGAGGAAAAAAAAACTGGGACAGCACAGGAATAAAGACACAGAGGTGGAGAATGGACTTGAGGACACGGGGAGGGGGAAGGGTAAGCTGGGACAAAGTGAGAGAGTGGCATGGACATATATACACTACCAAATATAAAATAGATAGCTAGTGGGAAGCAGCCTCATAGTACAGGGAGATCAACTTGGTGCTTTGTGACCACCTAGAGGGGTGGAATAGGGAGGGTGGGAGGGAGATGTAAGAAGCAAGGGATATGGGGATATATGTATATGTATAGCTGATTCTTTTGTTATACAGCAGAAACTAACACAACATTGTAAAGCCATTATACTCCAATAAAGATGTTTTTAAAAAAAGAAGCAGTTTATCAAGTGCTTCTGGCTCTATTTTCTGGTTGCATTTAGCTCGGTCTCTTAAAGGACAGGAAGCATAGGAAACTGTTGACTCAAACAAAAGCACCATATTAGGTTCTTGGGACCACACTGAGTAAGAGCAACAAGCACAATCCCTCTCCCTGGGAGCTGTCCTACCATCAAGGGAAGACCATCCCACTACACAGGTTTCTACCCTCTTCTGAAAGCATGTCAGAGTCAGTACCATCATGCCTCCCACCCATGATCCCCATCTCCATGCTCCTCCCTCTATGCCTAATTCTGACCTATTACTTTCTTTACAAATCCTTCAAGTGTGTCCTTGGACCTTCCAAAATCAGCATACCCCATGCCGTATCTTCTACTTCTTCGCATGCCCTAAATTAAAACCTTGCTCTCTCCTGTGGAAACTCTCTGGACACCACTCTCTCAGCCCTCTGGAAGCAGCCCCACGTTCTTCTGCTAGGGGTTATGTTCCCAGTGTCACTTCCCAACCATTGTTTACATGTTCTTGATCCTGAGAGTTTCTTGACTCCTTCTCCCTCTCCTCCCTACTGACATCTCCTCAACATGTAATCATGTCCCTCAGTTTTTGAAGAATTCAACTCCTAGCCATGGAAACCTTTGGCACCCCAACTCATTGTCATGCTCCGTCATTTCATAGGGTCTTTAACAAACACATGAAGGAAGCAAAAATATATGCAAGATGTTTCATGTGACTAGCAATCAAGCAAATGAAAATTAAAACAAAACCCATCAGTTTTAATACTATCAGATTGATAAATTTTTAATTGCAAGCTGGATAATATTGAGTTTGTTGAAGACGTGGATACATGAGAATTCTCACACATGGTTGGGACTGTACATTGGTACAGCCACAGAAGAGAGAGGTTTTGCAATAAAAGCCAGGTTGCTGATAAGCATATCCAGAAATACTACTTTTAGATACATGTATGAGGAAACAAAATTGCAAAGTTGATTTCATTACAATTTTTACCAGTACAACAACCCAAATGTCTATCAACAGATGAATGGAGAATTGCAGCTTATTAATACACTGAAATAGTACATAGCAATTAAAGTACATATACAAAAAACTAAAAACATGAATTTGGATAAAGGTTATCTTGGGGTAAGAAAGAGGGTAGTGGACTGGGGATGGGTACGAATGGGTCTTCATCTGTATCTGTTACTATATTTTATTTATTACATTAAAAAGGAGAGATTAAAAACATGTAATAAGGCAAAAGAATTAAACCAGAGTAACAGATAAATTATTTTAAAAAGAAAAAGATGTTCAGTCATTTCTTCTCAGCAACAAGTTTTGAAACCTTAGATAACTTAAGAATTTCAAATAATCTCCTAGCAATGTAAATGATATCTACGTAGGAAAAAAGAAAGATGTTTAGCAGTTAATCATATTGGTATCAGACATCTAAGCTTAAAATTTGCACGAAATTAATTCATGTGAAAAATAAATTATTCTTGGATACTTAATATTGATCACAATTACCAAATAACAGTCAAATGTCCACTACACTTTGTATTATATGGAAACAATCTTATGCAAGTACAAATCTCCAAAACGTTCAGCAAAGAAAAAGTAATCTGTTTCTACATCTGGCTTTACTTAAGGAGAGTAATGCTTTATTTATTCAACATCATTGTGAAATGAAGTGTTTCAAATAATTTTACGCCTTTAAGTGCCAAGATTTTTTATTAATAATTTTAACCACTTGTAGTGGAATCACTTTTGGAAAGCTATTGCACATTTGGATGTTTTTCTCCCCTTTCTTAAGACAGTAGACGGAGTATGACTAAGGTTTTCATGTTGACCTGTGGTCAAGATCAAGTAGGCTCCTAATTTCATTTTTTCTTATAATTCCAAAGGGCCTTTTTCCACATTTGTCTCCAGGAAATATATGTAGTAGTAGTTCCCTGCATACTTTGGGCAGCTAAACAGTTGGTGACTGTGTCTCCAGAAAATCACTCTTTTTCTTATTTGTTTAAGCCATTACTTTAGTCAATTTCACTGAGCTTGAGTAATATCTACTCATAAACACACATCTGCCAATACCTCTTTATTTCCACAATGCTTCTGATTGATCTGGTCCACATGTCATAATTATCTTCGCCAAAATCAGTCTGTACATAAGGAAGGATGTTTATTCCAGCAGTAAATAACTACAAGGCTGGGGATTTTAAATTGCTGTGTCTGTTTTAAACCTACATTCTCCCTACTCTCAGGTTGTCAGCCTCCAGCAGTAGCTTTCTTATTCCGCCTTACTGATATGTTGATTGTGATCCATCCGTGGCTAGGGAATTAGGTCATCTATTCTAAACTAAGAATAAATATGCTGTTACTGACAAGCTAGAGTCTCTCCCAGGAGGGAAGTACGTAGGGTTGGGTCCATGAACCATTTTTTAAGCTCTGCGTGTGTGTCTGTTTCCTGTTCCTCTGTAATGTCCCAGATAACCAAGTCCTTAGAGGCTCCCTTCATCAGCATGGGCCACTGCTGCAAGAGAGAGGTGAGGCCATTCCAGTGGCTCATCTGCACCATTTTAGAATTTGCCCTTCTTTTGATTCTTCCTCTGTACAAACAAGATAGCATTTGATAATAGTTCTTAGTCTTGTACATTTTCAAGTAAAGTTCTGGTACTTGAGGCATTTTCTTAAAGGACTCCTGACAAACACACAGCAGAACTTCCATTGTAATTACTACTCTGTGCTCGATTTTACAAGTTGCCTGCCAGCATTTATTTAATTCCACTTTACTTGCAAACAAAAAGTTTGAAGTGCACATCCTATTCTCTATGCCAGTGATCAGCAAACTACAGCCTGCAGGTCAAATGCTGGCACATTTTATAAAGTTTTATTAGGACTCAGCTCATAAGTTTACATATTACCCATGATGCTTTCATGCTACAACAGCAGAGTGGCTGAGACAGAGACTAAGTGGTCCAGAAAGCCTAAAATGTTTATAGAAAAAGTTAACTTACCCCTGATTTAGGCTAATCAGTCACTCTTACCTAAACAGATTTACTTCCTCAAAGAGGTGAATTCCAACAATATCTTTCTTTTTCAAAGTGCAAACATGGAAAAGGTATAAAATAATCAGAGAGATTACTAGGAAAATGCTTAGTAGTTTCTGAGCTACTTTAATATATCGGTCAATTCTTAGCAGCTGAAATTGTTCCTGCTGGACAAGGGCAGTTATAGGCAACAGTGGAGTTTATATAAGCACCTCACAAGAATACAAATGGTGACATCCTCTAAGTGTAGCAAAGGTGCATTATAATTTTGTCTCAGACATAAAATTAGATAAGAGATAGAAAATACCTTAAACAATAATTGTGCTATATAACATGATGCATAATTGATGTTGTGTTAGACCCACAGTTTGGAATAATTACAAACACTGAGAAATGGCTGGTAATTAATAGACTGTGATGTTATTAAGGCAACCTAAAGTTTATACTTTTTAATAAAACAAAACATAAACATTGGTTATATCAATATAGTATTAAGAAAATACTATACAACAGAAATGTGGTACCAGAAAATAGAATTAATACCTGTAATTTAACATATTTTATGATACATGTCAAGTATTTGCTTGCTAGATATAGTTATAATGTTATAGGCAAATGATTTGACCCATGTTACCCTAAATCCATAAAATAACTACTTAAATACTATCTGAGTTTTAACATATTTGTATGTTGGACACATATGTTGAATAATCCCATAGAGTGGGATTTCATTAAAACTCAACTTTAATTTTGTCTTCTCAATGCCCATGAAGCTATTCAGTGAAAGAAGCTTTGCCCCTGCACTAGGTAAGAACTCAGCAGGCTTCATTAGTTTTCTATTCATTTTAAGGTAATAGCTACTGTCACAGTTACTTTAAGTAAAAAAATACAGTCTCATTTCAAAAGTTAAGCACCCGGCTCAGGACATTAATCAACACTTCACTCTCCACTCAATCTCACACATGAGTGTAAGGCATTACTAAGGGTAGATACTATTCTGTGTATTTTACCTTAAAAAACAATCTGAAAAACTACACTACTCAAAACAGCATGATTTTGGTGAAAGAACAGAAATGTACATTGCAACAGATCAGAACAGGGAGCCCAGAAATAGACCCAAACAAATACAGTCAACTGATCTTTGAAACAGGAGTGGCAATCCAATGGAAAAATAATAGTCTTTTCAACAAATGTCACTGGAACAACTGGATGTCCATATGCAAAAAAAAAAATCAACCAAGACACAGATCTTACACCTTTTACAAAAATTAACTCCTCAAGAACAGACCTAAATATAAAATGCAAAACATTTAATTTCTAGAAGAAAATATAGTAGAAAACCTAGGTGACATTGAGTTTGACAATGAATTTTTAAATACAACATCAAAAGCAAAATCCATGAAGGAAAAAAATTGATGATAAGTAGAATTTACAAAGATTAGAAAACTTCTGCACTGTGAAAAACATTGTTAAGAGAATGAAAAGACAAGCTACAGACTGGGCAAAAATCTTTGCAAAACACTTATCTAAAGAAAACGTATATCTAAAATAGAAAAAAAAAAAAAAGCCCTTAAAACTCATCAGTAAGAAAACAAACAACCGAAGTAAAAAATGGACAAAATATCTGAATAGATATCTCACCAAAGAAGACATATGGATATCAAATAAGCATATGAAAAGATGCCCAACATCATTTGTCATTAAGAAACTGAAAATTAAAACAATGAGATTTTACCATATACCTGTTAGAATGGCTAAAATCCAAAACACCAGTTGCTGGCAAGGATGCAGAGAAATAACTCTCATTCATTGTTGATGGGAATGAAAACTCATACAGCCAGATTGAGAAGACAGTCTGATAGTTTCTTGGAAAGCTAAATGTAGTTTATTGTATACTCTTAGGTATTTACCCAACTGATTTGAAAACTTATGTCTACACAAAAATCTGCACACAAATGTTGTTAGCAACTTTATTTATAATTGCCAAAAACTGGAAGCAATGAAGATGTTCTTCAACAGGTGAATGGATAAACAAATTTTGGAACAGTCATACAAGGAAATATTATTCAATGATATAAAGAATTGAGCTATCAAGACACAAAAGACATGAGTGAATCATAAATGAATACAGCTAAGTGAAAGAAACCAGTCTGAGAAAGCTACTTACTACATGATTCCAATCATATTTTTTTCTCTCATATCTTCTCATATTTTGGTAAACAGCACCTTTTACATCTTAATGCCTTAGTTGAAACTTCAATTTCAGTGTCTTGTTATAAATGTGTATAAGCACACATTCAGGGACCAAGAAATACTCAGCCACAAGACAATTCTAAGTATAAACCTACTAACTTTATATGTTACTTCTCTAACTATATTATAAGTTCCTCAAGTGCTATAATCATAGCTTCTACTTCTTTGCAAAGTATACACACACACACACATACACACTCACACACACATGCACATAGGAAACATACATTTTAATCCAAAAATTGACTCAATAAATACTGGTTGCTGACTTGTTGATGGTGTATCTGTGTATACTTTATTCTACAAAAACAATCAAGCATGAATCTGAGGTTGGGACATGTAATTTGGAGCCAGACTTGGACTCCTGAGTTTCCAGCTAAATCACTAGATGACCACTTGAAAAACTGGTTAGTATCATCATTCAGAGAAAGATCCAGATCAGACAGTCAGTCCTGAAGATCAATGGAATGACCCATGTTGCACCCAGCGCAAACTGAACATCCAAATTACTATCATAATACATTACCCAGGGAAAATATTTTGTACCTTGTAATTCATTTGAATCTGTAAAATTGACAACATTTTCAATTGAGAAATTAAACCCTCTAGAATTACCAGACACAGAACTTAAAATTCAGATGAAATGCATCATTTTTACCCACAAGCTAACAAACCAGCTCAGTTCATTCTGAAGTATGTAACAATGGGAGCATGCCCATGTTTCCCTTCTGTCAAAGGAAAATCTGACTGGTTCTGAACTGTTCCTCCTTGAACAGAGATGAAGATTTCATTTTATAGCCCCTTCTCACACTAGGTGCCCCAAATTCCTTACCCCCTGCTCAGGAGCTTGCAGGGATCCAGGACCGTGGGACAATGCGTTGTGCACAAGCAGTGGATGGTCCTGAGGACCAACCACTCGCTCTATCACAAATCTTCACTAAGCCTGTGTGTCTTCCCCTCCCCACTTCAAACTCTCTGGTCTGTTGTCCCTCCTCCTCATCTTCTCTTTCCTAGAGCTCCAGGCTCACCTCACCTTTGGGGATAGAAAACTGCTTAACATAAACAATCATCAGAGTTTTCTCCTCCTGGGTTAGGCCAGCAGCTTCTTTAAAGTCTTTGTTTCTGCTTCCATGTGGGCTGGGAAGGGGAAAGCAGCCCTCAGGCACCACTGAGAGTGGAGAGGGGGAAAGATATACTGGACATATGTCAGAAAACACACAGATTTAACTACACAATATAGCCCTGCCGTAATAGCTTTCCAACCAATATCCTTTCTTCTTTGCAAAAATTGCTATCCTTATTCACCTCCCAGGTTGTGTTTTTTCAAAGTAAAATGGTTTAAAAACAAGAAGCAACACAGTTTGAAAATGTTTAACCAAGATAGACAGCAGTGCTTAACAGACAAAGCAGATGTCATGGCCAACCAAGAGAATTTAATAATTTAGGCTAAGGTGAGGTCATAGTCAGGGGTAATGAGAAGGGAATCTTAGGCAGAGGTCACAATTGATGGCCAATTATCAGGCATGGAAAGTAATCATAGGCCAGGAAAAGCCATGCCTAGTGTCCAAGAAAAAGTGGTGACCCACACCAGGTAGGTGCATTTTTATTGACTTGGTTGTGGAGGTGGGGAGTAAGAAGTGATTACTAAAACTCTGTAGGGATCCATCAGTCCTAGGAGAATGAATTGGAGCTCCTACTGGCAGAGTATTTGAACAGAATCAGTCAAAACGGATGTAGATTCTAGAATAGCTCCGAATATGTTCCAATACTTAAGCTTGCCCAGAGAAAAGTTTAATACAATGGAGAAAAGACAGTCTCTTCAATACTTATTGAAGAGTGCTGGGAAAAGTAACAGCTACATGTAAAACAATGAGATTAAAACATTTCCTGATACCGTATACAAAAATAAACTCAAAGTGGAGTAAAGACCTAAATGTAAGACCCGAAACCATAAATCACCTAGAAGAGAACATATGCAGAACACTCTTTGATATAAGTCATAACAATAGTTTTTTGTATCTGTCTTCTAAGGCAAAAGAAATAAGAGCAAAAATAAACAAATGGGACCTGAATAAACTTAAAAGCTTTTGCACAACAGCAGAAACCATTGACAAAATGAAAAAACAACCTATGGAATGGGAGAAAATGTTTGCAAATGATATGACTGACAAGGGGTTAATATCCAAAATACATAAACCGTTCATACAACTCAGTACCAAAAACACAAAGAACCCAATCAAAAAATGGGCAGAAGACATGAACAGACATTTTTCCAAAGAATACAAACAGGCACATGAAAAAATGCTCAGCATCTCTAATTATTAAAGAAATGCAAATCGACATGATTTTTAGAATCTTTGGTGGACTTTGAGTCAACTTTAGGTGGGCTAACAAGGAAAGTTTAGGCCAATAATCCTTAATCTTAATTCCCAACTCTCACCTCGAACTACATGGAAATCTATTAAAATTTAACACCAAACGGCTTTTTATAATTTGCTTTTGGTTAAGATGTGTTAGGAAAAATTTGTGTTTTATACCAGAAAATTTTATAAATACCTTCTAATAAAGGCATCTCAAATTTAGACTACAAATACTTCTTTTAGAGATGGCTGTGTCGCTTTTGGGACAAATCATTTTTAAAAGGCTTGTATATAATGAGTATATTGCTCTGACTCAACTGCTTGTTGTATGAACACAACACGATGTAGTTTTACTTTTACTGCCTTCAACCAAACTCCACCAAATCTGACTTTTGCATTCCTTAGTGACATCCTAGGCAGATTTCAAAACTTTCCTGGTTATTTTCTATTGCTAAAACTTAGTCCGACTGAAACTCAAACTTGATTTGCATATCACGTCTTCTCCTCCCATTAGCATAGTTTTGACCCAGACCCTTGTGGAATCCAGAGAGGAAGGGAATGCAGGAAGCAGTGAACTGCCTTCCCTTTACCTCCCTTTAAGGTCTAGTCTCTCCAGTATGTTGGCAAGAAGGAGCTAGAGAGAGATGACTCCTATTTAACCAGTTCTTGTGGTTCCTCTCCCCATTAGTTGCTGTGTGCTTTTCAAAGAGCCCTGTGGGAGCTCTCGCTGGTGCTCCCGGGCCCCTGTCCAATGCACTTCCTGACTCAGGAGATCTAACTCTGGTTCTACCTCCTCCACCCTCTTCCCAGCTTCCACCTTCAGAGAATGGAGCCACAGCACCATGGCAACCCATCACCCAGGCCCCTCTTGGTGGGAAGCTCTCACAAGTGATGCAAGCCCAGCTACCTTCCACTGCATCCTCTAGACCCACGGGGGACACAGGTATACTCACCATGGTCACACCTCTCTCAGTCCCACCACCTCCTGGTCCTACTTCCCCTGCCCAGATGAGATGAGGCGGATAAACAAATCATCCAGTTGGAGATCAAGATGCCTATCTCTCCTTTCCCAGTTTCTACAAGTAATTTTCTTGGAGCCTCCCTGTCACTGGGGTTGGGGAGGGGCAGTGGCGTATGACTCACTCCTCACCCAGGAGACAGGCAAGAATTAACTTCTCCATACAAATACTGCAGGTCGATGGCTTTTTTCTCTACTCCTTCTTCTCTCTCCCCTTAGTTTCCTTGTATAGACTTGGTGGAGGCGGGGGTAGTGGCTGGTGGTAGAAGGGACTATTCATTATTTCTTAATAAACCTGGAGCAGGTGTTTCCAGGGACCTCCCTGAGTTGGTGGCCATCTCCACAATGACAGGTAGTTCCTGCCTGATGTTTTCAGCTATGGGCTCTAGTGCCCATTCTGGTGTATCAAGAGAACAATCCCTTGACATCCTTTAGCAGGCTTCAACAGAAAAATTCACAATTTTTTTCTTTAAAAAATATAGGCACAATAGTTTCACCACAGAATCTAAGACACAAATCTGTTTTTTCAGGAATGAGTGAGACTTTGTATCTTTTTTAGGTAGGCACAGAAATCCCCTCCTATTCAAAATGTTCATCTCTCTTGAGAGCCAGTCAAGAAAAGAAGGACTATGTCTATAGCTGAGGAAACCAATCAGCTGCCTGGGGACAGGGAACAGACACTCAAGTCTTCAGGACCCACCAGTGCTTTCTCTGATGCCTGAAGAGGATTGTGCTCGAAATTCCTTAGTCCATAGGGGATCCAGTTTCCCCTCACCTTCTAATCCTCACTTAACTCCAAAAGTCAGTCAGTAAACCACTAACTGAGAACAAATCTGAAGAATATGAAGTATAGATAATTGGGAAAAACCTAAGAGGTAAAGAGAGTTATTATCAATAGAGTATAGGTGATTCCCTCTCCGATGTTCAGAGAACCCTGAGGAGATGTGAATTTCATTTTGTAACTTGATATTGGGAATAGAGGGCTGGTGTATCCAGAGGACTCTGCTCTCTCCCTTCACAGCTCTGCATACCCAGAGTCACTCAATGAACTGACACTTTGAACCCCTACTATTCGCCATAGGAAGAGAGTTGGTTCCTACTACTAGGCTGCTGGAATTGATGATACACACTCCCGAAATAATACCATAGAAGATGCAAAACATACTAACACAGTGTCTGGCCATAACAGCCACTAGAAATAATATTTTTAAACCAAACTGATTAAAAAAGTTTTACGTCTATGGACTTCCCTGGCAGCCCAGTGGTTAAGACTTCGTCTTCCAATGCAAGAAGTATGGGTTCAATCCCTGATCAGGGAGCTGGGATCCCACATGCCTCGTGGCCACAAATTCAATAAAGACTTTTTTTTTAAATGGTCCATATCAGAAAAAGAAATCTTAAAAAAATGCTTATGTCTAGCTGAGGACTTAGAAATGTAAAGAAAAAAATGTCAAGTTAGATACCAATGGTTACAAAGGGAGAAAGTGCCAAGAGCAGACCGATGGTGGGGAGGCAGCCAGCCTTGAGTTGGGACACTGATGTATGGTCCGGAGGCTCTACTTCCAAGGAGATGGTCAACTGGAAGAAGTTCAAGACCAGAAGAGCAGGCTAACAGTCTTCTACCAGCTTTGTGGTCAGAGGCAGAGCTCTCCCACTACCCAGAGGTAGTGCTGGGAGCCCCAGGTGTACCAAAGTTTCTTCTGGGAAAAAAGATTAGAAAAGACCAGGGCTAGTGAGATGGCAGACTGATCTCATCAAGGACTAAAGTTCACTTGGTTTGATCTGGTACCTAACCTGAACAGTGCTAATAAATAATAGCTACACTACCACAGTATAACCATCCCGAGGCAGGTCACTTTCCTTATTCCCATTTTATAGATGAAGAACCTGAGGCAAGGAGAAGTTGTGTGACTTGCTCACGTTTACATAGTTTATAAGCGGAGCCAGGTTCAGCTATGACCCAATAGATCTAGAACTTGTGCACTTAACCACTTGGTTTTCCTGCCTCTCATGAAAAAGAGCGGCCTTCCCACCTCATTATCACCCAAAGAAAGATGCCTCTCCTCTGTGAGCTATTAACCTATTGCAATTAACAGCAAAAGGCAGGAGGGAAAGAGTCAGAGGAATGAGCAGTAAAATTGCGGAAATGGCCTCCTTCCCCTCAGGCAGCCAGGGAAAAAGTATTTAGGTTGAATTTCAGAGTTTTCAGAAAGAAAAGAATACATTCCTTCCATGTCACTGCAGTTCCCAAGAAATCCCTGCCCTTAACCCAGCTGTCAGAGCAGGCATTTTGGTGAGTGACTGATAGGGTCGAAGCACCACCTAGTGGCCTAAACTGAAAATATTCCCAGAGGATGTCCCTGAGAATCAGAGGCAAGGAAGGAAGCAGAGGTGCGTCCAGTGCAGGAAAAGGGAACCCAAAGCAAAAACTACCCATGCTCAAAGCCTTTCTGTACCCCCTGTAGCTCATAGACGCACATCATTAAAAGATGTCTTTTTTCATGCCAGCCTGCTCAAGGATTTACCCAGTGTATCAGGAATAAAGCAAGGGCTAGAATCCAGGAGACCTAAATCCCAGACCCCAGTCCCTTACTCTACAGCAGACTGAAAAATCCTGTCTTCTAAAACCTCTCCCCAGCCTTAGGAACCATCTTGGATATCTGTGGGCCTTACCCAACATCTGGGGGAAACTCAGTAGAGAAGTTAGTGGTAATGAATAAGGAAGAAAGGAAAGAGAAAATGGGTGGGGGGAATGGTTGTTTCTTCTCATAAAACAGTTTTCCCTAAGCTTATATAAAAACTCAGAATAATAGAAGGAAGGGCTGCAGTATGCACTGTTGCAGGCTGTACCCCAACCTTCCTTGCAGTTTCAGGAGCTGTCAGTGGATCTCTATCCCTTGTCCCTTATTTGGCACACAGAAGCGAGACAGTCCACCTGAGACTGAAGCGTCAGTCACTTCCATGGGAGAGAGGTTAGAAGGTCAGGTCAACGGCCCCAGCAGAACTCCCAGCTAGCTCTGGCATATAGAGAGTTATAAGAACAAGGGATAGCTAAGAGGTGCAGTCTGAAGCAACAGGATATAAGTACAGCTTCTAGAATCCCAAGCAGTGGTCATACTCTGGTGTCAGGTGCCATCAAGTCAGGGTGGTTGGTAAGAAGGATCTGTGGTAGGGCCCAGCCCAGAGAAACAGGCAGCTGGCTGGTCTCCCCCACCCACCTCTAGAAACCTGGGGAGATGGAGAAATTCCAAGTGCAAACTAAAGAATGTCACTCCCCATCTGGTTCTACAAGAATGCAGTCACTAGCCACTGCAGTTGCTGACTTTTAACAGGGCCTGAAAGGAGTTCAGGGTTGAGATCAGGAATGAGACACTGTGCCTTCGGAAAAAACTGGCAGAACAGGCTTTCAGATAGTCAGATATTTTCAGGAGAAAATATTTTGAACCAAATTTCTTGCATATTCTCCTACCTAGAAAAACACTTAAAATAATTAACAGAGACATTCGCTCCTCATGACTAGCAGCAACCTTCTACCAAGTTGTGTGACTGATTGCATGTATCCCTTCACAAAATCATATGTATACTGACCTCTCTGCTACCTGTTCAGAGCAGTTCCTCAGAGCTATCTGAAAGGCTATCTCCCTGGCTATAGTCCTCAGTAAGTCCCCAAATAAAACTGAACTCACAGCTCTCACATTGTATGTTGTTTTTTGTTGTTGTTTTTGTTTGTTTGTTTCAGTTGACACAAGCATTCAAAGGATCAGACAGGAGAGGTCTGGACAGACAAAAGTAGATTCAGGAAGCAGCCCAATGTAGTGTCAACCAACATGAGGTCAAGTGTTTTTTAAGCTACACAGACTTGGTCCCAACTCAGTTCAGGTTAGCATCTTGCCAGGTGTGACAGACTCTTGACCCTGTTGGAACCAGGGTGCTGATACATTTTCTAAGAATGAGCCTCCAGGTGTTCCTTTCTGTCCTTAGGCCTTATCATATCTACTCTGTAGGCACTCCAGCCCCTGCAAGCCCCCAGTATTCTGACCAAGGCAGAGGATGTTACCTCTCTCACTTGAGCCTCAAGAATTCTTGCCCTTCAGGCACATCTGGACTGGCACTGCATCCCACTCCATCACATTCCTGTGAGTCTTGTCTATTTTTGCTCACCTTATTTTTACCTTTCAAGGTTGCTTCTATCCTTGGGAGAAGTGTGGATTCTTCACCTCTTGTTCTAAGCTGAGCTCAGGTCTTAGTCTCACCAGCGGTTACAAGGTCATCATGACATGAGACTCTCCACTATGTCAGGTCACTCCCACACTGCCAGACTGCTGTCATTCCCTACTGCAAAGGTTCAGTCAGCCTGGAAAGGTCAACCCTAGGTCTTCATGTATTTGTCAGACAGAGCTGATTATCACCCCCTGAGATCAATGAATGAATGAGCCTTCCTCTATAGATGTTAATGTCATCAGCTACTTATGTATGTTCCCCATAGTATTGGTTTGAAAGACTAATCTGTTGTAACAAAGAGACCTTGAATTACAGTGACTTAAAAGTAAAGTTTATTTCTCTCTCATGTTACAGTTCAGAAAGGTCACAAGCTGTTTGCCGGACACAGTCACTCAGGGACTCTTCTATTTTATTTCTTCATCTTGTTTTAGAGAATTTTCCTATGTTCAATACATATTTGAGAACTTACTATCTAAAAGTGCTGGCTTGGGCTTCCCTGGTGGCGCAGTGGTTGAGAGTCCGCCTGCCGATGCAGGGGACACAGGTTCGTGCCCCAGTCCGGGAAGATCCCACATGCCACGGAGCAGCTAGGCCCATGAGCCATGGCTGCTGAGCCTGTGCATCCAGAGCCTGTGCTCTGCAACAGGAGAGGCCACAACAGTGAGGCCCGCGTACCACAAAAAAAAAAAAAAAAGTGCTGGCTTACATTTCTCAGAAGATACAGTCTCAGCCTTCTCAGGACTCAAGATCTAATGGGAAGACAAAGCAAGTAAACTAATAAATGTGTTCAGAGAAGAAAATCCAACACAATGGAGAGAGAGAAATTGTCTTAGATTCAGGGGCAACAGGAAAGTCCTCACAGAGGAAGTTGTATATGAGATGGAATTTGAAGGATAAATAAAATTTTAGAAGATAAAGAAGAGAATAAAACATTACCAGTGGAGAAAAGAGTATGAGCCAAGTTTGAAGATAATAAAATGCAGGAACTCTAGAAAGCAATGAGCATATGAGTATATAGCATATTAGCTGGGAGGAGATCAGAGCCTCATTGCAGAGGACCACACAAGGAAATCCTTTACTTGTGAGCCATGAGGTATCTTCTGGTATTTCGAGTTGGGCAGTGAATGTTCCGAGCGCTGAGCTGGTTGAGACAGGTGGAGTGAAGGGGGAGGTTGGAAATAGCGAAACTAATAGAAAACCACTGCCATAGTCAAGGAGGAGAAAGCACAGGCTGGAATCAAGTTATAGGTACAGCGAGGAGCCTGAAACGAAAACCACAGTGGAAGCAGGACTGACAGGATTTGACAATTGGTTGAATGTTGGGAGTGAAAAGGAAAAATAAAACATAACTCAGAGTTGTCAAGGTTTAGCTCATTAAACAATGGTGAGGCTGCTGAGGTATGGAAGTCAAAGCACAAAGGAGATTGGGTAAAGATGGTGGGGAGAAGCGTTCAGCTTCAAATATTATGTTTAAATTCCTAGAAGACCCAGAGAGAGGTTTCTAAAAGCAGGTCAAAATGTTAAGTCTGAAGCTGAGATGAGAGTTATTTCTAGTGTAGGATACGGATTTAAAGTAGTCAGTAGGGAAAGAGACCAGGAGGGTAAGAGAAGACAGGATGACCAACTTGGGCTTAAACAAGGGTGTTGGTGGGACTTCAGAAAACTCACACACAGTAACAGTACAGGGAAGAATCTTCAGGGAAAAAAAGGAAAACTTACCTGAAAAGCTGAAAAATCAGAAGGGCTCAGTGTTCTGGGAGGAAAAAGAAAGGATTCTCAGCAAGGGACAACTATGTGAAAGACAAAGATGATGCAGATGGGCAAAAGCCATCGAATTTGATAATTAATGTTTAAGTCATAACTTTCAGGACAATATGTTAGTAAACTAATAAGGATAAAAACAAATGTGTTAATCAGCAAGTTAGGAAAACAACACAGAATGTTAGGAAAGGAATAACATAATAAAGCAAAGGAAAATAGAAGTAAAGAATTGATAAAGCAGAAATTAATGAGCTAGAAAACAGAACTAATAAATAAATGCAAAAAGTGTACCTTAAAAGTGAATAAACTACCAGCTAACTTAGTTAAGGAAAAGGTAAAGCACCCAATATACATAAAAAGAAATAAGTGAGAAACACACATAAAGAAGAAATTAAAAGAATCATAATAGTCCACTTCATTCAACTCTACACAAATAAATCTGATAATCTACATTAAAAGGATATTTTTCCATGAATATATAATTTACTTAAAATATCCCCAGATGATACGATCATATATTTTAAAAACACAATACAACTAACTGTAAAACTACTGGAAACAATAAGAAATCTGATAACATAGAGAGGTGTTGAATTAATATGTAGAAATCAACAGCTTTCATATATACAGACAACGAGTTAGAGTAAAATGGAAGAAAAGACTCCATTTTCAATATCAAGAAAACAAATAAATTATCTAGAATAAACTTCATAAGAATTAGGTTAAACATGAAGAAAAATTAAACAATACAGAAAGATACCAAGTAAGGTATTTTTTATTGAACAAATGAAAAATGTTAATTTGTAAATGTAACTAACATGAACCTAATCAATAAATATACCAGAAGGGTTTTGGTTTTCTACTTTTCTCTCTCTCTCTCTTTCTCTCTCTCTCTTGTTTTGGACTAGACAGGCTAATTATAAAGTTCATATGGAGAAAAACCAAATTAAAATAGCTTAAGAAAACTCTGGGAAAATAGGAGAAAATCTCCCTATCAAATCTTAAAACCTAAAGTCTCAATAATTCAAATGATGCTGGTTTGATACATAAATAGACTTATGGAACAGAATAGAAAGTCAAGAAATACACAAAAATGTACACAGGAATTTAGATTATGATAAAAGAGTCATCTCAAATCAGTATGGAAAAGATAATTTTTCAAATAATTGTTTTACCATATGGATTCCAATTGGATCCAAGATTTAAGTGTTTAAAAATAAATAATGAATTAAAATACTAAAGAAAAATGTGGGAGAATTCCTTTATAAACCTGTATTTTAGAAAGGCCCAGAAGACTAGGCCTCTAGAAGACTTAAAGAAAAGATTGATACATCCTGCTAAATAAAAATTAAAATCCTGTGCAAAAAAAAAAAAACCTACAAAAACTAAAGCCATAGCAAAGTCAAAAGACAATGACAACCTGGGGGAAATTATTTGCAATTCATGTCACAGAAAAAGATGATCTCAATTTATAAAATACTAGATTTTGATAAAATGAAAAACAATCAACCCAATATAAAAGTATACAGGTCACAGAAAAGGAAATAAATGTGTAAAAAAGATACTCAATCTCACTCATAGTAAGGGAAATGTACATTAAAACTATGCTGAGAGGGACTTCCCTGGTGGCGCAGTGGTTAAGAATCCTCCTGCCAATGCAGGGGACGTGTTCGAACCCTGGTTGGGGAAGATCCCACATGCCACGGAGCAACTAAGCCCTTTCACCGCAACTACTAAAGCCTGGTGCCTAGAGCCGGTGCTCTGCAGCAAAGAGAAGCCACCGCAATGAGAAGCCTGCATACTGCAACAAAGAGTAGCCCCTGCTCACCGCAAGAGAAAGCCGCGCGCACAGCAATGAAGACCCAACACAGCCAAAAAATAAAATAATAATAATTGAGATAACATTTTATCACCTTAGATTGGCAAAGACCTATAAATTTGACAGCACAATGTATTAGTTTTCTATTGCTACTGTAACAAATTATACAAACTTAAAATCTTAAGCAACACAAATTAATTCTCTTACAGTTTTATAGGTTAGAGTCCAACATGGGTCTCACCGGCTAACATCGAGTTGTCATGGGAGCTGCGTTCCTTTCTGGAGGCTCTAGGAGAGAATATGCGTCCTTGCTCTTTCCACCTTCCAGAGCTGCCCATATTCCTTGGCTGGTGGTCTTAGTCCAGCATCTGCAAAACAAGCAGCATTGCATCTCTTTGTGTCTTTCTTCCACTGACACATCTTCCTCTGACTCTTCTTCTGCCTCCCTCTTCTATTTTAAGGACATTTATGATTACATTAGGCCCACCTAGATAATCCAGAAAAATCTCCCTATCTTGAGGTCTGCTAATTAACGACCCTAATTCCTCTTTGCCATGTTACTTAACATAGTCACAGGTTCCAGGGATTAGGACTTGGACATGGGGGGAGGGGATTATCTTCCTACCTACTATAGACACTACCAATGAGAATGTAAGAAACAGGCACTCCCACAATTACTGGCAGGAGGGAAATTGGTACAAAGGCTATGTAATATGACAATATGTCTCAAGATTTAAAATAAACTTCCAATATATACATATATCAAAGCACTATGTTGTACACCTTAAAATTATACAATGTAATATGTCAATTCTACTTCAATACAACTGGAAAAAAATTAATAAAAATAAAAATTTAAATAAATAAATAAATGCACATTACCTTTGATCCAGCCATTCCACTTTGAGAATCTATTCTATAGATATACTTACATACAGATGAAATGATGGATGTCCAAGATTATCTATTGTAGCAATGTTTGCAATAGGAGATTGGAAACAACTCAAATGTTTACTAATAGGAAACTGATTGAATGAATGGTGGTACAGGCATACAAAAGAGTACAATGTAGAAATTTAAAAGAATCTCCAAGACAATTAAGAAGCAAAAATTGGAAGGTGGAAGAATAGTGCATAGAGTGTGCTATCTTTTTGTAGAAGCTGAGAGCCAGATAAGAATTTATATTTGCATTTACTAGTAAATGCATATAGAATCCCTGGAAAAATATACAAGAAACTAACAATGCTGATTATCTGTAGGATAGAAGGGATGGGTAAATAGGAAACTTTTCATTATATACCAACACACACACATGCACAAGCACACATCTGCACACACATACATTTTCAAGACTCAGCTCAGAGGTCTCCTTCTCTAACCTTCCTGCCTTCTGAACACCTTCTCTGGGCCACTCATAGACATTTTGTGCCATTAGTAGGGCACTATGCTCTTCTTTGATTTACCTTAATTTGAATGGAATTCTTTGTTCCTCTAAGAAGAAAGAGGAGGAGGCGGAGAAGACAAGTAGAGGAAGAAGAGAGGAAATGGGGGTGAAAATGAGGAGGAAGTTGCTATTTTCTGAATCTTTAGGAGGAGGAGATTTTTCATCTTTAACACAAAGAAACATGCATTTTAAAATGGTTGAGAAACACTGACCTGCACTGTAAACACTTTGAGGGCAGGGATAATCATCTCCAAATAGCTCTTATCACACTGCAAGCTAATCATTCATTTCTTTGTCTTTCCCACTAAACCACAAGCCCCTTAAGGGAATGGATTTTATGGTTTCCTCAAACACAGGGTGATCCATTTGAAGGACTGAAGAGAATGCATTTGTACCCCTTACTAGAGGAAAATGTTAGCAGCTTGGGAAAATGAACACTCAGACATGCAAATCTTTTAAGAGTTCTTCCTTATTTTATGGATTCTAAGACATTTATGTTTTCAGGTTTCATCATCTCTGAAATTGAGTAGCACCTCTCAGTCCCTGCCATCTGAGCAACAGTTATGACTAGTCATCCCTGCATGTGTCACTGCACTTGGTCATAGATGTTCATGCTGCCACCCCAGTTGAAGTATATGTAAGGTGACCACGGAATTTGATCCTCCAAAATGAGACTCTTTTGAGAATGAAAGGGGACAGTAACCAGACAGGATGCTATGACAAGAGTAATTGGGGCCTGTCCCAGGCAAACCTGGACAGAAGGTCACCCTAGTGATACATCTAGTTAGTACCATGTATGCTGGATATAAATGTCATTCAAAATGTCTTCAAACAGACTATACTGTGATAAGTATTGAAGTTTAAAATGTCATGTCCACAAAAGGCACAGAAACAGCAGTGGAATGTAAATTTGATATTAGTAAAACAAGTATTCATTTTTGGAGAAATGGCCACAATTCCAGGTTTTTCTTACAATGTAAAGCCCAGTGTCCATGAGACCCAAGTAAAGTAGATACTTAAAGTCCATAGAGGTGTATTACTTTTTTTTGGTAGAAAATATGAAAAAGTATCTGACTTGAAGCTGTTTGTCAGGGTGGTTTATCAAGTCCCCTCAGCTCCTCCCAGCAGTGTGCTCGGGCCAAGCTTCAGGCACAACTCTGGCCAGAAAGCAAGAATTCCCCTGTGGACTTACATGCTCTTGTACCTAAAAAATGTGAAATAAAATCGCTATTTAAATAAAATTTAAGGACTTCCCTGGTGATACAGTGGTTAAGACTCTACCTGCCAATGCAGGGGACAAGGCTTCAAACCCTGGTCTGGGAAGACTCCACATGCCACGGAGCAACTAAGCCCATGTGCCACAACTACTAAGCCTGAGCTCTAGAGCCTGCAAGCTGCAACTACTGAAGCCCACGTGCTCTAGGGCCCGTGTGCCGCAATTACTGATCCCGTGTGCCACAACTACTGAAGCCCAAGAACCTAGAGCCTGTGCCCCAGCAAGAGAAGCCACTGCAATGAGAAGCCCGTGCACCGCAACTAGAGAAAGCCCGTGCACAGCAACAGAGACACAATGCAGCCAAAAAAGTTTTAAATTTTTTTAAAAATAAATAAATAAGATCTACTGAGTCTCTCTCTTGACTTGTATAATCAAGATCTCCACTTCAACTGTCACATTCAGGAACCTCGGTATATAGGAACTTTATGACTGTAAAATTCTGGCATTTTTGCTAATCAGGATCGTGGTTGGGAAGAGGGTTTATTTCCATTCTTTCATCACTGCTTCTTCCCCCTCAGACACCATAGTGGAGGGACTCAGAGGTGGCCTATTTCACCAAAGAAAAAGGTTTGAGAGTAGGGGGTGGGAGGGGCAGGCGTTCACCTTCAGCGCCACCAGACCAGCTCACTCAGCATTTCCCCCAATATCTAAACTCCCCTCGCTAAAGGATTCTGGGAACAGGCTCAGGGAATTGACTGATTTCTGTAAATCTCAGCGTCCAAGACCCTCTTCAGCCCCTATGCACTGCTCAGCAAATAAACCCATCCACCTCCCTGCCCTAAAGAGATTTTTCAGCAATCTCACTGTTTCCTGGAGGATCTAGTGGGGTCGCAGAATGGTGTCACCTAAGAAATAAATAACCGTATCCTCAAAGTCTTCCTTAGGCCCTCTCATTCCTCCTCTCCCATGGCTAGGTCATCCTCCCCTGGAGCATGTCTGGCTGCAAAGCAGTCCCTAGGGTGGGGCCTCAGGACCCCTCAAGTCTGTAACTCCAGTGTGCCTGCTCTACCAAACAAACCACCAGGGCCAATTTAATCATTTTCAGGGGTGGTGATTCACTCTGACCTGGCAGGTCTAGGGCTGCATTTTCTCCCATGCAAACTGAGGAATATAGGTCACTGGTCTCCAATGTCCCTTCCAACAGACACAGACTATCATCCACATTTTATTTCCCAGCTGACTTTCCTTACGCCCAATGCCAGAGTATTTGCAAAACAGTCGTTTTCAGATTTGAAGGAAAAGCTTGTGGCCTGAAACTGGCTGCATGTAGAAGGATTGGATGATAAGTCGCCAGGTCACCACCACAAACCCCAGGCAGGTCCCTCCAAATGACAACTTAGCTGGCTTAGAGTGGCTGTGTTAGCACCTCCCCTTCCCTCTCTGTGCCTCAGATCTTTTCTCCAGCCATCCTCACCCTCACATGGCAAACTCTGGTGGCCAAGCCCACTCTCTGCTCAGTCCTCATCAGGACCACCGTGCCCTCCCACCCACAGTGAAGCGTGAAGCTGCGGGGCAGACCCAGAAATGAGTCTATGCCTCAGAGCAGACACAGCCACCCACTCAGAGGTGCCTGAGCCACTCTAATCTTCACACCTGTCCAAGCATAGAGAGGAAAATAACTTCGGTCTTCATGTGAGAATCCCACTGGGCCCACTGGGCACAGGCTTGTTCAAGCCCAAAAGAATAAAACAAAAACAAAAACTGTTTCTCCTTTCTCTACTCACAACACTTCTGACACCAAATGTGTGGGTTTTCACACATCAAGCAATTCTCCAACTTTCAGCAGATGCCGACTGTGTGTCCTAGAATTTCACTCAGGTTTGAGGCTAACTGCTTTGAGTTTAGTGCAGCCCTCACAGAGTAAGGGCTCAGCCTCAGAAGACTACCCCCACTTCAGAGGTCAGTTACAAGTCCCAGGTTGTCACCTGTGCTTCTGACCAACAGGCAATAAATCAGGAGTACCCATGACCCCTCCTCAGGTTCAATAATTTGCTAGAATGGCTCATAGAACCCAGGGAAACAGTTTACCTACTATCATGCATTTATTATAAAAGATGCAGCTCAGGAACAAATGGAAGACATGCACAGGGCAAGGGGTGGGAAGC
This sequence comes from Mesoplodon bidens, assembly GCF_964165515.1. Lineage (NCBI taxonomy): Eukaryota > Metazoa > Chordata > Mammalia > Artiodactyla > Ziphiidae > Mesoplodon > Mesoplodon bidens. Next base: position 20,910,556 of record NC_138164.1, on the reverse strand, counting down.
TTCCACACCTTCTCCCGGGTGCCGCCCTCCCAGACAGTGGCACCTCACCAACCCTTGGGCTCTCTGGACCCTGCTGTTTAGGGATTTTCATGGAGGCTCCATCATGTAGGCATGAAGAAACTCCAGCTCCTCTCCCCTCCCTGGAGGATGAGGAGTAGGGCTGAATGTTCCAAGCTTTTAGTCGTGGTTTGGTCTTTCTGGTGACCAGCACCCATTCTGAAGTTATCCCATCAAGTGTCACCTCCTTAAAACAACAGACTCGCCTATCAACCAGGAAATTCTAAGGGGTTCAGGAATTCTGTGCCAGGAACCAGGGTCAAAGGCCAAATATTAGAAAAAAAAAGATGCTCCTAGCACCCCTAACGCTCAGGAAATTACAAGGATTTTAGAAGCTCTGTGTCGAGAATCAAGAGCAGAGCCTGAATATATATTTACTATGTCATAATGCCTGTTCTTTTCTCCATTTAAGAGGCAGCTCACATGTTACTAGCACACTTCACCTCTGCCTCCCTGTAAAATCCCTTCCCTTCTGCTCCTGTCCCTGTAGTAAGGGTGTCCCTGGGCTCCTGTGCCCTGTGCAGTGAAGCCCAAACCACCAGGCAGCCTTTACTGCTCCCTTCAACGCCCCCTCATAAAGAGGTTTTGTAAACAGGAAAGGCTTGGAACAAAGGCAGGGTGGAAGAAACAGAGGGTGCCATGCTTCCCACCTTGGCAGGTCTGCTCTGGGCTTCCTCTCACCTGCCCTCCACAACCTCACCTCCACTTGACTGCCTTACAGCAAGTTTGTCAGTGAAGCCCCTGCCAAGTCATCAGGAGCTACCCAACCCGTGCAGCAGACCCTGGAAAGGATAGGGAAGCTGGTACAGAAATGTTGTGGTTGGGAGCATCTGACGGGTGTTCCCCAAAAAGATAAAGGAAGCAAATACTAGTAGTGCCTGCGTTATGTGGGTTTGTGTTTATCTTACGTAAACTTACACTCGTTTTCCCTTCACTCTTAACAGGCTGCTCCACACCATCATCAGACCTTACTTTGACCCAACAACCTGCCTGACTGTGCATGTGCCATGTTTCTGAACCCACCAGCAACTGAAGCAAACACAGGCAAAATCTGTCACCAACCCACATCCTTCCAGCAACAACCACCCACTCACATCTGCCAAAGACTTGGTTCCTTGGGATAAGAAAACAGCCTTTCTGGGATTTCTTTTTAAATGTATTTAATTCCATGTAAACAATTCTGGAGTTCAATGCAAATGCAGCAAGTGTACTAGAGGGTATTTTTAAAGCCCAAGCCCATACCTATTTCAAATCAATTTCTCAGCTTCAACTCATTTCAGCTCTTCCCAGGATGTCTAGTCTCTGAAATGCTTCTGCAGGGTACTAGACGTCTCAACATTAAACTTCTTCTAGAAAATCATCGTGTCTTTGAGTTTTGGATGCAGGATCAGCCTACAGGGAGATGGTTATAAACTCTTCAGTTTTGTGTCCAGTTTGTGGAAAGAGAAAGGTTATACTTGTGATAACTTTTCTCTACCATGAAAAATAACGGAATTCCCTCTGCTATGTTTTATCTCTTATTGCTGCTCATATCCAGAAACTGTCATCTCTGATAGATTCTGTAGCAGGGTTCAGCATGGCAGGCACTCACTGGGGACCTACTAGATACACAGCACCATCAACACAGTTAACAGAGGAGGGAATACAGAGCAGAAGAGAGAGGCAGTCTGCATGGGGATGGAGGATGACTATGCAAGCCATTGACCAGAATGGAAAGCAGCATGAAATCACTGCCATTACAGAGACTCAAGCAAGAAGCACCGTGAAATGGGCCATTGAACGCATCTTGGTGAGTATACAAGCAAACTGCCTGGAGAAGGTAATTTGGGCTGAATCTTGAAAATCACTGAGTTATCAGTTATAGCTAGAGCAGGGCCCTCAAACTTCAGTATTTAGTAAGAATCAAAATGGGGGGGGGTGAATCTTGTGTATTATGCAGATTATCTGGCATGACAGCCTGATATTCTGATTCAGTAAATCTAAGGTAGGCTGCATTTATTAAGTGTTGCAGGTAATTCTGAGGCAGGTGGTCAAGGACCACACTGTGCACTAGGATTGAGGCTGTGTGGAGGGAAGAAATAGTAAACAAGAGGAAAGGTAGGACGGGCCCAGATCATAGAAGACATCGAGTGCCAGGCTAAGGAAGTTGAGTTTTATTCCATCAGCAATGGGGGCTGTATCTGTGTTTGTAAATGGTTCCATTCTGCTTGAAAGCTTTATAATGTTCCAGCTCCTTTAAAACTACAGTGTTGAGAAAAATCTACATGCTTGGAGAATTTACTGTCACTTAAAATTTTTATATTTTATTTTATTGTAGAGCTACTGGTTCAAAGATTAAGCAAGAATGCACTCCTGCTTGAAAAAAAATGATGCAAATCACCAGCTCTAGGACCAGTGTGGTTATGCTCTTCCTCTTTCTTTGCTTAAAGGAGGAAAGAAAACAGGTATGAGAAACTGGGAAATTGAGACAAGTTTTGTCATTCTGGTTTTCTTTTAGAAATGTGGACATCACAAAAGGTATATTCTATCAGTAAGAGAAACACAGACACAAAGTTCTCAAATTAACTGTGCATTAGAACACTCTAGAAACTCATTTAAACTACCGATGTTCTTCCAGAGGAGAGTTCTCACACTGTTTGGTCTCAGAACACCATTATTCTCTTATACATTATTGAGGACACCAAACAGCTGTTTTATAGGACTTATATCAACGTATATTTATCATATTGTAAATTAAAACTAATAGTATTTAAAATATTTATTATTCATTTAAAATAACAGTAATAATCCATAACATGTCAACATAAATAACTTTTCAAAAAAAATAGCTATGCTTTCCAAAACCAAACAAATTTATTGAAAAAAGTGGCACTGTTTTACAATTTTACAAATTGCCTGTCTGGCTTCAAAAAAAATAGCCAGATTCTCATATCTGCTTCTCCATTCAATCTGCTACGATATCACAGGTCATGTAGCCTCTAGAGAACTCCTCTGGACATTCATGAGAAAATGAAAGAGTAAATGGCAAATAACTTATTACTTTTATTATGAAATCAGTTTGAACTATGCAGATCTCCTGAACCATTCTCTGGGACCTATGAGGATCTCCAGAACACATTCTGAACAGAACACAACCGCTGTCATCTGGATTCCATTTGTCTGAAATGGGCATGTGATGCAAAGCTGGAGGACTACTAGCTGTTACCCATTTGAAGACCTGAAATACCATGTTATACAAATCCAGAACAACCTGGAAAGTGTCCAGGAACTAACTTTGTTCAAGACTAGGAGACAGGGACTTCCCTGGTGGTGCAGTGGTTAAGAATCCGCCTGCCGAGGAGCTTCAAGATGGCAGAAGAGTAAGACATGAAGATCACCTTCCTCCCCACAAATACATCAGAAATACATCTACATGTGGAACAACTCCTACATAACACCTACTGAACGCTGGCAGAAGACCTCAGACCTCCCGAAAGGCAAGAAGCTCCCCCACGTACCCAGGTAGGGCAAAAGAAAAAAGAAAAAAACAGAGACAAAAGAATAGGGATGGGACCTGCACCAGTGGGAGGGAGCTGTGAAGGAGGAGCCCCTTCGCAGGCAGAGACTGCGGGTGGCGGAAGGGGGAATCTTCGGAGCCACGGAGGAGAGAACAGCAACAGGGGTGCGGAGGGCAAAGCGGAGATATTACCGCACAGAGGATCGGTGCCGACCAGCACTCACCAGCCCGAGAGGCTTGTCTGCTCACCCGCCGGGGCAGGCGGGGCTGGGAGCTGAGGCTCGGGCTTCGGTTGGATCCCAGGGAGAGGACTGGGGTTGGCGGCGTGAACACAGCCTGAAGGGGTTAGTGTGCCAAGGCTAGCCGGGAGGGAGTCCGCGAAAAAGTCTGGAGCTGCCGAATAGGCAAGAGACTTTTTCGGGCCTCTCTCTTTGTTTCCTGGTGCGCGAGGAGAGGGGATTCAGAGCACCGCTTAAACAAGCTCCAGGGACGGGCACGAGCTGCGGCTAAGAACGCGGACCCCAGAGACGGGCATGAGACGCTAAGGCTGCTGCTGCTGCCACCAAGAAGCCTGTGTGCGAGCACAGGTCGCTATCCACACCTCCCCTCCGGGGAGCCTGTGCAGCCCGCCACTGCCAGGGTCCCGTGATACAGGGACAACTTCCCCGGGAGAACGCACTGCGCGCCTCAGGCTGGTGCAACATCACGCCGGCCTCGGCTGCTGCAGGCTCGCCCCGCACTCCGTACCCCTCCCTCCCCCTAGCCTGAGTGAGCCAGAGCCCCCGAATCAGCTGCTCCTTTAATCCCGTCCTGCCTGAGCAAAGAACAAACGTCCTCAGATGACCTACACGCAGAGGCGGGGCCAAATCCAAAGCTGAACCCCGGGAGCTGTGCGAACAAAGAAAAGAAAGGGAAATATCTCCCAGCAGCCTCAGGAGCAGCGGATTAAATATACACAATCAACTTGATGTACACTGCATCTGTGGAATACCTGAATAGACAACGAATCCTCCTAAATTGAGGTGGTGGACTTTGGGAGCAACGATATATATTTTTTTTCTTTTTCTCTTTTTTGTGAGTGTGTATGTGTATGCTTCTGTGTGTGATTTTATCTGTATAGCTTTGCTTCTACCATTTGTCCCAGGGTTCTGTCTGTCTGTTTCTTTGTTGTTTTTTTTTGTGGGGGGGTTAGTATACTTTTTAGCACTTATTATCATTGGTGGATTTGTTTTTTGATTTGGTTGCTCTCTTCTTTGTTTCTTTCATTTTTTTAACTTTTACGTTTTACATTTTTTTAATTTTCAATAATTATTTTTTATTTTAATAACTTTATTTTATTTTTTCTTTCTTTCTTTCTTTTTTTCTCCTGTTTATTCTGAGTGGTGTGGATGACAGGGGCTTGGTGCTCTGGCCGGGCATCAGGCCAGTGCCTCTGAGGTGGGAGATCTGAGTTCAGGACATTAGACAACTAGAGACCTCCCAGCTCCACATACTATCAAACAGCGAAAACTCCCAGAGATCTCCATCTCAATGCAAAGACCCAGATCCACTCAACGACCAGCAAGCTACAGAGCTGGACACCCTATGCCAAACAACTAGCAAGACAGGAACACAACCCCACCCAATAGCAGAGAGGTTGCCTAAAATCATAATAAGGTCACAGACACCCCAAAACACACCACTAGACGTGGTCCTGCCCACCACAAAGACAAGATCCAGCCTCATGCACCAGAACACAGGCACTAGTCCCCTCCACCAGGAAGCCTGCACAACCCACTGAACCAACCTTAGCCAATGGGAGCAGACACCAAAAACAAGAGGAACTATGAATGAGCAGCCTGTGAAAAGCAGACTCCAAACACAGTAAGTTAAGCAAAATGAGATGACAGAGAAACACAGCAGATGAAGGAGCAAAGCAAAAACCCACCAGACCAAAACAATGAAGAGGAAGTAGGCAGTCTACCTGAAAAAGAATTCAGAATAATGATAGTAAAGATGATCCAAAATCTTGGAAACACAATGGAGAAAATACAATAAATGTTTAAAAAGGAACTAGAAGAACTAAAGAGCAAACAAACAATGATGAACAACACAATAAATGAAATTTAAAATTCTCTACAAGGGATCAATAGCAGAAAAACTGAGGCAGAAGAACAGACAATTGACCTGGAAGATAAAGTAGTGGAAATAACTACTGCAGAGCAGAGTAAAGAAAAGAGAATGAAAAGAATTGAGGACAGTCTCAGAGATGTCTGGGATGATATTAAATGCACCAACATTCAAATTATAGGGGCCCCAGAAGAAGAAGAGGAAAAGAAAGAGACTGAGAAAATGTTTGAAGAGATTATAGTTGAAAATTTCCCTAATATGGGAAAGGAAATAGTTAATCAAGTCCAGGAAGCACAGAGAGTCCCATACAGGATAAATCCAAGGAGAAACACACCAACACACATTAATCAAACTATCAAAAATTAAATACAAAAAAAGATATTAAAAGCAGCAAGGGAAAAACAACAAATAACATACAAGTGAATTCCCATAAGGTTAAGAGCTGAACTTTCAGCAGAAACTCTGTAAGCCAGAAGGGAGTGGCAGGACATATTTAAAGTGATGAAAGGGAAAAAATCTACAACCAAGATTACTCTACCCAGCAATGATTTCATTCAGATTTGATGGAGAAATTAAAACCTTTACAGACAAGCAAAAGCTAAGAGAATTCAGCACCACTGAACCAGCTTTACAACAAATGCTAAATGAACTTCTCTAGGCAGGAAACACAAGAGAAAGAAAAGAACTACAATAACAAACCCAAAACAATGAAGAAAATCATAATAGGAACATACATATCGATAACTACCTTAAATGAAAATGGATTAAATGCTCCAACCAAAAGACATAGACAGACTGAGGGATACAAAAACAAGACCTATATATATGCTGTCTACAAGAGACCCACTTCAGACCTAGGGACACATACAGACTGAAAGTGAGGGGATGTAAAAGATATTCCATACAAATACAAATCAAAAGAAAGCTGGAGTAACAATTCTCACATCAGACAAAATACACTTTAAAATAAAGACTATTACAAGAGACAGAGAAGGACACTACATAATGATCAAGGGATCAATCCAAGAAGAAGATATAACAATTGTAAATATTTATGCATGCAATATAGGAGCACCTCAATATGTAAGGCAAATGCTAACAGCTATAAAAGAGGAAATTGACAGTAGCACAATCATAGTAGGGGACTTTAACACCCACTTTCACCAATGGACAGGTCATCCAAAATAAAAATAAATAAGGAAACACAAGCTTTAAATGATACATTAAACAAGATGGACTTAATTGATATTTACAGGACATTCCATCAAAAAAAAAGAATATACTTTCTTCTCAAGTGCTCATGGAACATTCTCCAGGACAGATCATATCTTGGGTGACAAATTGAGGCTTGGTAAATTTAAGAAAATTGAAATCGTGTCAAGTATCTTTTCCAACAACAATGCTATGAGACTAGATACCAATTACAGGAAAAAATGTGTAAAAAATACAAACACATGGAGGCTAAACAATACACTACTAACTAACCAAGAGATCACTGAAGAAATCAAAGAGGAAATCAAAAAATACCTAGAAACAAATGACAATGAAAACACGACCACCCAAAACCTATGGGACGCAGCAAAAGCATGTCTAAGAGGGAAGTTTATAGCAACACAATCCTACCTTCAGAAACAGTAAACAACTCAAATAAACAACCTAACCTTACACCTAAAGCAACTAGAGAAAGAAGAAGAAAAAAAAACCCAAAGATAGCAGAGGAAAAAAATCATAAATATCAGATCAGAAATAAATGAAAAATAAATGAAGGAAACGATAACAAAGATCAAGAACACTAAAAGCTGGTTCTTTGAGAAGATAAAGAAAATTGATAAAACATTAGCCAGACTCATCAAGAAACAAAGGGAGAAGACTCAACTCACTGGAATTTGAAATGAAAAAGGAGAAGTAACTGACACTTCAGAAATACAAAGGATCATGAGAGATTACTACAAGCAAATATATGCCAATAAAATGGACAACCTGGAAGAAATGGACAAATTCTTAGAAATGCACAACCTTCCCAGACTGAACCAGGAAGAAATAGAAAATATAAACAGACCAAACACAAGCACTGAAATTGAAACCGTGTTCAAAAATCTTCCAACAAACAAAAGCCCAGGAACAGATGGCTTCACAGGCGAATGCTATCAAACATTTAGAAAACAGTTAACACCTACCCTTCTCAAACTCTTCCAAAATATGGCAGAATGAGGAACACTCCCAAACTCATTCTACGAGGCCACTATCACCCTGATACCAAAACCAGACAAAGATGTCACAAAGAAATAAAACTACAGACCAATATCACTGATGAACATAGATGCAAAAATCCTCAACAAAATACTAGCCAACAGAATCCAACAGCACACTGAAAGGATCATACATCATAATCACATGCGGTTTATCCCACAGATGCAAGGATTCTTCAGTACACGCAAATCAATCAATATAATGCACCATATTAACAAATTGAAAAATAAAAACATATGATCATCTCAATAGATGCAGAAAAAGCTTCTGACAAAATTCAACACCCATTTATGATAAAAATCCTCCAGAAAGTAGGCATAGAGGGAACTTACCTCAACATAATAAAGGTCATATATGACAAACACACAGCCAACATCGTCCTCAATGGTGAAAATCTGAAACCATTTCCACTAAGATCAGGAACAAGACAAGGTTGCCCACTCTCATCACTATAATTCAACATTGTTTTGGAAGTTTTCACCACAGCAATCAGAGAAGAAAAAGAAATAAAAGGAATCCAAATCATAAAAGAAGAAGTAAAGCTGTCACTGTTTGCATATGACATGATACTATACATAGAGAATCCTAAGGATGCTACCAGAAAACTACTACAGTTAATCAATGAATTTGGTAAAGTAGAAGGACACAAAATTAATGTACAGAAATCTCTTGCATTCCTGTGCACTAATGATGAAAAATCTGAAAGAGAAATTAAGGAAAAACTCCCATTTACCATTGCAACAAAAAGAATAAAATACCTAGGATTAAATCTATCTAAGGAGAGAAAAAGACCTGCATGCAGAAAACTATAAGACACTGATGAAAGGAATTAAAGATGATACCAACACATGGAGAGTTATACCATGTTCTTGGATTGGAAGAAGCAACATTGTGAAAATGACTCTACTACCCAAATCAATCTACAGATTCAATGCAATCCCTATCACACTACCAATGGCATTTTTCACAGAACTGGAACCAAAAATTTCACAATTTTTATGGAAACACAAAAGACCCCGAATAGCCAAAGCAATCTGGAGAAAGAAAAACATAGCTGGAGGAATCAGGCACTCTGACTTCAAACTATACTACAAAGCTACAGTAATCAATACAGTATGGTACTGACACAAAAACAGATATATTGATCAATGGAACAGGATAGAAAGCCCAGAGATAAACCCACACACATATGGTCACCTTTTTTTTGATAAAGGAGGCAAGAATATACAATGGAGAAAAGACAGCCCCTTCAATAAGTGGTGCTGAGAAAACTGGACAGCTACATGTAAAAGAATGACATTAGAACACTCCCTAACACCATACACAAAAATAAATTCAAAATGGATTAAAGACCTAAATGTAAGGCCAGACACTATAAAACTCTTAGAGGAAAACATAGGCAGAACACTCTATGACATATATCACAGCAAGATCCTTTTTGACCCATGTCCTAGAGAAATGGAAATAAAAATGAAAATAAACAAATGCGACCTCATGAAACTTAAGAGTTTTTGCACAGCAAAGGAAACCATAAAGACGAAAGACCACCCTCATATGGGAGAAAATATTTGCTAATGAAGCAACTGACAAAGGAGTAATTTTCAAAATTTACAAGCAGCTCATGCAGCCCAATATCAAAATAACAAACAACCCAATCCAAAAATGGGCAGAAGACCTAAGTAGATGTTTCTCCAAAGAAGACATACATATTGCCAACAAACACATGAAAGAATACTCAACATCATTAATCATTAGAGAAATGCAAATCAAAACTACAATGTTATCACCACACACCAGTCAGAATGGCCACCATCAAAAAATCTACAAACAGTAAATGCTGGAGAGGGTGTGAAGAAAAGGGAACCCTCTTGCTCTGTTGGTGGGAATGTAAATTGATACAGCCACTATGGAGAACAGTATGGAGGTTCCTTAAAAATCTAAAAATAGAACTACCATATGACCCAGCAATCCCACTACTGGGCATATACCCTGAGAAAACCATAATTCAAAATGAGACATGTAGGCTTCCCTGGTGGCACAGTGGTTGAGAGTCCACCTACCGATGCAGGGGACATGGGTCCGTGCCCCAGTCTGGGAAGATCCCACATGCCGTGGAGCGGCTAGGCCCGTAAGTCATGGCTGCTGACCCTGCGCATCCAGAGCCTGTGCTCTGCAACAGGAGAGGCCACAACAGTGAGAGGCCCGTGTACTGCAAAAAAAAAAAAAAAGTGTCATGTACCACAATGTTCATTGCAGCTCTATTTACAATAGCCAGGACATGGAAGCAACCTAAGTGTCCATTGACAGATGAATCGATAAAGAAGATGTGGCACATATATACAATGGAATATTACTCGGCCATAAAAAGAAACAAAACTGAGTTATTCGTAGTGCGGTGTATGGACCTAGAGTCTGTCATGCAGAGTGAAATAAGTCAGAAAGAGAAAAACACATACCGTATGTTAACACGTATACATGGAATCTAAGGGGGAAAAAATGGTCATGAAGAACATAGGGGCAGGACAGGAATAAAGACTCAGACCTACTAGAGAATAGACTTGAGGACACGGGGAGGGTGAAGGGTAAGCTGGGACAAAGTGAGAGAGTGGCATGGACATATATACACTACCAAATGTAAAACTGATAGCTAGTGGGAAGCAGCCGCATAGCACAGGGAGATCAGCTCAGTGCTTTGTGACCACCTAGAGGGGTGGGATAGGGAAGTTGGGAGGGAAGGAGACGCAAGAGGGAAGGGATATGGGGAGATATGTATATGTATAGCTGATTCACTTTGTTATGAAGCAGAAACTAACACACCATTGTGAAGCAATTATACTCCAATAAAGATGTTAAAAAAAAAATCTTACTAACAGAAAAAAAAAGGGGTGGGAATAAAGTCAATATTTTGTAATATACGTAAATGGAGTATAACCTTTAAAAATTGTATATATATTAAAAAAAAGAATCTGCCTGCCAATGTGGGGAACTGGGGTTCAATCCCTGGTCCAGGAAGATCCCATGTACCACGGAGCACCTAAGTCCGTGCGCCACAACTACAGAAGCCCACGCGCCTAGAGCCCGTGCTCCTCAACAAGAGAAGCCACCGCAATGAGAAGCCCGTGCACGGCAATGAAGAGTAGTCCCCACTTGAAGCAACTAGAGGATGCTCACGCACAGCATCGAAGACTCAACACAACCAAAAATAAATAAATAATTAAAAAGACTGGGAGCACACCATTGTAAAGCAATTATACTCCAATAAAGATGTTAAAAAAAAAAGACTGGGAGACAAAACCAAAATTAGGTTAAGCAGCAATAGTGGGTTAAGATAAATGATGGAAATATTTAAAAGTAACTCAAATTTCGTTTCTTTAAATTATGATCTAAAGGAGTTCACACTGATTGTGCATCAAAAAAAAAAAACCCTTTTTTAAAAAAGTCAGAAAGTTTGTTTTAAAATATAGCTATCTGGGCCTCTACTTCAAAAGATTCTGAATTAGAATTGGCAGGGCGCTGGGCAAAGTTATTTTTAACAAGCTCCACTGGTGATTTTGATGTACTGCCAGGTATAGGAACCTCTGCTGTAGATCATATATTGATGTTTATATATAATAAAAAGGATATCCTACTGTATTAAAGTGACATTCATTTTGATTTTTATCCCTAAATAAAAAACCTTTCTGAATTCTATCTTTATCTGAAAGACAGCCTAGCTTTTAAAAATCGTGTACTCATAATTACGGGATTAACAGCATAGTACCTATATTTCCTACTGGGAAATATGGCTTTTTCATACGTACTATTTTTTAAAACTTAACTCTATATTAAAAGGATAGAAAATGCCACTGCTATTCATAAAGCAAATAATGGATTCCTTGCTTCCATAATAAACGTTCAAGAGAGTTTGTTCCCAATGGAAACTCATTGTTACTGTCTAAAAGTCCTCTTGAGGAGGAAAAAAGTACCTTCATATATAATCTACATTGAGGATGCAAATTGTAGAGAAACAGACACAAAAGTATTTGCATTTAATCAAATCTAAAGCAAGTCATTTCAGAAGCATCACTACCGTGTACAGAAGCCTTTCCCATCAGCATCAGGCTGACCTTTCCAGGAGACCAGGCTCCCTTATCAAGCAAAATACACCATTCACCAGAAATCCTACATTGCCATTAAGAAGGAAATTCACCAGAACCATCCAGAATGGAACGTGGTGAGTCAATATCAATTATTTAAAACTTTTTTAAAACTTTAATAATCCTAATGTTTATTTTTAACATCACAAATGCATAACATAAAGCAAAGGACAAGAAGAAATATCCCTAACTCCAGCTAGAACATATACAGTAAAAGTATAAAAACACAGACCGGAGACCAACAACTTTGAACTCTTGATAACAGTTCCATAATTCTGTTGCATTTAATTAATAATTGTTGCATTTATTTTGCTGTTTCAAGTTCATGGAGGTATGGTTTCTGAAAGATCAATTCTATTGAACATTATTTTTATAAAATGAGAACTTGGATATTAAAGCATTTTTTCCAGTGTAGCCAAATTTTATATTAAAGGTAACAACTTCTAGTAAGCCCTCAATTATAAAGAAAGTGCAGGAGAAGAATCCACATTTATATAGAACTTGAAATATCTTTTATTCATGCATCTTGCTTTTGAGATTAAGGATGAAGGACTTTCCACATACACACGGTAAGGAAGGGCTGTTGTTTCACGAATTCAAACTATATATAGATCTTTCTCAGTGTGTTCACTCTGAGGATACAAACGTTAGTGTCAACATAGAGTAAACCCCTTCCAGGAACAAATTTTAGATTAAAAAGTTAGCATTTTACTTTGTTATAAAGCAGAAACTAATTTAAAAAAAAGAAAAAATTAAAAAAAATAAAGTCTATTTTATCTGAAAAAAAAAGTTAGCATTTTAAGTGTTAATAAGTGATGATAGAAGAAATATTCTTTAAACACTTGGTAAAGTAGCTTGAAAGAAAAATTAATATTTTTTAAAACACCACAGCTCCTCAAAGATAAAAAGAGCCATAAGAGCATCTATCTTCTGCAGTATGGAACAAGTTATGACAGAAGTGCTAAGTTTTTGGATCCAGCTCTGAGGCTTAAAAAGTGGAAGAGGTGGGTGGCTATTGGGAGGGGTTTGTGGATGCCTATGATATGGGCAAACCAAACTGCTAGAAACTCCTCACATGTTAACTAATTTAGCCCCCCTTCTTTAAAAGTTTCCATCTTTATTTCCAGTGTAAAATTTCCTAAGTAGTATATATTAATTAATATATTGAATATTTCAAGATTAATTGCTGAACTTGTCTTTCCTTGTATTCTCCTAGAGGCTTTGCATAATAAAACTAGTAATATCATCTCCCCAGATCAAAAGTGGAACCACAAATGCTAGATCGAGCACTATATTCCTACGTAGGGATCTGTCTCCTCTTAGGGAGAGGGTTCTCAGCCTCAGCAAGACAGGCTGAGCTGGGTTGGTGGGGTAAGGAGAGGGGTACCTACAGCCTCAAGACTGTCACCTGAGCCAGATGGTGGGCCAAAACACTGTATTGCCACTGGCCTGTCCAGAACCTCATTCTTGGCACTTCCCTGACGGGCAGAGAAATGGAACAAATGTGGATGCTGTTCACCAATAATCCAGGATGTTTATTCTGCTCTTTCTTAAGTGAGAGTGTGCCTGTATTTCATATCATGAGGGACCACAATTCAGAGAGACGTCATCTATTATCTTAATTTTACCATTGTCGAATGACGTAACTCAAAATATGGATTGTTTTCTAAAGTTATGGGATTTTTTTGTTTTACTCTTTTTTTGTTTGTTTCGAACTGTCTCTTTATTCCCTTACCTTATGTAACAAGCACCTGCTCAGAGACTCTAAAGAACTTAAAAGCAAGAAAATGTATTACAGAAACTGTCATCAAAAGTAGTAAAATAAGGTGCTTCAAATGTCCTAAATATATTTGATATTTCATAGCTAAAAACAGTTGAGGAATCGCCTACATTTTAAATAGCCAATTTCAGAATGTATGAGTTTGATGTGATGGAGAAAAGATGTAATTTTCAGAAACAACATTAAAGCAACAGCATCATTAAATCTACTGTGGGCCAAATTCTTCTTCAAAGTGAACAGGAATGTGGAGAGGGCATGACTGAGACAGCTTGTTGCGTGTACACAGTCACGATACGACAGCATGAATTTTTTCCCCAAATTCGAAAGGATAAATGGATTCTTATTAGTAAATGTGCTTGTGCTTTCTCTCTGGAAACACATGTCTTTGTTTTCTCGACAACTTATCTGAATGCAAGTTTGTATCTAGAATATTTGACTAAAACCTCTTAAGCATTTTCCTCGTTTATGCAGATGTGGATTCTTTAAATACACACAGTGCACAAGGGGAAATATATTTGGAAGGAGGAATACTAACAACATTTTTAAACTCTAAATATCACTCCTCTTTAAAAAAGGAGTATAAGGTAGGTTAAGGAACTTTCAGAATTCCCCAAAATAGGAAGAATAATCCAGGTAATAGTTTAAAGAATTTTTACTAGGTTCCATCTCTTAGTTAAAATGTATTTTAATCGACCTTAGATACTGTGTAAAATGCATTTGCTTTTTTGTATCTACTCCAGAACCTGGTTTATCTCCATTGTCCCTGTTTTCTTACCACCCATGCTGAAGCCCCAGAGAAAGGGTTTCTTCCCCACCTCTTATGAAACTGCTCTCTCCCACATTCTAAAGATCTCCAGTTTCCCAAACCCTATGGTATTTCTATGTCTTCATTTTCCTCAAATACTCTAAGGCACTTTCTTTACCCCACAAGTATTTACTGAGCACCTACTAGCTGCCAGATACTTGACACCACCTCTTTCTCCATGCCTCATGTCTACGAGGTCTTTCTCCATTCACCATTCTTCCTCTTTCTCTACACTCCCTCTTTCCTTCATTTCCCTATTGTTACCACTCTGCTGTGTCACATACCTACATCTCTGCCCCCTCCTCCCCACTTCTGCCCTGACCTTCCCTGGCCCCTTACTTTCCCTGGGCATCAGAACTATAGCCTTTTCCCAGGGCTTCTACTCCTTTCTGCTACAAAGTCTTCCTTGGAGAACGTTATTTCCATAGCTCTAGTTATCATAGTTTTATAGATTTTTCTTAGACGTACAGTTCTAACGCCAAAGTTCTCGTCTATCTATAGGATGATTTCACTTGATTAAGCCACCACAACCTCAAAGTCAGCATATTCAAAACTGAACTCTTCTTTCCACATCAAAACCAACCCTCTTCCCTGCCTCCTTGGTTTCTCTTCTTAATCATGGTAGTCTTTTTTATTGTGTGTGTGCATGTGTGTGTGTTTGTGTTCTTTTGAAAGAGACCTTTAAGATTCCTTAAATCTTCCCTTCCCTTGTCATTTCCAATGTTTCCAGCTAGCTTCTCACTGTTTTCTCATTTTCCATCCTCTCTGCTTCCTCATCCTCAACCCATCCTAAGATGTGCCCTCAGATTAATCTTCCAAAAAAAATTCTAAATCTTCCTAAATACGACAAAGTCATAACATAGCCCTTGTCAAAAAGATTAGTGGTTTCCATCACCTACAACATAAAGTATAAATTTTTACAGCCTGGTTTTCAAGAACTTCAACATTTCCATTATTCTCAACTAAAAAAAAAAAGGATATTTCTAGCAAATATTTACTGAAGGCCTACTAAGTGCCAGGCACTGTTCTGGGCATTGGCACTTAAGATGTTTCAGTGAGTAAAAACAAGCAAAGATCCCTACCCTCATGGAACTTACATTCTAGCAAGGAAGAAACAGACAATAAACAATAAACTTAATAAATAAGGAAATTATATAGGACATTATAACAGGACAAGTACTACATAGAAAGAAAAAGTAGAATAGGGTAAAGGGGAATAGAGATGTTTTATGGGAAGGTGTAACTTTAAATATGTTCTCATTGAGAAAATGACTTTTGAGCCAAATTTTGAAGGAGACAAGGGCATTTAGTCATGTGGATAACTGGAGGAAGAATATTCCAGATAGAGTGGACAGCCAATGCAAAGTCCTAAGGCAGAAGTGGTGTGGTTGATGCATTTCAGAAACTGGCTGGAGTACAATAGAGTGTTATGAGATGAGATCAGAGGTGTCATGGAACAAGGTTATGTAGAACCATTGTAAGGACCTTGGCTTTTACCCTGAGTTAAATGGGGAGCCATTGTATGGTTTTGAGAAGAGGAGTGAGGCAATTGGACTTTCTTTTTGAAAAAATCACTTTGGCTGCTGTGTTGAGATACACTGGGGATGGGGTAAGAGTGGAAGCAAAGAGATCAGTTGAAAGGCTACTGCAGTATCTACATGAGAGATGACAATCCAGTTTACCTGGATATCAGCAGTGGAGCTGGAGAAAAGTCAGCAGATTCTGGCTCTGTTTTATAGGTGGCACCATTAGGTTGTGAAGTATGAGAGAAAAGAGAGGAACTAAGCATGACTTTATAGCTTTGGGACTGGGCAACCAGAAGGATGGAGTTGCCATCGACTAATAGGAAGGTTTCAGAAAAGCAAATATAGAGGGAAGGACAGAGTTCAGATTTGGACATGTGGAGTTTGAAATGTCTACTAGACATCGAAGTGAAGATGGACATCCAAGTCTAAAGTCCAGGACAGGTCTGGTCTAGGGATATCCATCTGAAGTTCATCTATATATTGATGATATTTAAATCCATTAACTCCAATTACCCTCATTCCTTTCCCTTCCTACACATGCCTTGCTCTTTCCGACCTCTGCTTTTGCTCATGCCATGCCTAATGTCTACAAGGCCTTTCTCCCTCCTCCTAACCTATCCGCATCTGTCTGAATCCAGACTAAATCCCATCCCTTCCCACAAAATTTTCATCAACAAACCAAAGTATACTCTTCCCCCTCCCTTAATCCTTCACATGTGAATGTCTTATTTCTCTCACTAAAAGAAGATGTCTTTAAGGACATCTGTTATATGTTCTAAACTTGTTTTGCATCCTATATGTGTGGCATATAGCCCCACATTTTGCACTAGAGTCGGTGCCAACTGGTACATAAGACTGATTGTTTTATGACAAAACTTCAGAAGTTTTGATCTGCTTATTTGCCATCTCATGAACTTTATCCATTTAGTCACCATGTGGTTATTTGTTAAACTTATTTAGAATAGGTATATTTCCTCTAGGCTTTTTGGCATACACATAAAGCATAAATGGATAATTCAGATTGAAACCATCAACTAAAAAGCCCTTCAGAAAAGTGAAACCAAGACTGTCTGCAAACACACAAAGGATCAACATTTGGGACTGGGCAACTGGACCTCTTCAACGTCCACACCAATCTCCTTCTCAGACCTAAGTCCACACCCACCATCAATCAGCCAGCTGGGAATGCCTAGGTTAGATTTGGCCCCCACTTCCACAGGAGACTTATAAAGTCCCTACTCTTATGTATATCTTTGGTTCTCAAACTTCAGAGAACATCAGAATCACCTAAAGGGCTTGTTAAAACACAATTGCTGGGCCCACCCCTAAAGTTTCTGATTCAGTACATCTGGAGCAGGACCTGAAAATCTGCATTTTTAACACATTCCTAGCCGATGCTATTGTTCCTGGCCCAAGATTCACACTCTGAGGATCACTGGTGTGTATTCTCACTTGGACTTTTCTGTCTGGCTTTGACTCCTGCCTTGTTCTGACCTTTAGTGCATGAGTCACTCTCCTACTCCAGGCTGCTTGGAACGGGCACTAAAGATGTCTTAGTCACTGACCATACCACCGGACCATCACCCTTCCCCTGCCCTTCTTTATTCCGGGCTCAAAGGTTGAGAGCCAACTTGTGTCCTTGACCCCAATTTCTCTCTCCCTCTTCAAGATTTCCTTTCATCATTTTCTCCCTCTTCCCTAAATCTTCAATCCCTCCCTCTTCCTGTTCAAATATCCTCAAATATCTCCTATCCACGAGTTCATTAAATAGATATAAAAACATAAGCAAACCTCTCCTTGTCCCTGTAATTGTCTCCAATGATCATCCAATCTCTTGCTTCTCTTCCTCATTTAAACTTCAAGAAGAAATAGTCTCCCTCCCTGTCTCCACCTCTGCCCTTGACGTTATCACCTGGCTTCTAGATAATACTTCCAAAATTGCTCTTGCTAAAACAACACCAACCACTGAATTGAAAGCAATGGATGCTTTGCTGTCCTTATCTTCCTGAACAATTCTGCTGTATCTCACCTTTTTCCTTCTTTCTTGAAATCCCTTCCCTTGAAATCTGTGATGCCTCATTGCCCTGTTTTATTCTGGTTCTTCTCCAACCATTTCTTCTTCAATAGGATTCTCTCCTTCTCCTCAGACAACCCTTCAAATGTGGATATTCCCCAGGCTTCCATCTTTAACCATCTAGTCCAGAGCTTCCCAGACACTGTGTCAGGAATCAGCACTGTAGGAGTTCCCAGGATATTGATCTCATCCATTGAGAGTAGCCTGGTCTATTTATCCCAATATGCCAGATGCATAAGTGTTCCATGAGTGCCATTGTTATGGCTCTACCTTTCAAACATTCCAAGAGAGTTCATGCTCTTTCCTGGTTTCCTTACTATCAACATTATGATGGCTCTGAAACTTATAAACCCAGACCAATCCCATGGTGGAAGCCTGAGAGTCAGCCTTGAATCTTCCCTCTCCTTTCCCTCCTACGTCTAAATAATTTCCAAATCTGTCCTCTCCTTGTCCTCCTATCAACCACAACTCAGACCTCACTATCTCTTGCCTGAATTATCCTAGAATCCTCCTGACTGTTCTCCCTGTGGCTTTGTGATTCTTAAATCTAAATCCACCCTCATACAGCTGCTAGAAAAGTCTGTCTAAAATACAAATCTAACCACACTACTACCATGCTTGGAAGCCTCCAATGGCTCACTGCACACAGGATGAGATCCAAACTCCTTCGCCTACAAGAAACTTAATGACTGCGCCCTGATCATTTCCTTTCCCCAGGCTCAGTTTCTCCATCCTTCTGTTCTTACCTCCAGGACTTTGCCCATGCTGCCCTCTATACCTGGAATGTTCTTACCCATTTATCATCATACACACCGCTTACCTCCGCTATCACATTGCCTTCCCTAACTCCTTCCCCACCCTCAAGAGAAATTGACATGTTCTGTGTTTTTCTGAGTATTCTATTCAGGCATACTTTTTGTTGTACTTTGCACATTTGCTTTATAATTATTTTTAAGTATTTCTCTCCTCCCACTAGATGGCATGTTCTTTCGTATTCACAGCTCTGACACAATGCCTGACACATAAAAAATACTCAATAAATTATCAATGAATAAATGTAGCCTCAGGCTTTTCCCAAAAAATAAGGCATCACACACAATTCTAAGAGCAGCACTTAGATTCCTTTGGAACAAACATTAAGATCATTTAGCTTTAAATTTGAAGCTGATTTGAAAGAGGTACTTAAGCCTCTTTAATTAAAAGATATATAGGCCAAATCCTGTCGAAATAAGACCCAAAGGATCAGTCAAATAACTTTGTTTTGCTGAAATCAGTTTGCATGTGGCTTTATTTGAATTGAATAGTAAATTGTCTTGGAACCTAGTGTTTTTTTCTCTCCTTCATTTTGTACAGGAATTTTGTATTTAACTTGGTACTTTTCACAACATTTTCATATGCATATCTTATATAACTCTGCATTCAGTTTCAGAGAGATTATTATACCCATTTTACAGATGAAGAAAACAGGGCTGAGAAATTTTGATTTTTCCAAGTCAGTGGCAAATACGTAAAAGATGGAATAGAGTTTCTTTCACTTAGCTTGGATCAGTTTCTGTCAAGGACCAGGAGATAGGACTAAATGACCTGTGTTTAAGCCACTTCAAATTCAAGTCTATCTAATGAGAAAATAGCATCACAATATTAGCCCTGGACAGGTTAACCTACTTATAGTATCCACATTTGATTGTTACTATTCCATTTGTTTAAGTTCCAGGAGACTACAGCAAATGAGTGTATCAAGGCGTGAGAGTGAAGCACACAGTCAAAGATCTACTGGCAGAAAAACGATCCAAGCAAACAAGTAACTCAAGATTTAATGTAAGTCTCAGTTGAATACATTCTGAAGTCTTTGGGGGTTTAAGTCCTATTAAGGTTAGTTATCTCCTCTCTCCTTTTATCTTCCCACCAATCTCTCACCTCTTGAGTCTGATATTCTCCACAGCAAAGCCCCCCTTTAACTGGTACACACTATGTAATTAATCTATAAGCAAGGATTCCAAGAGCTCTGTGAACTTATTGGCTGGCTACTTCAGCTAGTGGATATGAAATGATGATGAGTCCTGACTTTTTCATTTCTTCCAGTCATGAACTACCAAAAGCTCAGTTGGTGGGAATAATGCTGACCTTCATCTACATGTTATTCTAAATATGATAGAGACAACTTCTAAACATCTTCTCTGTAACATGCAAAATCAGATTTAAAAATCTTAGTAGGAGTTGTCTTAAGTCTAAAATCTCTGACATCCTTGTCTTTATAAATAGCTCCGCTCTATACCTAAAATGTTTAAGTAGTTACACCCAAATCTCCAATAATGATTCTTGAATGGAAATCGCAGTTGGTTATTGAGTTGTGTATATAATTACTTACCTGCATTGCTGGGGGCAGGACACGAGAGCAGATGACCAGGAATAAGGGAGGCGACCACATACAGCACTGAGCACAGGGGCTGGTACACAGTGGGAACTGCTTCTTCCAGTGTGTGCTGCCCAGAACGTCAGCACCATATTCAACACTGCTCCAAAGTCAAACTTCTGGGACTTGTTTCAAATGAACCAACTCCAGATTCAATTTCCTTCCATCCAAAAACATCCTTTATTTGCACATTTTTTGGCTTTCCTTTCTTTTAAACCACCTCCTCTCTTCTAGTTCAACAAATGGAGCTTAGTTGATAAAGAGAAATCTGAATAATTGGCTCCTTGTCTGTTCCTAGTGCCGTGTTTCTCCTCATGCTTCTTCAGAATCATCTGGAATGTGAGTTAAAAACATCCATACAAATCTAGTCTCTTGAGAGAAAGAGAGAGAGGAAACAAGAAAGAGAGAATTCAGTCTACTCTTAGTGAACCATAGCGGCATGGATGTAACGTGGATTGCTTGGCCACTACTATGGCTAGAATTGTGAAACTTGCACAAGTTCCAGGCATACTGTCAGTTGGGAAGACAAGAGACGCAATGAGGATAACTTCATAGTCAAGGAACAGATCTGCCCCATGTGAGGCTATAATTCCCTCATCGGCAGCGTCATCCATACACACATACAGTGATAAGGCACTGTGCCAGATAGAATTACATAACAAGACAAAGAGGCACCTATACAAATGGTGGATGGAAATATATTTTTTATTAAAAATTTACCTAACATGATTTCTTACTTAAGCTCTGTGACTATCAAAGAGTGTGTTTTCTCTATTTTTTGATGCTTTTACTTTTTAAAAGGTATAACACTATAAACATAGTTAACAATAAGTCATATTATTTGATTTAATTTTAAAATGAAAATTCCTGGTCCCCGTTCCATGTCTATTAACATAGAGTCATCGGTCTGAGGCCAGGGAATGGTCATTCTTAACAAGCTCCTTGGGTGATTTCTTTGTACATCATAATATGAGAACTTTACCACACAGCAAAGAGCAACTGTCAAAACCCCACACATAACCAATGTTCTTATCTCTACCCAGATTAGAAGTTGCTGAGCTATTGCTACTGGCCCAGTGACACTGCAAATGTTATACAAAAGTGGGTACAGGAAACATGTGATACATGGTCTGTGCCATTAAACAACAAATAACTTGGTGGAAAGGAAAACACTTATACATTTTAAAAATACAAGACCATATAACTAAGCACTACACTGAATGCTGAAGACAAAAGACCAGGCAGCATAGCCATATGTTATGAAGATTGGAATACTATTTACATAAGCACAGTTTAAAGTGCACTTCCTGTGTGTTATCTCATTCGATAGACACACTACTCCTATGAGATTGATGTTGACATTGTTCTCCATCTTACAGATGAAAATGTTGAGAACAAAAGAAGGGAAGAGATTGTTTGCAAGTTGCAGTTAGCAAGTGGCAGATCTTCTGACTGCCAATTCCATATCCCTTCTAAAAGGAAAGATCAATGTGGACTGGAGTAGAATCACTTCTGATTCATGCTGTCTTCATCTGTTTGTGCTGTCATCACAAAATACCACAGACAGGGTAGTTTATAAACAGCATACATTTATTTCTCACAGTTCTGGAGGCTTTATGACCAAGTTCAGGTTGCCAACATGGTCAGGTTCTCATGAAGGCCCTTTTCTGGGTTGCAGAATTCTCATTGTATCCTCACATGATGGGAGGGTGTAGGGAGCTCTCTAGGGCCCTTTTATAAAGGCACTAATCCCATTCATGAGGGTTCCACCCTCATGACTCAATTGCCTCCCAAAGGTCCCACCTCCTAATACAATCACATGGGGCCTTAGGATTTCAACATCAGTTTGGGGAGGACACAAACATTCAGACCACAGCACATGCAAACAAAGGAAATGAGGCATAAGAAAATATCATACAGAAAGGACTGGAAAGGTGCAAACCAGCTCTAACTATGGTTGTTCTTCTCAGGCATCAGGTACACAGGCAGTATGAGCTCAGCCCTAACTTCTTGTTCTCACATATTACTCAGTGTCTCACTGCTGGTATCTTACTCTTGTCCTCATTTCAAAGACCTTTTAAATTTGGGTAATTAAATGCATATAGTCCCATTACATGGCTATTTGGACTTTAGGTATCTCCATGAATTATTTTACTGTCTACTTCTTTCATCTCAACCACTATTCTAGAAAATCCCAAGAAAGACATCATATTAATTAATCACTGACTCTCAAGGACTTTTTCTGTCCCTGTGGCAAACACAACTCAATGAGCAGGAATCCTGGAGAATCACATTACTGGCAACACTTACAGGGCTCTAATGGCATGAGGAATACTGACACTCCCTACTATTTTTCATCCCAGTTCACTAGGTGACAATGAGTCTGATATCTTGGGTAAGTTTAGATAGGAAAGCCATCCTTAGACTTGTTCAAAATTTCCTACTGATAACATGGGTAATAACCAGTCAAAGGATAACTTGGAGATTGGAGGCCCTACCACACTGTTTTACCATAGATATTGCCCTAAGCCAAAAACTGGACCCCCAAAGATCCTACATCAAATCCCTGAAACATGTGAATGTCGACTTAAATGGCAAAATATGTGATTAAGTTAAGGATCTTGGGTGGATTTTCCACTTACCCTGGAAGAGGTGATCCCTAAATGCAATCCCATGTACTCTTTTTTATTTTTTATTTATTTATTTTTTTGCATAACAGTAACTTCTTTTTTTTTTTTTTTTTTTTTTTTTTTTTTTTTTTTTTACAGTCATTGCACTGGATTTATTTTCTTTCAGGGGTTAAATGAGACTTATCAATCGATTTTTTCATGTTGTTTTTCAGAATATGATAAACAGACAAACTCAGTAAGGCATTCCAAACCCTATGCCACAGTACAATAAGCCCACAGCAAGGATTCTGAATCCCCTGTTTGTATTGACACAAAGATTTGCCTTATCATATAGGCATTAGTTCTTCTATCTTCCGCTGTATCTTTTGTGTTTCTCACTCAGGTAGTTTTTTGCCAGCTCATGCTAAAACATTTAAGGACACAGAACTATAGGCATGAGTTTTACATAACCCTTATGTTGCCTATATATAGTGTTTCCTCCAAACAAGCAAAATTTATTGGCTCATATTCTTTTTTTAATGTGGAAGAATTGTGTTTTTTTCTGTTTCTGTGGGGTTTTTTTAACATCCTTATTGGAGTATAATTGCTTTACAATGGTGTGTTAGTTTCTGCTTTATAACAAAGTGAATCAGCTATATGTATACATATATCCCCATATACCCTCCCTCTTGCATCTCCCTCCCACCCTCCCTGTCCCACCCCTCTAGATGGTCACAAAGCATCAAGCTGTTCTCCCTGTGCTATGCAGCTGCTTCCCACTAGCTATCAGTTTTACATTTGGTAGTGTATATATGTTCATGCCACTCTCTCACTTTGTCCCAGTTTACCCTTCCCTCGCCCTGTGTCCTCAAGTCCATTCTCTAGTAGGTCTGTGTCTTTATTCCCATCCTGCACCTAGGTTCTTCATGATCATTTTTCTTTTTTTAGATTCCATACATGTGTTAGCATACACTATTTGTTTTTCTTTTTCTTTTTCTGACTTACTTCACTCTGTATGACAGGCTCTAGGTCCATCCACCTCACTACAAATAACTCAATTTTGTTTCTTTTTATGGCTGAGCAATATTCCATTGTATATATGTGCCACATTTATAAGAGGGAGTTTTGAGAGACAAGCAAAAGAGGAAGAGGCCACGTGACCAGGGAGGCAGATATCACATATCAAGGAAGGCAGGAAGGCAGGCAGCCACCAAAGCTGGAAGAGGAAGAGTAGACTCTCCCCTCGAGGCCCCTGGAGAGAGAAAGAATAAATTTTCGTCTTTTTAAGCCACCCAGGTGGTGGTAGTTTTTTTCCAGCAGCCCTAGGAAACTAGTACACAGATATTATGAAAACTACATCCCCCAGTTAAGTACTCTCTAAGAAGTGTCTATCTGATGCCCAAATTGCTGCTCTGTTCTTTATGACAGCACTTGAATAAGTTTACATGGGTTATGTTGACTCATCTTTACCACAATTTCTCTCATGAACATCTGTTTTCGATACCATGAAGTGTTTTTCACATTTTTGCAATAGGAATCAAAGGGGGAAAAAAATCCCTTGCATCAAAAGAAACTTTCACCAAATACTGGACTTAAAACCACTGTGTGCATTTTAGCCATAATCCTGTGGTTCCACAACTATTATCATGGATATCTTTTTAAATAATCATTTCCTCTTTCTTTTTCAAATTTTTCTGGGTTATTCTTTACTATACTATCGACCAGATCATTAAAAATACGAGTCACTCACCAACATCTGGTACCAAAGGATACGTATTTAGACTTTTTATTTTTATTTATTTATTTTTTTTGCGGTACGCGGGCCTCTCACTGTTGTGGCCTCTCCCTTTGCGGAGCACAGGCTTCGGACACGCAGGCTCGGTGGCCATAGCTCACGGGCCCAGCAGCTCCACAGCATGTGGGATCCTCCCAGACCGGGGCACGAACCCGTGTCCCCTGCCTTGGCAGGCGGACTCTCAACCACTGCACCACCAGGGAAGCCCGTATTTAGGCTTTTGAAGTAAGTTTATGTTGCATTGTTTTCAATTACACTATTTCAGTGACATTCCATAAAAACCGATCATTGAAAATTTTAAATAATATCACAAAATTCGGTGAGCTCTCAGTTATCTATAGTAAAATTAAAAAGAAGAAGAGGCAGTAAGCCTAATAGCCACAATTTTTCATTTTGTTTTGAAATTCAATGAACAATTTGCAGGCTATTGAACTTTCTAATCAAATTTTTCCCAAGCTATCATAAAGATTCATATAAAATCATTGAATATAAAACAGCTACATGCATGGGGGAAAACTTTCTAAACTTGCTAAGTAGGAAATGGAGCTCAGTAACCCAAATTTGGAGTTAAAATTGAGTAGTGGAATGGGGGAGTTCAGTGCAATATAGGGGGAATTAAGAACGGGCTTAGCAATCAGGGTCTCTGATATTTAATCTATTTTACTGGTTTATGGACACGCTCATAGCTATTCTGCTCTGCTCATTCATCAAAATGTTATAGTGAGGGACAATAAGGAAATAGATATGAAAGTGATTTTCAGTTAATATCCTACATAAATATGAGGAAAAACAAGTGATGATTTCTGGTTGTTCTTAGAAGATCTGAATGGAGGGAAATGTTGAGGAGCAATATCCCAAGTGGGAAATATATTTGGATCATATCAACCTTGAATTATACATAATATACATACACAGACCAAAATCTAACTATTTCCACTTGGCATGATTCTTTTTATACTAACCTTAAAGCCATACTGTCAGCTAGGTGTCTTGGTTAATCTTTCCTAATTATTTTTGGATGTAAAACATTGTAAGCACAGAAAGAAGCATGACAATAGTACATACTGATGGAAAAAACTGGAAGAACTGAAGGTGAATGGAAGCCATATAGTGCATTTATGGCATAAATTATATGAAAGTGTTTGATCTTCCTTGAGAGGTCGGTGAACTCTAACTGTAGAACAGATGCACATTGTCCAGCTCCATCTGTAATAACTGTCTGTCTTTCCATCAGGACTGCTAGTTAGAGATTTGTTTTGTTCTATATCCAGCTGCTGTTTTGTGGCACCAATCACATGTGCATTTCAGTTGTCACCTACTGTAAACATGATGTCCATATCTGTGATTTGCATTTGGAGTTCTCGTGGAGTATTAAAAAATGAAAGTAGACAATTGGAAACTGTGTATTACAGCATCTCAAGGTTTCTTTGATTTCCCTGAAACTTTGGAAAACACATCTGAGACTTCTCTTCTGCACCAAAAGGGAAATTGCTGCCTCCTCAGTCTGTTTGAACCCCCTCCTTCTGGTTGTCAGTGGTCTCTGGCAATTCTTTTCTCCTCTCTGGGCCTCAGTGTCCTTGTCAATAAAAGTAGAGTTTGATTCCTCTCATTTCAGTATTCAATTTTAATACTCAAACTTTAAAAATTTATCCCATCCCCTTCTTTATTATTCGTATTTCAAATGTTCACATCTCACTGTTTATGATTTGAAGTAGATCTGAATCTCTGAGAACTAGTTCATATTCAAGCTGCAGCATCCTTGAGCTGAAGTTTCAGATCACTCTATCATCTGGGATCTTCAGCGCTTAGGTTCACAGAATTTTCTCATCTAAGGCACAGGCAGCATAGCATGATGAAGAGTATGGGCTCTGGATCAAGATGACCTGAATGCACTTTGTCAACTGTATGATAACTGTAAAGGAACTTTAATCTTGGTGTCAGAGGGAGATAATAATACGTGCCTTGCAATGTTAGGTTTAATATGTCAAGAGCTTTGTACATGGTATATGTTCAATCAATACTAGTGCTATTAAATACTGCAGTGAAAGAACATTAGAATTCAAGTGATGTAAGAAATTCACTGAGCTGAAGAAATGTACAGTCCAGCTGTGGGCGAAAGAATTATACATGAAATAAGTGATTAAAAATTAAAAGCTGGTTTTTGTTTCCAAGTGCCAAACACATAATAGTGACCATCAGTGAACAAGATGGAGGTTGAAAAGGGGGAGAGCAAGGCATGGACAGGGTAGATGGAAGAAGACTTCTTGGAGGAGGGTGAGCCTTGAGCTAAGTTTGGAAGGAAGACGATAACTCAGATGAGCAGTGAGGAGGGGTAGAGTCCAAACAGAACACGAGGAGGGGGTGACGGTCCAGAGGGAGAGGAGAGACTCTGTCTGTGATGTGCACTGGGTAGACCCACTTGGTCTATAGGGTGGAGAAGTGAAGAGGAGGTCAGGAGGCCTGGCCTGGTACATGACCTTTCAAAAGTTAGTTCTAGTCTTGCCTGCTGAGGTCTCCCAGACACTCCTCTCCATGCCCAGAGCCTCCGGCATATTTATCTGCTAAAATACTTATTACGCTGCACAATAATTGCTTGTTTTATTAAATCTCTCCCCCAACTGGCTAATGTCTTGCTATTCCCGTTTTTTTTTTTCCTTTTGGAGCCTCCAGTCCAGGAGAAACAGCAGTGGGGTAGAATTGTTGAGAGCTTGTGTTCTGGAGTCTGATAGAGTGAGGACCTGACTCTACTGTGTCAAGGTGATCGAAGTTCTCTGGACTTCTGTTTCATTCTATGTAAATGGAGAGAGTGATACCCACCACAGATGTGTCATGAAAATTAAATTAGATAAGGTATAAAAAGCCCCTGGTATGGCTGGTACAGGGCACATTGTAAGTGCTCAGCAAATGGCAGCTTGTATGGTTTTGCTGGTACCTGGAGTGTGGTAGCATTTGATAAATGTTACTTATCATGCAAGTGTGCTGCACAAAGGCAGACACCCACAGTTGGTGGTGAGCTCCGAACAGCAGCCTTGGGAATTCGATACTTTGAATTCATTACTACAAATTCTAATAGAGTATAAATAAATCGATCAGGAGAAAGGCCACTGGGTAACTTTTGTAGGTTCGAAAAATTGATTCACTATGAGCCAATGAAACAACAAAATAGTGGAAGCGACAGTTAGCAACTTTGTTTTTATTCTGACTCAGCAATACCACCCTCCTCCATTCTGCGGGTTGAGAAGGCTAGAGTTGAAGCTCCAACTTGGTGCATTTCATTAAGATAGATTCAACTGCTCCCATCCTGCAGTTCTAAATCTCCAAATATTTAACCAGTCTTGGATAACAAACCAAGTATTATACTTACCCATCGTGGATGACTGTTTTATGAAAACACCAACTTCAAACAGCAGGAAGAAGGAAATAAAAGTCTTAACATTTTGATCAGGATTTGCTCTCAATTTACTGACCTAACAAGTTACTTTTTTAAGCCTACATTTCCTCAATTACAAAGGATCATATAATTCTATGAATGGTATGAGTGGGAGGGGACCAGTACTCACTGTGTTTTTGATGTGTCTCCCTTATCCCCACTGGTGCAGCTGCTTATCTTTCTGCTTTGCTAGATTTTCCCGACCCCAAAACATGTTCTACCCTACGCCTGACCTGAGGGGTCTACCCAAAGCTAAACTGTATCCCTTATGTATTCTGAAAAAGATAAATCAGCTTTCCTCTAGTTTACAAGAGTTTGCAAATTGAGTGTGCAAGGGAAATAGGCAACAGAAAAATCGCATAAAGCACAAGAACAATTATGTGGAGTGCAAATATTCTACACTAATATCTGGTCAAAGATTGGCATGCGTAGGACAGTAGCGGTGACTTCTGGGCCTGAGTTCCTTTCCATCACCTCAATTTTCTCTGGGGTAAATAAGAATTCTTAATGATAATAGCTATCATTTACTGCTAGGCTCTGAAATAGAAACTTTACAAATATTTTCACTTATGCATTTCAAAGTAAATTTCACTTATCAACAAGGAGCACAATAGCCCTAAAAGGGTGACACTCATCTATTTTTCAGATGACAAAACTAAGAATCATGTAGGAATCAGTGGAGCTTAGATTTGGACCCAGGTCTTTATTTTACCCAAAGTAGTATTGCCTTCTTAAGTTTACATTTCTGGCCCAAGGAAGGGCTATCTTAGGAATAACCAATTTACTTCAGGTTCTCTGCTCAGTGCTGAGCTCACCCTTCACACTCCATACATTCTGTTGGTCCCATCATGCTTTTGTTCCCTCTCAACCATATGTCCTCATCCCTGTCCGTCTCTGCAGCAATTCTGTAGACTGCTCAGATGATGCCACTCCCAGCCCAAACCAGAGCCAGGACCTTCCTCTCCTCTGATACCCGGACATCTTAGAAGAAACTGGACACAGAAGTTCTCAATTTCCTTCTAGAACCTATCTCTAGCTCTGTCCCAGAACCTGCTTCCAGAGTGTAGTTTCTCTCTGCCATTCCCCACCACTCTGGGACCCCTGTTCTCCTGAGCTTTGCATGGCATCTAGCCCTCCCTGTAAAAGAGGAAACCATTTCCGGAGCCAGAGTCCAAGCACACCACACCGACCTCGCAGAAACCTCTCTGCTGCTCTGCTTGAGCTCTCTAGGGTCTGCCTCGGCCAACCCATTATAGTCTGACCTCTTCTTCTTGCCTGAATCTTATAGCCCTGCTCTGCCTGTTGCTGAGGTGTGATTTCTTTTCTGAAAGTTGCTGAGTTGACCTGAGAGGCTGGTATCACATGGCTTGCTCCTGGGACAGGATGTAATATGTCATTTCTCCCACTCGAGTAGGAGGAGACCATCTCAGCTCCCTTCTGAAGGCTGGAAAATATACCCGAGCCCAAGGAAATGCAGAGCTTACCAGCTCAGTTGACTCTGCTGATCCACCTCTTAGGTGTTCTTGCAACCTACGTGGTGTCCAGCACTCTCTCACAGTTGCACACACTAAAGAATCATATGCATACTCTGAATAAATATAATAACCACTAAGGAAAGGGGAGGGCAATTTCCTTCTGCTCTTACCTTCTTATGAACAAATGGAAAAAGATGGAGAGAGAAGGACCACCAATAGTCTCATTTCCTGGGCAGTTTTTAGAATTCCATGCCAAAGACATATGGAAGCCTTTACTAACATCAAAATCTAATTTTAATCAATATATAACCCCCAAAGCCTCCTAAAACTTGGACAATTTTATACTGTGCTACTTCTCTTTGATATTCTAATTGTGGTGCTAAATAACAATGAAAAGCCTCAAAGAAAGAAACAGGCAGAACATAAATAAGCCCACACACTGATCATCCATGCTTTAAATTTAGGCAGCTGGACGTATATAAGTTCAAAGAAGAAATCACAGCCGTTGCAGCCCTCACTGTACTTGCCAAGTGTAAAAGCACAGCACATGTACGTTCTGTTGACTCCATCGTCAGAGGCATCCGCAAGCTCTGAAGGCACAGGAGTGCAAATTATCTGTACTACTGCTATTACCAGAAATCCTCATGCTCTTCTATTATTTCTAAAAGTTTACCATAAAAGTTATTTTTCATCTCTTCCACTTTCATAAAAGAATCCTTCCTACAATGTGTCTGGCTTTGGTAAGAATTTCCTGCTTGCCTGGGCACAGCAAATGGTCATCAGATGGCCCAATGTGTATCTTTCTGCTTTGCTTATGTTTTAGTTTTCTTATATATATTTTTTTTATATTTTAGAAATATGTATGCTCTTTGTGTTTATCAAATTCTTAGGAAAACTATAATTTTTCCTTAATGAGTACATCTCGCTTGCCCTTGCCACTTTTTTCTGAATTGCCAGCAGAAGGATCCATTCATCTGTAATGTTTGCACAGTTATTGATAAATGGAATCAGTGTCTACCCTGGGAGTGTCCCCCCAAACCTTTCACTCGCTCTCATAATGCAGTGCTTTGCATATTGCTTGTTAACCTTGCCAGCTAACCCCCTTCCTGAGCCCAGAAAGAATTAAAAAAGAGAAAAAGCATTTTCTGAGCAGGCAATGCCTTGTAAACTCCAAACGCCAATGTTTTAATACATAAGTACATATTATATCCCTGGCACTCATTTGAATGAATGTTTTATCTAAAGCTTTCAAAATGACCCATTGTCTGACTTTAATTAGCCCATGGTCCCGCCTGTTTGGAGAACTGAACCGCATTTCCAGGGCTGTCCATATTCCCCACCCAACCACCTGCTCCTTCACAATTGCAGAAATTTAAAAATAATAATAATAATAAAGGCAAACCTTCTGCAAGCACCTTATTTTTTCAGCTGTCTTATTGATTCTGTAGGGTTTTTTTTAATATCATGAAATCTAAAACATTTCCTGGTGGTGAATCCTTTCACACAGCTTGCAAAAATAATCAGATTTTGCAGTGAAACAGCCATGGCGGGTCCATCTGGCAGAGTTGAAGTTCTGCAGATTCTGCTCTGGCCAAAGTGTACAGGACCATTTATTAATGTGCATCCCAGTAGCTCCTGTTGTTCTAACTTAGCTACATAAATACAAATAGCATTCCAAAGGCACACCAAGACGCAGGGGTTAAAAAAAAAAAAGTGTTTCATTTTGTAACTCAAGCAACAGAAATCACTTTCCCACAAAAGGCAGCCTGGACATAATTTTGCGCCAAGCAGGAGAGCTTTAACAATAAAATTTCAAGAAACTGTCAGAAATCTGGAATTCTGTAAACAGTGTTACTTTCCAAAGGGCATAAAATAGTCCATATACCAGAAACGCAAGACACTTGGAGCCACAGTTTTTTTTTTTTAATTTGAGATTTACAATAAAGATATGACTTAAATTCTATTTTTAAATTTTTATTAACTGGTTGTTTCGATTACAAAAGTAACACATGATAAAATTTCAAACAATATAAAATAAAAAAATAGAAGTCTACTGACCTTCCCTGCCTACCAATCCCCTCGTTCTACTTCCCAGGGTCACCATACTGAGTTTTATGTGCAGTCTTCCAGAATTTCTCTATGACATTTTATTAGAAAGAAATTAAGCTTTTGCACCAAGTTAATGAACATAAAGTCTTAGATATTTACATGTACTATTACAAAAATGCATAAAATAATGTTCTCATGGTGAATTCCTGTCCCCCAAGAGAGACCTCTTTTAGTCTTCATTTTAAAATAACAGACCTTTTTTAGTCTTAAACAGACCTTTTTTAGTCTTCATTTTACTTCTATACATTTGAAGGCACTAAGCAAAGCACTTCATCCTTTCATGTCTCCATCTATGTCAATTACATAGCCCCTACTGTCACCTGAAGTGGTGATATTGCAAACAAGGTGCACAAATACAACTCTTTCTTTGTGAGATAAATCCCCTATAATCTAGGTTTATAGATGCAAGGTAAATGTTTTTAAGGTTATATGTTTCAATATTCCTTCCTCACAAATTCTTATAGGCTTTAGGATTGGACCTACACAATGCCCTATTAAATCACTTAAGGATGTAGAGTTTTTTCCTCTGTAAACAGGGCAGTATGAGGGAGACATGCCAGGCCCCTCTTTACACATGGGTATCAGTGGGGAGGATGGGGATAAAGAAGATAAGAGAGGAAGAGCCCTGGGAATTGGTACAACTGGGACAGGTGGCCAGCAGCCCTTAGCACCCACAGGGAGAGAATCAGCTCTCGCCAGGCTCTAACACAAAGCCAAATAGAGGTGGATATAAATGTCCCCTGCTGGCCTCTCGAAACCCTGCCCTACTGAGAGCCCCTCACACCTGTATCACCGGATCTCTTCAGCTGCAATAGCCCATATACTCACCCCACCAACCATTTCTGACCTATCATTTTCAGCCCCAGATTAAATTTCCTAGAATGCCACTTTCAGCTCATCTACACTGCTAAGAACCATCTAAAGAACCACTGCCTGCTGCTGGACAAAGTCCAAGCTCCTCAGCCTGGCTCAAAAAAGCTTTTTATAACCTGGCTCCTGCCCTCTCCTCCAGCTTCTCCCCAGCTTCCCTGTCTGCACACTTCCTGCACACATTTCCTTGTCTCTGACATGCTGTCCACACATTTGAGCCTTTGCTTTGCTCCCCAAAAACAATGCCCCTTATCCTAGCTGCTTACTGATTTCTTTTCATACTTCAAAAGGGGATTCATATATCACCTACAGTACGATACGTTCAGTCATCCCTCAAGATAGCAACTCGCCTCCACCCCTACCCTCATCCTAACCCCAACCTCCTCCCCCTACTTGCACTAAATCATGGTTAGAGTAGATCTAGTAGAATCCAGCCTATGCCACTCAGTAGCTTTGTGACCTTGACAAGTCCTTATACTATCTATTTGTTTCCAATCTGTAATCTAGAGATAATAACTTACTACAATCTATTTCATTGGTTAATGACAAGGTTTTAATGAGATAATGCATATGAATCTTTAGCATACTGCAGAGTATATAAAGCACACAAGTGTTAGTTGTTACTAAAAATGATGAAACACATATGTAAAGTGCCTGATACAGAGTCTGGCATGAAGTAGGTATTCATAAAATGCTAGTCCTCTCAACCCTTATTTTTATTACTGCACCAATTACATATATATTTCTGTAACTCTCTTCTTTTTGAAACTGTGAGCTCCCTTAGAATCCATGCCTTACTCCTCTTTGTATTTCTGGAAATTACCACAATCCTGATACATAGTAGGCACACAATATATGTTTTTAAGATTTTTTGATGTGGACCATTTTTAATTTGAACTGAATTTGTTACAATACTGCTTCTGTTTATGTTTTGGTTTTTGGCCCCGAGGCATGTGGGATCTCAGCTCCCTGACCAGGGATCGAACCTTCACCCCCTGCATTGGAAGGCGATGTCTTAACCACTGGACCACCAGGGAAGTCCCCACAACATATTTTTATTTAATCAATTAAGTGAAACTTCTGCTCTGGGCAAACCAACTTGCTTGTTATTCCTTGAAGAAGAAGCATGTTTTTCCACATCTGTGCTTTGTTCACAAAATTCCTTGCACCTGGGAGCTTCCTTTCTCCTCTGCATCCTCTCATCTTTCAGTGCCAAATTCAAATCCTTAGCACATTGATTTGCCCCTTTTCTCACTTCCAGAGGATATAGAGCATGGACCACGCACCTGGAAACTAGATACATACTGTTCTGTACCATGAGCTACTTTTTCCTGGGTATGTCTCTATCAGTTACTTATTGCTGCATAAGAGCCCACTGAACCTTAGTCATTTATAATAATGATTTATTATTTCTCACAATACTGTGCATTGGCTGTGTACTTCTGTGCACTCATGCAGTTGCATTCAACTGGAGGTCCAGCCTTGTCAGAAAGCCAGGATGACTCCTTCCATGTCTTGCAGTTGGTGCTAGCTGTCAGCAGAGTGCCTGGATTCGCTTCCACACACTCACTCATCCTCCAGGAAGCTAGACTGACTTTTTTTTTTTAATACATTGGGGGTTTTTTAAAAATTTTTTAAATTTATTTTTTGGCTGTGTTGGGTCTTCATTGCTGTGCTCAGGCTTCCTCTGTTTGCAGTGAGCGGGGGTTACTCTTCCTTGCAGTGTGCAGGCTTATTGCAATGGCTTCTCTTGTTGTGGAGCATGGGCTCTAGGCACACGGGCTTCAGTAGTTGCAGCACATGGGCTCAGTAGTTGCGGCACATGGACCCTAGAGCACGTGGGCTTCAGTAGTTGTGGCTTGCGGGCTCTAGAGCACAGGCTCAGTAGTTGTGGTGCATGGGCTTAGTTGCTCCGCGGCATGTGGGATCTTCCCTGACCTGGGATCAAACCCGAGTCCCCTGCATTGGCAGGTGGATTCTTAACCACTGCGCCACAAGGGAAGTCCTAGAATGACTTTTTAAGAGGAAATTGTAAGGCAGAATTTCAAGCAAGCAAAGGTGAAAGCAGCAAATCCTCTTGAAGTCTAGACTCTGAAACTCACACAACATCACTTCTGCCACATTCTATTAGTCACAAAACCGTCCCAGATTCAAGGGGTAGAGAGATAGACTAACTTGTCAATGGGAAGAGCTTCAAAGTAATTCTGGCCATATTTAATCCACCACAAATGGCTTGTGTCCCTAAGTAGATACTAATCTAAGCCCTTGTTGCATTTTTTCTAGCACCTGAAACATTCAGCATCGTGCCTAGCTTATCAGAGGTGCCCAGTAAATATCTTTGGTTTGATGGAAGGGCTAATGTACAGAACCTACTGGTTAAAGGAGAATAAATTTGAGAGTCAGAGAGTTTGGGCTTAAATCCTAGTTCTGTAATTTACTAAATAGATAATTTGGGACACACTACTTAACTTCTCCGTTGCTTGGTTTCCTCTTTTGTAAACTTGAGATGATAATATCTACTTTATAATAAGATAACATCATATAAAATATCTGGCACATGGTAGATGCTTAAAACTGTAGTTCCTATTCATTATGGAGTGTTTTTCTTATTTATGATTAAATGACTATGTATCAGTAACTCAGATAATGGGTCCATAAATCAAAACCTCTTTCAAACTTTGCAAAACTAGTAAGATTTATTAGAACAGGTATGGTATAGTTTAGTCACTGTGTAAGATTTCACACCAATCAGAATGCCCCAGTTCTACTACATACTTGTCACATTAACTAAGGCATCTAATTCTCTATGCCCATTTCCTTCTGGAGGAAGAAGGTATTCCATCCTAACACAGGTGTCCATTTAAAAGCTAACAGACAGCCAGCATCGTCCTCAATGGTGAAAAACTGAAACCATTTCCACTAAGATCAGGAACAAGACAAGGTTGCCCACTCTCACCACTCTTATTCAACCTAGTTTTGGAAGTTTTAGCCACAGCAATCAGAGAAGAAAAGGAAATAAAAGGAATTCAAATTGGAAAAGAAGAAGTAAAGCTGTCACTGTTTGCAGATGACATGATACTATACATAGAGAATCCTAAAGATGCTACCAGAAAACTACTAGAGCTAATCAATGAATTTGGTAAAGTTGCAGGATACAAAATTAATGCACAGAAATCTCTGGCATTCCTATATACTAATGATGAAAAATCTGAAAGTGAAATCAAGGAAACACTCCCATTTACCATTGCAACAAAAAGAATAAAATATCTAGGAATAAACCTACCTAAGGAGACAAAAGACCTGTATGCAGAAAATTATAAGACACTGATGAAAGAAATTAAAGATGATACAAATAGATGGAGAGATGTACCATGTTCTTGGATTGGAAGAATCAACATTGTGAAAATGACTCTACTACCCAAAGCAATCTACAGATTCAATGCAATCCCTATCAAACTACCACTGGCATTTTTCACAGAACTAGAACAAAAAATTTCACAATTTGTATGGAAACACAAAAGACCCCGAATAGCCAAAGCAATCTTGAGAACGAAAAATGGAGCTGGAGGAATCAGGCTCCCTGACTTCAGACTATACTACAAAGCTACAGTAATCAAGACAGTATGGTACTGGCACAAAAACAGAAAGATAGATCAATGGAACAGGATAGAAAGCCCAGAGATAGACCCACGGACATATGGTCACCTTATCTTTGATAAAGGAGGCAGGAATGTACAGTGGAGAAAGGACAGTTTCTTCAATAAGTGGTGCTGGGAAAACTGGATAGGGACATGTAAAAGTATGAGATTAGATCACTCCCTGACACCATACACAAAAATAAGCTCAAAATGGATTAAAGACCTAAATGTAAGGCCAGACACTATCAAACTCTTAGAGGAAAACAGGCAGAACACTCTATGACATAAATCACAGCAAGATCCTTTTTGACCCACCTCCTAGAGAAATGGAAATAAAGACAAAAATAAACACATGGGACCTAATGAAACTTCAAAGCTTTTGCACAGCAAAGGAAACCATACACAAGACCAAAAGACAACCCTCAGAATGGGAGAAAATATTTGCAAATTAAGCAACTGACAAAGGATTAATCTCCAAAATTTATAAGCAGCTCATGCAGCTCAATAACAAAAAAACAAACAACCCAATCCAAAAATGGGCAGAAGACCTAAATAGACATTTCTCCACAGAAGATATACAGACTGCCAACAAACACATGAAAGGATGCTCAACATCTTTACTCATTAGAGAAATGCAAATCAAAACTACAATGAGGTATCATCTCACACCAGTCAGAATGGCCATCATCAAAAAATCTACAAACAATAAATGCTGGAGAGGGTGTGGAAAAAAGGGAACACTCTTGCACTGCTGGTGGGAATGTGAATTGGTACAGCCGCTATGGAGAACGGTATGGAGGTTCCTTAAAAAACTACAAATAGAACTACCATGTGACCCAGCAATCCCACTTCTAGGCATGTACCCTGAGAAAACCATAATTCAAAAAGAGACATGCACCAAAATGTTCATAGCAGCCCTATTTACAATAGCCCGGAGATGAAACAACCTAAGTGTCCATCATCGGATGAATGGGTAAAGAAGATGTGGCACATATATACAATGGAATATTACTCAGCCATAAAAAGAAATGAAATTGAGCTATTTGTAATGAGGTGGATAGACCTAGAGTCTGTCATACAGAGTGAAGTAAGTCAGAAAGAGAAAGACAAATACTGTATGCTAACACATATATATGGAATTTAAGAAAAAAAAATGTCATGAAGAACATAGGAGTAAGACAGGAATAAAGACACAGACCTACTAGAGAATGGACTTGAGGATATGGGGAGGGGGAAGGGTAAGCTGTGACAAAGTGAAAGAGCGGCATGGACATATATACACTACCAAACGTAAGGTAGATAGCTAGTGGGAAGCAGCCGCATAGCACAGGGAGATCAGCTCGCTGCTTTGTGACCGCCTGGAGGGGTGGGATAGGGAGGGTGGAAGGGAGACACAAAAGGGAGGGGATATGGAAACATATGTATATGTATAACTGATTAAATTTGTTATAAAGCAAAAAATAAAAAAATAATAAAAAAATAAAAAAAAAAGCTAACAGAATTATATCTGGCATTAACTTTACATTCATTTCAAAGTTGGAGGAAAATCATATGACTCATGGTGGGTCTCAAAACAGATATTAAAAGATGGTTTTAAAATGTTCAGTATTTCATCAGTTCCACCTCTCTCCCAACCATAGATATGATGACAATGAAAAATGAAATATACTGTAAATGCCTTGAAGAAGGATCACAGCTATTCACAAGTGGCTATAATTTTTATTTAAGCATTAATAGCAATATATTTGTTTAAAGAGACACTTTCAAAGTATGTAATCAGAATTTTTTAAATATACAGCAGTGTGGAAAAGCTTATGTTACTTGGAGCTCTCTTCCTTAGTACATTTCAAAATAGTCCTTCAACTAGGTTGGCATCTAAAAATATTATGGGGTCATAAAAATGACAATAAATGTACTGAACTCCTAATCTTATCACTTTACTACCATGGTGACCTGTTGGTTCAAATTAACTCATTTTCATGGAGGGGCTTTTGGGACAGCTGTGAGGCTGCTGTGTTAGCTACAGGAAGTTGCAGACTGGCAAATTTCATTCAAATGTAAACCTCTAAATTTGTCTACCTGGCATTGCAGGATCCTGTTGTTTGCAGTATGCAAAATAAAAATTATATACCATCTCGCTTGGTCAAAATGTATGGGCTTTTCGATATTAATTTCAATATTACTTCTGGAGAATTAGTATGGTGAGATGCAACTGCGTGAATAAAATATATTTTTGTTTTAATAAATTTATTTATTTATTTTTGGCTCCATTGGGTCTTCGTTGCTGTGCATGGGCTTTCTCTATTTGTGGCAAGCTGGGGCTACTCTTTGCTGTGGTGTGCAGGCTTCTCATTGC
Source organism: Mesoplodon bidens (assembly GCF_964165515.1). Classification (NCBI taxonomy): domain Eukaryota; kingdom Metazoa; phylum Chordata; class Mammalia; order Artiodactyla; family Ziphiidae; genus Mesoplodon; species Mesoplodon bidens. The sequence goes on along the minus strand of NC_138164.1, from coordinate 20,871,628 downwards.
GGTGGCTTCTCTTTGTTGTGCAGCACGGACTCCAGGCGTGCAGGCATCAGTAGTTGTGGCGCCTGAGCTCAGTCGCTCCGCGGAATGTGGGATCCTCCCAGACCAGAGCTCGAACCCTTGTCCCCTGCATTGGCAGGAGGACTCCCAACCACTGCACCACCAGGGAAGTCCCAAATATAATATCTTGAACAAGGTGAAAAGGAATGTGTTTTCCCTTCACATGAGCAATGATAACTAGTGCGCATGTTGAAGGCTCATGTTTTAAGCTGTTATTTCTCAACCTATAAATCTGGGACACCAGCTCTAAAACCTATCCAGTGAAATCCTTCCCAGTCCCAACATAAGCCCTTTAGATCTCATCTATGTTCTGTGAGACAAACTGAAGTTGTGTGTTATCATTGCTTTTTGTATTACTTATCCATCTAAATATTTCCCAGGCCACCATAGAGAGCACAGCACTAATTACAGCTATAAATAATTAAATGGAAATGTTTTATATCATGGTGGTGGGTCATACGAGTTTGTTAAAGTGGTCAAAATTCATCAAATTGTATGCTTAAAATTTGTGAATTTTATTATATGTAAATTATACCTTAATAAAGCTGACTTCCCCCACAAAAAATAAAATATCCACTGAAGGACTAAAGACTGTGTGTGTGTATATATATATATATATATATATATATACACACACACACACACACACACACACACACACACACACGCGTATATATATGCAGGGTAGTTTTTTTTTAATTTATTTATTTTTGGCTGTGTTGGGTCTTTGCTGCTGTGCGTGAGCTTTCTCTAGTTGCAGTGAGCGGGGGCTACTCTTCATTGCGGTGCACAGGTTTCTCATTGCAGTGGCTTCTCCTGTTTCAGAGCACAGGCTCTAGGCACGCGGGCTTCAGTAGCTGTGCCTCGCGGGCTCTACAGCACAGGCTCAGTAGTTGTGGCGCACGGGCTTAGTTGCTCTGTGGCATGTGGGATCTTCCCGGACCAGGGACCGGACCTGTATCCCCTGCATTGGCAGGCGGATTCTTAACCACTGCGCCACCAGGGAAGCCCCCCAAGATAGTATTTACACACAGGGAAATACAAATCCCACTAGTTCTTTGAGAGCTTTTATATAATTATATGATCTCTCTGAATGTCCCTAAGTCTCCTTTATACTAATATTTTAAACTATGATGTTTTCCGACTTCTATTTTCAAGTTATGAAAGCTCTTGGAAGGCAGTATGCTGTGGTAGTTAAGAAACAGGCTCTGGAATCAGAAAGGTCCTTGTTTGATCCCACCCACCACCACTAACAACAACCCTACCTACAGGGGAACCCGAGTTATTCTTCTCTCTGTTTCAATTTCCTCATCAAGATGAAAATAGCATTACTTATCTTCTGGGGTGGTTGTGATAATTAAATGAGTTAGTAGATATAACACATTTGGTCATGTGCCTAATGGTGTGCTTATGAAATTACTACAAGTGCGTGCTTATGAATTTTATTTATAATCTAAATCTCTGCTGGAAAAAGTTGGCAGTCATAGAAAAATAAAAAGTTAAAAATAAAAGCTGCAGTGGTTAAAACAGGACAGTATCTACTTCTAGTTTTACTACTTATGGATTTGACTCTGTTTCAGACAGTCAACAGTCTGGAGGTGGGGAGATAATACCCAAAACAAAATAGAATCCTGCATAAAATAAATTTTGCTAATTTGTTGGGCTGGCTGGAAGTAAGGGAAACCACCAAAGCTAGGGAGTTTGGGGCAGGAGGGGTTGGGTTGAAGGTTAGCATGGGAGATGGGGAAAATGCTTGAGCAGAAGTAAGGACACAGAATGAAGAGAAGTTGATCACACCAAAAAGGCAGATTCCCCTAAGGAAGGGTGTTCAAATTAGCCTGATACATGAAGACTGGTTCTTGAGCTATTTTTGCCAAGATTGGGGAACCTGGGACAGGGAACCTGGAAGGGAGCTGCCTCCCAAGAAATATAAGCATATCTCTTCTGGAGAAGCACAACCTCAAGTTAGGAACCCAGAATTTCACAGATTTAGGTCAACCAGATATGAGTTTCAATCAAAGATCACCAAATGCACAAGGAAACAAGTCACTAAGAATGACAGTCAGCATAAACAATAAAGTTAAATTCTCAGGACTTCCAGATATTAGAACTACCAAATATAAAATAAATAATAACATAATACATAATGAACACGCAACAAAAGACAAAGCAATTTTTTTAAAAAATCAATGGAACTTCTAGAAATGAAAAAATATCCAATTATTGATACCAAAAACTTTCAATGTTTGTGTTAAACAGTAAATTAGCTACAGTTGAAGAAGGAATTAGTGAACTGGATGTAGAGCTGAAGAAATCTATACCTATCTATCCCAAAATATAGAACACAGAATCATGGATATAGAGGAAGTAACAAAAAGTTAAGAATATATAGGGGATAAAAGTAAAAGATTTAACATACATCGAAGACCCAGAAGGAGAGAATACAGATAATACAGGCAAGGCAATATTTAAGGAGAGGATGGTTGAAACTTTTCTGAAAGACATGTACCCCCAGCCACATGAAGCACACCCTATACAAGCAGAACACATTTAAAAAATCTACCCCAAGGTAAAATGAGATGGACTTGAAAAACCATAAAGACAAAGGGAGTATATTAAAAAGGTAGTCAGAAAAGAAAGAAAGATTGTTACAAAGAATAAGTTTAAGGTTAATAGCAAACTTCTCAACAGCAATCATGGAAGCCACAAGACAGTGGGGTGCTATCTTTAAAGTGCTGACAAAAGAATAACCATAAAGTTATAGTTATGAACCCCAAAATAGTATCTTTTAAGTACAGGGAAAAAGAAATTATATTTTCAGATAAATAAAAAACTGAAACAGTTTACCACTAACACCACCTACAGGGAAGGAATTTTCTAAAGGGTTATTTCAGAAAAAGGAAAATGGAATCTAGAAAAAGTTTGGAGGACAGATAAGCAAAGAAAATGATGAACATGTAAGTAAACCTAATATAGATTTACTTGATAAAATGATGATGAAAATAATTATGAAGTCTAATTTGTGGAGGTTTAAGAAAAAGAAACAAGCTAAAATACAAGAAAATACATACTCGTGTAAATTAGGAGAGGAGCAATAAGAGTTAATGTCCTAAGGATTTTGTCTGTCAGTGGGAGGTTTAAGATACTGTTTGTAGGGACTTCCCTGGTGGCTCAGTGGTTAAGAATCCGCCTGCCAATGAGTGGGACACGGATTTGATCTGGGAAGATCCCACATACCGCGAGCAACTAAGCCCATGCGCCGCAACTACTGAGCCTGCACTCCAGAGCCTGCAAGCCATAACTACTGAGCCTGCGTGCTGCAACCACTGAAGCCTGCGCGCCTAGAGCCTGTGCTCCACAGCAAAAGAAGCCACCGCAATGAGAAGCTCGTGCACTTCAGTGAAGAGTAGCCCCTGCTCTCCACAACTAGAGGAAGCCTGCATACAGAAAGGAAGACCCAATGCAGCCAAAAATAAATAAAATAAAATAAATAAATTTTTTAAAAAGATACTGCTTGTCGTCTTTGTTAAACACGCAGGTAAAATTTTATGACTAACCATAAAGAATGGAAATAGAGTGTTTACTTTCCACAGCAGGTAAAGGGCAAAAGTATGCAGGAGAAACAAACACAAGAGGCTTCTTTTCATCAAATAATAAATAAAATCAACTAGGCTAGTAATTATGAAAGCTTTGTAGAGTCTTCAGGTATTAAAATCGGGTTGGGGTGGGAGGTACAGTGCTGGCAATTTCACAGTAATACGTAAAACTGGGCAGAAGAAGAAGGGATATAAGAAGACAGTTGGTGGCATTGATGGTGGTAGATGCTGCAGGGGCTGCGTTGGCACAGACTGAGTTCTGTTCATGCCTCAGGCAGAGGCCAGGGCAGAGCCACAGCAGCTGATGAACCAGTGCATTGCTGACAGGTGCCGATACTTCTGTCCATCAGGTTGGGCATGTGCACTGCATCTCACAGAAGCCTTCCTCCTGGCCCCAGCCCTGGCCAGAGCAGTTTAAGGGAGCAGGCAGGGAGGAAAAGAGGCAGGAGAGCAACAGGACATCTCCCCAGGCAGCACCCAGGACAGCTACCGCCCTGCCACACCCTGCTTACCCAGTGAAGGAGGCTGAGGCAGAAGCCAGAGGGAATGGGCCCTGGCACAGGCCTCGGAGGAAAGACCCAGATGGACAGAGCTGGAAATCAGAGGGAAACACTGGATAACATGGGCCCTGGCAACATGGGAAAATGTGCCCAAACACAAGTGCTTCTATAGTTAATCAGTAACTCCTTTCCTTCCCATATAAGAATCACAGTACCCTGACCTACACCCATCTCTGACCCCACATGCCCACGAGTTCCCTTCTGCCATTTGCCATTATTAATTTATTAGGGAGTTTGAGATTAGCAGAGGCAAACTATTATATATAGAATGGATAAACAACAAGGTCCTACTGTATAGCACAGGGAACTATATTCAATATCCTGTGATAAACCATAATGGAAAAGAATATAAAAAATATATATATGCATAAATGAATCACTTTGCTGTACAGTACAAACTTACACAACATTATAAATCAACTATAGGTCAATAAATTAAATTTAACAAAAAAAGAAAGTGTTAACTTATTAAATAGGAAAACATGTTTAGAGGAATATATCATAGATTTGAAGAGACATAAAAATGCATCTGAATGATAATAGCTAATACTTACATCCTCCTTACTCTAAGCCAGGAACTATTCTAAGTGCCTGACACATAAAATCACATTTAATCTTCATGTGCCCAAGATCACACAGCTAACAAGAGGCAGAGCTGGGATTCAAACACAGTCTGCTTCCAGAGCCTTCACTCTCAAATACTGTGTTACTTCTGAACGGTTGGAGGACATTTTGCCTGAAGAAGATACAATTCCAGTTTGGGACTATGGATGGAATGTTTGTACCCCACCCCCATAATTCATATGTTAAAGCCCTCATCACTGGAAGCAACCTAAGTGTCCATCAACAGATGAATGGATAAAGAAGATGTGGCACATATATACAATGGAATATTACTCAGCCATAAAAAGGAACAAAATTGAGTTATTTGTAGTGAGGTGGATGGACCTAGAGTCTGTCATACAGAGTGAAGTAAGTCAGAAAGAGAAAAACAAATACTGTATGCTAAGACATATATATGGAATCTAAAAAAAATTTTTTAAAAGCCCTGATCCCCAGCGCGATGGTATTTGGAGACGGGGCCTTTGGGGAGGTAGTTAGGTCATGAGGGCAAAGCCCTCATGAATGGGATTGGTGCCCTTATAAGAAGAGACACATGGAAAAGATGATCTCTCTTTGTGCCACATGAAGACACAGTGAGAAGACAACCATCTGCAAGCCAGGATGAGGGCCCCCAGAGAACCCGACATACTTTCACCCTGATCTCAAACTTCCAGCCTCCAGAACTGGGAGAAATGTTTGTTGTTTAAGCCACCACATCTATGGTATTTGTTATAGCAGCCCAGACTGATTAAGACAGTTGAGAAATGATGGGTTATCTTCAGATATTTGAAGAGCTGTGTATGGAAGAAGGGTTTAACTTATTCTGTATGGACCAAGGAGATTAGAATTAAGAACATGACTCTTTTCAGCCTACTTTATCACAGCTGGAGGTCCCCAAAGAAGAAATAGGCTTTCTCAGAGGGTGCTGAGTTATCCACCACTATAGGCTAAATGCACCCAGGGCTAATAACATGGAGAGTATTTCAGCCTTGAGTGGTAGTTGAATGAGACTCTCTGTAAAATCTCTTCCAACTCTTGAGAGTCTGTAGGATTACTAGGGTCAAGACTAAGTGTTCAAATCCGAAGAACTAGATGTTGAGGACTCACCTTTTACAACAGCAACATTGTTCCTGGGCCTCTTGGAGCCAGAGCTTGCATTTGTCTATCTTAAGACTTTACACACCTGGTTACTCTTCCTTCAGCACTCAGCTTAAGCATCACCTCCTCCAGGATATGTCCCCCATCCCATCCCTAATACTGGCTTAGGTGTCCACCTCAGCCCACCTTACTTCTACAATGCCACTTCTCACACTACACTGAATTATCTGTTTCATCATCAATCACTCCCTGTATTAGTGTCCTAGGGCTACAGTAACAAATTACCACAAATGGGATGCTTTAAAACAATAAAAATTTACCATCTCACCAATCTGGAGACTAGAGGTCCAAAATCAAGTTGTCGGCAGGCCAGGCTCCCTCAGAAGGCTTTAGGAGAGCATCCTTCTTTGCCTCTTCCTAGCTTCTGGTGGTTGCTGGCAAAGCTTAGCTTGAAGGTTGTAGCTCTCAGATTTCTGCCTCTTTCTTCAGACTGCCTTCTCCCCTCTGTGTGTGTGTCTCTGCGTGTCTCTCTCCTCTTCTTATAAGGACAAAAATCATATTGGATTTAGGGCCCACAGTCCTCCAGGACGAACTCATTTTAATTTAACTAGTTTCATCTTCAAAACTTCTATTTCCAAACAAGTTCACATTCACAGGTTCTGGTAATTAGGACTTCAATATATCTTTTCAGGGGACATAATTCAACCGACAGCATCCCTCAACCTCCTATGCTCACTAAACTGCGGGATCTTTGATGCCTATTTTTATTCCACATATTTTTATTGTGTCTATGATGAATCACACTCTGTTCCAGACACTGAGAACAAGTCACAGTCAAGGTCTCTACCCTTAGTGAAGCTTCCATTCTACGTGGAGTCAGATAGCTTAAAAAGTGGCCATTCAATGTTAAAACCAAATACAAACATATTGTGTGTGCATGTATGTATGTATTTATATAAATCTTTGATATATATTTGATGAAGGATATTAACACAAACAGTAAAAAAAAAAGGATAAATTATTTCATCTAGACTGTGCTTTTTGGCAAGTTTATCAGAATCTAAAACTTTGGTTTCTCTCTGTCCCTTGTTTGTTTTCCGGTATTGTGTTCTTAACTCACATTTGACCCTCCTCTAAGCTAATCTCTCCTAAAAAGTTTCTTAGTAGCAGAAAATAAAGTTTGTAAAATGTATTCCTAAACGTTTTTTAAGTTCAAACTTGTAACTAAAGAAGAAAACACTTGTGCCCCCTCTGTCTTCCAGGGCAGTGTCAGCTCTGCGCAGTCTCCGTTTGGCCCGACGCCAGGTGAGTATTGCAGTTCAAGGGGTAATTCCTTCCCTTTTGAGCTAAATCAGGCATTTAGGCTTCCATTCTTTCATAGCTGCCTTACAGCACTTTCAACATTTTGCAGCTTTAAAACATTTATTTTTAAAATGTAAGATCAGGGAAGGCAGACCTCATTCAGTCATTCCTGAATTTGGAATGCATTCTGTCCAGCATAAGCTTATTGGGCAAAAGCAATAGAAATTAAACCCTTGATACAGTTTTAAAATGTTTAAGATTCTGGCACTGTGGTCTGATAGATTCTGCACATGCTTCAGAACAGAAAGAGAGAGACCTGAGGGCAGGTGGAATAACCATTATTTATTAGTGCTTTCTATATGCCAGGAACTTAGTTAAGCATCTTACATTCATTTTAATACATATGTCTCTTTAAGTACTCCTGTTGGGATGGAATAGGAGAATTCTTAATAATAATTTGGGGCACTCTCATATGTGTGTGTATACACACATAGACACACACACACACACACACACACACACACATGTTCCTTCCAGATCCCAAACTCTGAAGGGCATATGGTTTCTCACTAATTTTGGTAATCTTCAGAGCTGGAAAAGGGAAAGGAATAAGAGCAGGAGACGATCCCACATATCTGAATGTCTCTATGCTGTGTTTCCCAATCATATTTATTGTCACTGGAATCTGGTTGTATCTGCTCCATTCTACAGAAGAAAATTTCTGCAGCCTCTGTTATCATCTAGAATTATTCTTCCTCTTCTTAGGGAGAAAAATACATGCTTAAAAAGCAAAGGGTTTTTTTCTCTGTGTTTTTTTAATTTGGAAATTGGATATACAGACATGAGATCCTAGAAGCCTTGTTTCCTTATTCTTCATTCTGTTCTCAGCCTTAACCACTACTGTGGATATAAATTCCTGGCATGAAACAAAACCTTATTTACTGATATTAATTTTCACTTGCACAGATGTTTTTTCTGGAGAATTATGCTCACGATGAAACCTCTAACTGCAGCTTTCAAATTCATGAGCAGATTAGAAGTTTGGGGCTATAGAATTTAAGATGAAAGTGGAGTGAGTGGAATTGTGCTTTAAGTTTCTACAGGGAATTTTGATTTCCTCTGAATGAATGAATAAATTCACATGTAATTGTTGAACACAGTATTATACGGCTGGGTTTACAGAAAATGTGTAGGACATAAGCTCTGCCCCCATGGAGCTTGCGGATGGATTGGAAAGAGGACTGTAACTCAGGTGAGAGAGTATGGAGCATAATACGAAGTGCCACATCAGCTGACAGGGGCCAAAGTGCTGTGTCTGGAGAGTCATGTATGACTGAGTCAGGGTAATAAGAAGGAGGGTCTTGATGAGTCTGTTTTCTCTCCCTGTGGAAGAGTGGGCAGGGTGGGCAGGGACAAAGCTCAGAAGCGGTCCACTGTGTTTGGGGAAGGTGAGAAAGACAAGCAACTGCATCATCCTCCCAGATCAGCCTCTTTGTGACCTGAGGGAGTAGGTCTTAGCTAATTGGATCACACCCACCACCAGCTGGAAAAAAAAAAAAAATCAGTTTTACAGCCCTTGAGTCTGTGCTCCTCAACATGTTCTAAGTGGTGAAGGGTTTCCTGCTACAACTGAGCTACGAGATCAGAAAGTCTTTAACAAACACAACTCTTCTTCTCTGGGACTATTTCACTGGCCTTATCTTAAATGAGATTCTTCTCAGTTTCAGCCTCTCCAGGTTTCCACCAAGGGGAGCTTTCTGTGCCACGCATTCCCTTCTCACGCTTTCAGTGCCCAGGTGAGCTGAGTGAGACACTCAACGCGGCCACAAGAGGGCAGCAAATAACACCAGACTCATCAAAGCCAGAAAACATCTTTTGTGGTCCTCTGACTTTGCTTCACAGAAGCAAAGCAAGCAGCCATTTCTGGTGCCTAATAGGTGCAAGTCACGGCCAGTGTACAAAAAAATTAGAAGAAGAGTACAGCCTGCCTCTGATTTGGGGCGGGGTTATTGTCTCACCTTATCTAGAGATGCTGAGTCTCACATAACATGCCCCAGAAGCAGCCTCTTGTAAACGGCCCTGTATCTATGGGGACAGAGCTCAGAAGCTGTGAAAAAGATACTTCATTAGATGAAATGTAAATGCCAAGGGCTTCTTATTCTATCTCCTTAAGCCCAAAGAGATAGAATAAGCACAGCGCCTAGCACAGCACCTGGCACATTGAAGGTGCACAAGAAGTGAGAGACACTGAACAGTTATTGCTCCATCTAAAGTGAACTTATCCCCAAAGGCAGAGCGAACTTTAAATGTATGAATTATTTGGGCTGGACCCGTTAAAAGAGGTAATGCCACTATATTTAATGCCTTTCAAGACATTTATCTATTTAAATGTTGGCCTTGGCGTCAGGCCTGCGTTGGAAATACCATTTCACACGTGGAGAGACCTGGCTGCAACAGAGATGCCTTGACTTCCTCCAAGGAAACTTTTGTCCATTTGTTTTCCCCTTGGCAACAGGCTCACCAGTGATGTCAGGTTACTATGGTGTCAGGAGATCTCTCCCAACCAACTCGGACTTCCACAACAGTAAACAGTTCGCAAACGATGCCTGCACCCGAACTGTGGCGAACGACTTTGCCTGCGAGTCCTCGGCAGGGCAGGGCCACCCGGCCCACCTGGACTCCTACTTCCCGGAGCTCTACGGGGACCACCGCCCCACGGCCCTGACCCCCAACAGCGGCTCCCTAGTCAGCGCCTCACCCCTGCCCCAGCTCCTGCCGCCTCCCTTCCCCAGCGAGCCCTCACACTTCGTGCTGGTGAGTATGCAGGGGCTTAGTTTAGGGGGGTCACTAACGTCGGGGCTCCCGCGGCCCTGGTCAGCCCATGTGCTTAGCAACCAGGTCTGCTCGCCCCCGAGACCCCCCAGGAGGCTTCTCTGCGCCGCCCTGGGAGATGCCAGGATCCACGCCCAGGGAGCCCTCCTCAAAGATCCCTGCCAGCCACGCGGCAGGAAGTTCTATCTAGGGATTTGGGCGGGGACGACTGATAAAACAGGATATATATCCATTTTGTTAATACTCTACCGATTGTGCCTGATGTTTCCCCATTATTCCTCCCGTGCATAAGGAAAGAGCACTGAAGTTACCTCGGAGCCAGCGAGGCTGTCAGCCAGGGCAGGCACATCAGGACTCCTCTCACCCTCCGCCTCCCTGCCTCCCCTCTCCCACGATATTTCTACCCTCTAGAACCTTGTTCTCTCGCAGTCCTTCCAGAGATGAGTTCATAAAGTAGAATACTAGTAAATTTCTTATACTGTAAAGCCCTCAACCACAAAGGCATGAATCTCTGGAGATAGGATTTTAGACAAAACAGGCTGTGGGAGAGTAGGAATTAACATTATTGAGTATCTACTACAGCCAGGAACTTTTATGTGCACTTGTTCACTTAATACTTGCAACAACTCAGGGTATAGTTTTTAAAGCCCCATCTTACAGATGCACAAAGTGAAGTACTCAGAATCAGGAAGGTAGTAAGTGGCCCAGCCGTGAATCGAAGCCAAATCTTCCCAGCTCCAAGCCTATGAGGCTCTAACCCCTTGCTCACTGAGGGCAGGTAGCCTTCCTAGCCCACTCAGAAGCCCACTGTGTAGCTTAGGGTCTACTTCTTCCAGGAGTAAATGATGAAACACTGTCAAAATGTTCATTTTATTATCTTCACATTTAATGTTTTCTGGGGAAAGGACTCTCTCTCTCTACACACACACACACACACACACACAATCTAATTCTAGAGTAAGAAAGGAATTAAAACTCCCACGGCCAATGTCAAACACCAGAGGGGAGAGCTGCCTGGTAGGGAGGCTTTGGACAGCAGAGGGAGGACACCTAGTCTGCTTTGGAAGACATGGGCCAGCAGCACCCTGTGTTGGGAAGAAAATCTGCCTACGTCAGACAATCACCTAATGACTAACCCCAGTGATCTTTCCATCCTCCTCAGAGGGACTCGTGGGAGCAGACGGTGCCCGAAGGCCTCAGCCAACCAGACCCCGTGCCGGCCGATGCCCTGCAGAGCTTGGCGCCCAGCACAGTCTGCCTCTCCCAGCTAGAGTCGGGGAGCACTGCCCAGCACAGGAGCTCCAGTTGGGCAGCCCCCCTAGCAGGGGTTCCATCCTACTCTCTGCACACACTGGAGGATCTGTACCACGTGCAGGGGTACCCAACCCCATCCCCCTAGCCCTTCACCTCTTTCATGACAATGTCCAATGACCCACCACCCAAGGTGGGGCCCTTCTCCCGGGACGAGGGGGCAGACACCTCTGTCCTCCAGGACCCTTCTCCGTGGACCAAAGAAGATAGGAGTCTGGCATGGGGGGCATATGAGTGCCGCCCATGAGTATGCCAGAGGACTTCTGTGCTTTTCTTTAAGTCAGTGTCTGTATTCACAGACTGTTGTGGTGTGGCGGCTCTTTCAGAACTGGATTTTCAGGATAAGCCATCGTGCCACCCTTGTTAATGGATGATGATGGCATTTATTTGTGATCCTCCCACTATAACCCCACTGAAACACACCACGATGTGAATTCAGTGTGTCAGGGACCATATTCTAGTTAGACAGCCTGACAGTGGGGTCTCTGGGGGAATTTAGTAACCCATTATGTTCTGAATCTTTTGTTATCTTTGAAGTATCATTTTTAGCACTGATAGTTTATCCTTAAATTACATTAAAAACTTCATGCAGGGCTTCCCTGGTGGCGCAGTGGTTGAGAGTCCGCCTGCCGATGCAGGGGACGCGGGTTCGTGCCCCGGTCTGGGAGGATCCCACATGCCACGGAGCGGCTGGGCCCGTGAGCCATGGCCACTGAGCCTGCGCATCCGGAGCCTGTGCTCCGCAACGGGGGGAGGCCACAGCGGTGAGAGGCCCGCGTATCGCAAAAGAAAACCTTCATGCAGATCATAAAACATACTGATTTCCCTGTCCAGTTTTTCTTAGTTATGAACTATGTGTGTTCTTCAATAAAAGAGAATGCATAGGATATAATATAGATTAGGGTGCATAACACAAAACTCATTTTACATCATGTGACTTTATAAAGTGTGAAGCATTATACGCATTTATCCCCTTACGGTGACTTGCAAATAACAATAACTTGCAAGTAACAAATGTGACACCACATATAAATGCTTTATTGTCATTAAAATGAGGTCAGGACACTATGGCTTCATAAATAACATGGTTTTGACTCTGCACTAAAGCCCAGGATGTCCAAAAATCAGGCTAATCCAAAAAACCACAAAGACCAAAGACTTTCTTTGATCAATGGTAGCCTTAATTAAGCTAGACATTGTCTCTCTGATGGAATAAACCGACAGTTATCAGAATGCATTAGCAAAATGGACATTCTATGATCAAATAAGAATGCATGCATTGTAAGGAAAACACAGAGAGCAGTCCTGGGCTGTCGGCAAGAAACAACAGACTACAGAACACCAAGAAGCAAAGGGTCTTTGGAGAAGGACATGTTGTCAGGTCCTTTAACAACATGACCTTTGAAGAAAGACCTTGTTGATGGCTCACTGGTCAGAATTATATAGCTCTTACTATGTATAAATGAAGAAACTGACATTTGAAGCATCAATCTGTCTCATGTAAGTCTGACTGGTGTGGACTCCTTTGGCAATTAAATTCCCATAGTAATTCCCACCAAGCAGTGTGCCTGTCTGCAGGCCAAGCCCATCATAAACACCTTGCACGTACTTTAACTTTGCAAAGTGTGGGGCAAGGCTCACAGGTCACACCCACAATCTTCCTCCTGTCTTCCTACCACCTTCCTTTCTTTATTCCCTTCACCACATTTTTCTGACCCATCGGGTCTTTCCTGATGCAGTGCTTTTTCCCTCCATCTCCCGGGGGTCCAAAGCCCCTCAATGCAGTCTCCATCGCATCCTCTGTGACAGGGTTCCATGCTCTAAGTAGGAGTCTAGAAAGTCAAATACGGATATTAATTCACATTTGGAAGTGAATAATGGATATTCCTCCTTCTCTAGGCCTTCAAGGGTATATTCTGGTTGAGCAAACACACACATAATTTGTGGAGTTCTCACAGAAATACTTGAATAGGGGCCTTCTTTTACCTCACAACCTTCATCCCCCTCCTGGGACAGCATCCCTGGAGGAACAAACAAAGGAGCATTCGTGGTCCATAGCTGTTGGGCTGCACTCTCCCGGGTCCCCTGCCTACTCCTTCCCTCCCACCACTCCTTTTCACAACCTGATCTTTACTTTGCTCAATATTTGCTCTTCAGTGGAAGGGGACAGCTTCTACCATGGGAGAGAGCCGCCCTTCTCAAGTCTGCTGAGACTGGAGACTTTAGTCCTGGTTGCCAGCACCTTCGGGAGAGCCATCTGTCATCCAGCCTCACTCATACCTGGACGGCAGGCCCCACATCAGAAGGAAGAGATCTGGCCCTCCCTGTAGACACAGGGTCTTCACAAGGAAGGATCTCAAAGTCACTTTTCTAGATTGGTTGTATAAATTTTATAATAATTACAGTCATCTACTGCTTACCATTTGTTACTAAGTAGCACATAACACAATAATCATAAGTTTATGTGTAAGTCATAAATATGCATTCCTATAACTTTAATTTTGGTTTAATTATAACACTAAAAGTTAGGCATGCTTATTTCTCTTAGTTTGCTATTGTCTATTCACCTATTATGTTCATCTTCTCACAACCTGAGGATGCACTGGCTCTCAGATAAGTAGAGCTCAGTGACCAGTGGTGTCTACATTCTTCTTAGAGCATCCAAGCCCTTTCATAGTGTTTGGCAAATTTAATTTATAAAAAAGGAGACACACACAGGCCCATACTCTGTCTAGTACCCGTTTCAGTTCTCTAGTCTAAAGGATCAAGTGGAGTGGGGAAAATGGTGCTAATAATTCCAAATGGTAAATGACTTTTAAGAATTCTATTTAGCTTGACAGTGTTGCTATATTGCATATATTTTAATTTGGTTCTGTTTTATTGTTCTGAGAATTTACAATACTTTGTTAAAAAGTGAAACCAAGATATAAACTTATGCTAGGGAAATAAATTATATTTCCCTATCCCATTTCCCATTCAAGTACTCTCTATTTCCTACCTCATGCCAGGGACTAACTGCACCTTTATGTAATAATGCAGAATGCCAACATAAAGATTATACATTTTCTCCTCTCCCTCTCCTTCTTAAACCTGCTCTTCTCAGACTCACAGCTTTCCTGGGGAAGCCAGAGAAAATTTAAGTGTTCAGGTTCAAAACACCATTTCTTTTAGGTCCCTTAAGATTTAAAGTAAGCACAGATGGTGATGTCAAATTCAAGCTAAGAAATCTCCCTAGAGAATAATGTCCAAAAAAAGTGGAAAGCAAAATTTTCCCATGCAAAAGCTAAAATATAGGCAATCACCCCATACATCGCTAAAAACAGATACTATAGTATGTAGCTGAAACTGTTTGTACTTCTCTTACAATGCTATACAAACCCCAGAGAGAAGAAAACCACAGCTTTACCTCATTTATTTAATAACTGCTTTTAAATCAGCATTATGACTTGCTACAGCTCAGTTAATAATACAGTATGATGGCAAGGAGAAGACTTCAGTACTAGAGCACTGTACAGAAAATTCCACAAAGGAAAAAGAATTACTAATCCCAATAGTAAAATATATATTTGCATACATACATATACACATATATATCTATATACATGTAAATGTAAACATATATAAAGGAATTACTAGTACCTCTGTGATCCCTTTTTTTTTTTTTTTTTTTCTGCACTCGGGGCTCTCACTGCTGTGGCCTCTCCCGTTGTGGAGCACAGGCTCCGGACGCGCAGGCTCAGCGGCCATGGCTCACGGGCCCAGCCGCTCCGCGGCATGTGGGATCTTCCCGGACCGGGGCACGAACCCGTGTCCCCTGCATCGGCAGATGGACTCTCAACCACTGTGCCACCAGGGAAGCCCCTGTGATCCATTTTTAACATGTAAATCTAAATAATACATTCACAAGAAATAAAACATCAGGTATATTTAAAGAACTGAAACAACAATTGATGTCCAAGGTTTAAGTCACATTACGTTACAGTCATTCTACCAACCACACATCAAAATTATACTCTTTCTTTATGTTCAATCATTAGGTTCTGTCTAAGGTATCCTCATTGTTCAAAACAATATTACACTGTTCATCTTACACACCATATTTGATAACTACTGACTCTCGAGAGGTTAAGTGCAAAATCGTACACTCTGGCTAAAGAGGATTCTCTAACTAGACTCATCAAGGGAAGGACAGTTCTGTGCCCTCAGCACCTGGCTTAGTGTCCAGCAGGTTGTAGGTGCTCAGTAAATCTCTGTTAAGTTGAGGGAACATTATACCACAAAGATGAGTAACAACTTAGATCCCAATACTACGGGTGACAATTCTGATGTATAAGAAAGTCCTCACCATGCTTAGTATTTAACTTAGTCATACTCTTTGCAAATCATGACAGTACTGGCTATCGAGTTGTAGTGGTAATATATTTAAGACGACTGATTTCATATTTTTAAATGTCTTTAAGAAGGAAAATTACTGAACCTTTGAAGTAGCATAGAAAAATGTTTATATATTCATTTAGTATCTATGTAGACTATAAATATTGCTAAGAATTCTTATAAATAAAAGTTATTCAGTGTTTGGTATTATCTCTGGTGTGATTAAAACACATATGATCAATAGATCAGGAATTAGAATCCCTAACGATCAGGTTAAATAAATAATAAGAAAATCTTCTATAATTATTTGTAAATGATGACACCATGTTATATTTGATCTTTGCTATAAAAGTATCCTCTAATCATAATCTCTGATAAACTTGTGGGTTTGCAATATGTAATGTCATTGTCAGTATATTACAAGCCAAAAGGAAAAGAGAGAAAAAAAAATTTACAAGTTCCAAAAGGAAGAAAATGTGGACAAAACAAATAGTACCTAAGAATTAGCTTTTCAAATTGGGAAAATTGATAGCCATCCCTGCTAACCTTCTCTCTTAACCAAATCTCTTGAGTAGAAAATCTAAAAGTTTAAGGCTTAATAAATTAATTTAATCATAAATGAAATATCACTTATTTCTTAACGTTGATAATATATTCACAGGCTTTTATCACAGCAATCTTTATGCTTTTGTATGTCTCAAATGTTGCCTAATAAAAATGTCTTGGGAGGGTGGGAGGGAGGGAGATGCAAGAGGGAAGAGATATGGGGACATATGTATATGTATAACTGATTCACTTTGTTGTAAAGCAGAAACTAACACACCATTGTAAAGCAATTATACTCCAATAAAGATGTTAAAAAAATGTCTTAAGTAAAAGATGAACTTTTCAAGCAGAATCTGATGGTATCTTCCTAATTTAAATGATAAACTATCAAATGCCCATTCCTCATGGAAGTCTCTTAAAGTAAAAACTTTGGATATATTTTATGGGAAGAGACTGACTTACCACAAATCATTAAATAACCTTCATCTAATAGTCTTCCTGGTCATTTTCATATGGACCAAACATTCACATTGGACCCAGTAAGTACTTGTTTCCTCCATGTTTTTGGAACTTGGTATTTCCCACAAGGTTTGGTAACAGTGTCCCACAGTCAAAATGACAAAAGAACTTTGCATTAATAAAGAGAATTTAGAGCCACAGTCAAATTTGGAGGGAATAAACTCCCTCCTTTTCTTCTACTGAAAGTCTTTTCATATTCATGTGTCACGTGTGTCTAATTTAATAATGTCTCCTAAATATAATGTTCTGCAGTGTCATTTGCATACAAAAGCCTGCCAAAAAAATTCAGTTAAAATATTCAGTTTAAAACTCTTTTAAAAATGTATTCTATTCCCATTATTCTGGTGCTACAGGACTTTAAGAAGGCCAAAGACCAACTAAAGGGTTTCTGAGATCCGTGGCTCAGAGATTTGAAATACTATAACATATGAAGAACTAGAGAAATTACAGATGGTGAACCTTAGAAAGACAAGGTTTGCAGTGGGGGTGGAAGGGGACATGATACCTTCTTCAGGCTTAGCCCTCGGCCTGGTCAGAGCAGATCATCAGTATACGCTTGTTGAATGAATGAATGAATGAACAAATGAATGAGCCAAATAGACCTGTAATGAAGGAGCAGTGGTGTGGACATGGGAGAACAGGTATTCCATGTTACTCACCAAGCAGCTGATGACAGAAAGCAGGACTATCAGTCTGTATTTCTGGTGCTTGGTACCAGGCCTGGTACATAGATGGTGCTCAGCTAATATACCGCATTGGATTTTGTCTCAGCCAACGATCATTATATTTAAAGCAGTCCAATAGGAGAACAGGCGTCCTGACACACGGTGAGCTCCCACATCCTCTATGGGCTGGCAGCTCAGCCAAGTGGCGGAGGGAGCCTGGGCCGGACAACGACCAGCAGGGATGTTGGAAAAACACTCTAAGTGTGTCTTAGTCCCTCAAAGATCCCTTCCAACATCCAAACATCTGGATCCTATGTTATATTTTGAAGCAAGTGAGCCTGTTAAAGCCCACAACATTTTTTCCACTCTTTTATTAAAAACCCCAAAGAGATGATCAGGACCTCAGGGCAAACACCTTGAAGGTGACCACGACCCCAGCAAGAAAGAAGAGTTTCCAGTCTGAGACACACAAACTGTCATTAGCCTAATTAGCAGCTTCCCCTCCCCTCCAGTCAGCCTCTTCTTGGGGTTCCGGTGACCCCAGTGTTTACAGACCACTCTCCAGTCAGTATCTGCACTGCCCCAGCCTCCCCACACACCCCGACAGTAGAGCAGACAGGACACGCTGTCCACGAGCACAACTCTGACAAGTGGGTTTGCATGTCTCACAGGCAGTATTTTCCAGTGACAGTCACAACGCACTGGTGGGTCATTAAATTATATTAGCGACTCCGAATCAACATAGATTTTTTCATGAATAGAATGAGATGGAAAAGATGGAATAGAAATTTTCAGAATATCTGTTATGCATAGGTGTACATTGTTCCATGAAAAGTTTGTTTTGTAAACATATATTGTTATAGATATAGTATGTGAACATGTAAAATGAATTTCCTAGTGTGGGTTGAAGTCCGAAAAGTTTGAAAGCCTCTGCTATAAAAGATCAGGAAGACAACAATGTTAATTAAGAGTAAAGGTTTAGGGCTTCCCTGGTGGCGTAGTGGTTGAGAGTCTGCCTGCCGATGCAGGGGACACGGGTTCGTGCCCCGGTTCGGGAAGATCCCACATGCCGTGGAGTGGCTGGGCCCGTGAGCCATGGCTGCTGAGCCTGTGCATCCGGAGCCTGTGCTCC
Organism: Mesoplodon bidens; assembly: GCF_964165515.1. NCBI lineage: Eukaryota > Metazoa > Chordata > Mammalia > Artiodactyla > Ziphiidae > Mesoplodon > Mesoplodon bidens. The sequence goes on along the minus strand of NC_138164.1, from coordinate 20,853,033 downwards.
GGAACGGGAGAGGCCACAACAGTGAGAGGCCGGCGTACCGCAAAAAAAAAAAAAAAGAGTAAAGGTTTAGCATCTGATTTATCAAAGTTTGATTCCCAATCCTGTGTGTGCTCAGTAATCTTGGTCATGCTGCTCACCCCTCTGAGCCTGTTTCCTCATCTGTGACATGGGGAGGCTATACCATACAGTGCCTGACATGCAATAAACACTCAATAAAGGACAAACTCTAAAAAGTCTATGAGGAACATCCAACTCCATGGGGCCTCAGAGCTGAGCCGGTTGTTCCAGGCCTCATGACACACGCAGCCCCACAAGGAGGGTTCACAGTACCCAATTTAAGAAGAACCCTCCCTCACCCCTGCAGGTGTGGCGTGTGGCTCTTAAATACCTGTGCTGGGGTTCTGCAATTATAGAAACAGTGGGAACGGAACTCCTTATTGTTGAGCTAAAAACTGGGGGGCTTCTTTCTCAAATCAGGGCTCAGGCCTAAGGAAACCCAGTTTTCTGAAGTTGCTGGCTAGCAACAGCACTGGAACATCCATCCCAGCAGCAGGGGCCAACGCAGAAGCCCCCAGAACTGCTGTCCTTCTTTGGGCAGAGGCTTCTGGAGGAAGGGACAAAGAGGTCTTTGCTGTCTCTACAGAGCCCGTGACTTCCAAGGAGCTCACCTCTCACTCAGCCCTGCCTGCCTTCTCCAAAGGGCAGCCAATCATCAGCATCAATTTCAATGATGTTGCCAAGGGCGCTCAATGGCCTCCTGCCATCCTTGTCCACTTCCACATGAAAGGAAAGGTTAGGAAGGAGACTAAGCCTGAAAACATGAGACAGCACCCCAGAACATGGGAAAACAGACACACACAGAAAGCCGGGGAGAAAAACAGCAATGTAGGTAAGAAATAGAAAGCAATGACAAGAAGAGAGACAAAAAGAAAGAAACCCAGAAAAAAATAAACACAAAGGCCATAGAGGAAGATTTTTTTAAAGCAAACCAAAAAATAAGTATAAAACAAAAAGGAGGACAAAAGAGAAAAGAAGTTATGGAAGAAGCTATGAGGACAAGAGACTGTCCCTAATTCTACGCTGCTTTGCTCACTGTGCCTTCAGAAGGAACACATAGCAGGACAGGGAGAAAGAAATAGGGGCTCTCTGAACTCCCAGTGTCCTTCGCCTCCTCATGAGTCTGGTCCTGAGGTACATCAGGGAAACTCAGGACATAGGCTCAGTGCCTTTGGAGAAAGAGGCTCCAGAAGCTGACAGATTCCAGCTGGGCTGGGGACAAACACACACCACACCTACTGCCAGGTGCCATCTCAAGTGTTCCCAGCCCTGATTCCCTCCCCCCAGAGACACAACTTCAGTTTCCAAGCAACTCTGATCCATCACAGACCCTGGTGTCTTGTCACTCTTAGAGCCCCTTTCTTCCATTTCTGTGTGCTCCTTCCTGCATCCAACACATTCCAGGGCATTGGGGTGTTTTTCTGGTGGCCTGAGGGGCTCAACTCCACTTCTTGCATTTCAGAGAATTCAGAGAACAAAGAACAGAGGCCTATAACCATTGCCTGTCCTGGCAACATGGAAATGTCTTGGCTTATCTGGAAAGGTAGCCCCACCCTGCCCTCTCTTGGGGGCCAGGAGAGGATTTGGCCTGGCACCCACTCCCTCTCTGGACCACTCCTGTCTTCTCAGCTTCCAAATCACACAGAAGAGGTACAGCAAGTGGTTGGAGAACTTAACCCAGCACAATCCCTGGTCATTTGTGAGGGGCTTAGGCCTGGACCAATGACGCAATTGACTTCATATCCCTCCCACCTCTCACCCAAAGTGTGAAGGCCTGACACAAATACACATCCTTTCAGCTAGAATGAGCAGAAGCCAAGCTTATCATTTCTCTCAACACACGCTCCTGCAGCAAAAAGACAGGGATGGCTCTAGAGGGACAAAGAGGAGAAAAAAGGGAACTTCATAGTGAAAAAAAACACCAGCCTCAGAAACTCTCCAGAGGGTGAAGCCCCACAGGCATCCCCAGCTCTGTGGGGAGGAGCAAAGGGTCTTAACAGGCAGGCATTCTGTACTGAAACCCCAGTGTCTGGGGCAAAGACAAAGAGCAGAAGAAAGGGGAGGGAAGCCAGCACGTGGCCAGGCGGGGCCAGAAGGAGATGAGGCGCAGAGCTGAGGCCTCTGCAGGCCTCCAGCCTGCAACCTGGGCCCAGAGTGACTCCTTGCCAGGCCAGACCTACTGGCTGCCATGTTCACTCCCCAAAACCTGAGATTTTCTCTTAAAACAAAGACTGAAGAGATGGAAATCAGTCAGCCCGGCCAGCCTGGCTCAAGTGGTCATAAAGGGCAGCCTAAGTCGCTCAAGGCTCCCAGAGCTGCCTTTGAGGCAGAAATACAGAGCATCTTTGAGGACTCCTGCTCTGTCTGTGGGAAGGTGGGCAAAATGCTCAAAATACAATAAAAGCAAGGGTCAGGCCCCGAAGGGGTCTCACTCCCTGTTTCTGTGGACTCTCTGTGGGGTGCCTGTGTGCAGGATTTCTGCAGAAGATAGTCCATTTTGTTAAGCCTTTGAATATTCAAATTGAAAGTATCGCGCAATCATTGATTGTCAAATCATGGGTTTCTAGAGGTTTTAAATACTTGGCATGAGGGGGAAAAAACTCAAACCTATACCCGAAGGTATAAAACATTAATTCTGTTTGTCTCCTGCTCCAGGAGCCTGGGTGCAGCTGGATGCTTTGTGAAACTTTAAAAATGTTGCATCTCTGCCTCTCCCCCTGCACAGGAGCCCTCCTAGGCGCTGAGTCCCTGCAGCTGCAGCATCCAGCCACCAACCCAGCTTCTGCTGACCACGATGTCGGGTAACTCGACTGCTTGTCCTGGGGTAGGGTCACGAGGGTAAGGGGCGTTTTGATCCGGGTGTATTTCCACGGCTTTTCCTGCATGGAACAGAGAGGCACAAAGTCAGGGCATGCAAGTAGGAGCCGGGGATCCGGAGAGGGCACGGGCCACGCTGTGGCCGCTCCCACTCCACGCTTGGTCCCGAGGGCAGAGGCCCACAGGCCCAGTTGGCCGCTGTGGCGTCCGCATACCCCGGTCCACCACCGATCCTTTCACTTGGCCATAGTTGTGACCCTGGGACTTCTCGGCGCGGACTTTGTGCGCCCAGCAGCGGCGGCGGGAGCTAGAGGCTCACGGTGAGCCCGGGACTCAAGCCGGCTGAGCCGGCCGCACAGAGCTGAGCCGTGGCGGTCCCTGTGCGGACCCCGGGCAGCACCCGCTGTCCGCGGGGCCGCGGACGCGGCGAGGAAGTCGCAGGGAGACGCTGGACCGCGGAGAGGGCGCGGCGCCCAGGCCCTGCGGGCCAGGCGCGGGATTCCTTGGGTCTGGGCGACGAACACCGCGACCTCCTTTCCCGGGGAGAACTCTAGCTCCCGGGACCCGGCCCGGGGGGCTCCCAGCTGTCCTGCTGCGGTCTCCGCAGTGACCAGGCGAGGCGCTGGCGGCCCGGCCCTGTCGCCGGACGCCCCGGCTGATCGCGCGGCCCGCCCCTCCCCGCGCGGCTCTCCCGCGCTCACTCCAGGGTCGACGTCAGGGCCGGAGTCGCTCCTGGGATCCCGCGGCCACCCCCGCCCGGCCCGACCTACTCACCGCGGCTCCGCGAGGCCCGCCCGGGGCCGCGGCTGCCCCCGCTCCCGGCGCGCAGTACGCCCTCCCCGCCGACCCCTAGGGCGCGCTCGGCCTCTCCCGCAAGCCGGGTACCCAGGCCCGGCCCCGCCAGCCCCAGGGGCGGCCCCTTCCGGAGGGCGGCCTCCCGGCCGAGTGCGCGGTCCTCGGCCGCCCCGCACGCCTTGCCCCGCTCGCGCTGCGCGGACTCGACTCGGAGTCTTCGGGCGCCGCGGAGAAACGCCTGCCCCAGAAAGGGAGGGGGTGGGGAGAGACGGGAAGAAGAGCGAGCGGGAGCGGAGACTAAGGAGGGAGGAGGAAAAGATGGAGAGCAGGAAAGGCGAGAAAGGGGGTGAGGGAGAGAAGGCAGAAGAAAGAGACGGGAGGGAGGGAGGGAGTTCTCGGGCCTGGTCCCTTTACTGGGGTCAGTCTGGCGAGTCCCTCACCGACCCAAGGACAAGGTTGGCCAAACCCACCTGCCCGCTGCTTGCCCCAGGGCTGGCTTCCAGACCAAGGGCACGTAGAGGTCAGAGGCTCCCCAGAAGCCACGTCTGCCCTGGCGGAGAAGGAAGGGACTCAGAACTTCCACTGGCGTGGGAGTGGGGTGGGCTAGGTCAGCTGCGGCGACGCCCAGCCCCTCCCCAGGTTCTGGTCTGGGAGAGGTCTCCATCCTCTCCCAGACCAGAACCCTAGGTTCCCCTAACTTAGCCAAGGGGTGAGCTCCCCTAGACTGGTCTCCACATTCCTGAGCAGAAAAACCTGTGCTACTGGCCTAGGGATAGGGCTCAGCCTGGGGCAGGTAGCCCCACAGATTTCCATAGGTTCTGTTTCCACTGGGGCCCTGAAACCTGCCCACGGTATCTCTTCATCCTTTCGAGTTTGAGAAATTTGAGTTTCTTTCCCACCTGTCTTTTAGCGTTCTCTTTCCATTCTCCAGACCTAGAGATCTGGCCTCAGGTGCCATAGTTTATAAAGAAGAACCCCCACACACCCCAGCCGGACACCCAAACCTCACACTTGACCACTGACTCAGTTGCCTTTCCCCAGAAAAACCTAAGGTGTATCAAGGTGTCCGGGTGAAGATCACAGTGAAGGAGCTGCTGCAGCAGAGAAGGGCACACCAGGCAGCCTCGGGGGGAACCGTAAGCATAAACCCTTCACTTCTTTCCAACTCGTGTTCAGCTTCATTCAGCCCTGTGTCTGGGAAGGTGTAGGAGGCCACCCTAGGCCCCAGTCACCATCCCAGGCCTGGCCATACATAGCTGTTCTTATAACGTCTGTGCCCACCTTCATCCCAGTTCACCGCAGAAAACCACAGAGAACAGCTGGGGCATGTTGTGGAGCTCAAGATTTGGGGGAGCCCATCCCTCACTGATCATAGTTGAGTATAAGAGCGTGTTGGTCCAATACAGGGAGAGAAGCAGCCAGCAGGTAAGTAGGTTGTTATTTTGTAGGAAGACAAGTGTATGTGCCCTCACATACGCAAAGAAAATCTCTCCCAGAAACTTCCTTTTAGGGAGCCCTTCAAGGAGAGAATCTCCGTGGAGCATTCCCCGCCACCTCATTCTTCTGGAACCCAGCCTCTGAGGTCATTGATTAGTAAATCACCAGGCACTGAAATTTCCCAGCTGAAAGGGGCCATGTAGCCTCAGAGGAGACAGCTTGAAATATAGAACCTCCTTAAGATGTAATGAAGCCTTGAGCAGTTCCAAGTTATCATGCGATTGATCTGGGCACTCATAAGGGTACCCTGCCATTTTATATACATCCTAAAGCAGAAAGTACTACCAAGAGTGCTCAGGGCAGCAGCAGACCCAAATAAACTAGGTGGGGTTATCCTCCAAGAGAGGGCAATTCATTGCTGAGAGCCCTTGATCACACAGTTGCCTTTGGGTTGGTTTGGGTGTGAATGTCGGATATGAAGGATAGAGCTCATATTGCCAGTGGTAAGACTGGTCCTGTCTCCAGCTTACTGGCATCTGTCGCACAACAGTTTTTGTGTCCAGTGCTGTTTGTGTACAATGCCCGACTTCATGAAACTGGGCCTTTTCGGGAAAAGGCAGATGCCGTAGGGGTGATCAACACAGGTTTTAGAACCAATGGACTGGGTTCAGACCTCAGCTCCTCCATGGCGTGAAGCCTCGAGCAAGTTACTCAGTCTCAGTTTCCTCATCTTTAAACTGGAGGTAATGGGATTTCGTGAGGATTAAATGTCACTGCACATAAGCACTTAGAAGGGTGCTTTCCACTTAGAAAGTGCTCAATACATGTTAACTATCATTATTATTATTTGCAAAAAGCAGCTAAAATAAAAGTACAACCAGGGTTTGAAAGCCAGCTATTCAGTAATGTTCATTCATATCCTTTGCTCAGAGTTTAGAGTTCTGGTGTGAGCTTGCTGTGATATGGCATGTACAGCACAAATTTTACATTTGCTGGATGTAAAGTCAGTACCTCCATGTGCAGAATTTCAGCTAACACCATAAAACTTCCTTCCATTTGTACAGGGTTTTCCAGTGGTTCTTTTAAAGCGCTTTTGCACACTCACTATTTCTTTTAATTCTTATGACAACCAGGGGAGGTAAGTAGATCGGGGATCTGTATGCCTCTATTACGTCTAAAGGTCAAAGCCTTACAGTCACTAATGGTAGAGCAAAACGTGGGACTAAGATCTTCTTGTTCTTAATATTTAAAGAAACTTCCCATGCACTGGCTCTTAAAATTCATCTTTCTGCAGATCCAGCTGTGCTGAGCAGGAGTCTGATAGCCTCAACCCCTTCAGGTCAAAGATTATTATAAAATTAATAAAACAGGAACAAGGGAACTGCAAAATACTGCTGGTGCGAAAAAAAAAAAAAAAAAACATCAAGACGTTCCTAACAAAATGTAATCTTTTTGTTAAGGAGCTTTGGTACCTGGTAGAATTCTGCTCCAGCTGCAACCTGCACAGCAATTGCCCACTTGCACATGGCAATTTTATTACTCTTGGCCTCTTACAGGATGGTTTGGCCACTGTTCCCCTGTTAGCTAGCTGCTGGAAGGAAGGCAAGGCTGAAACATTTCACTTGTGTATCTGACCAGTATCTGTTTCCTGGAGCAGGCTGACTTATCTGAATTTTCTGAATTCCTCCCTGAGAAATAATCAAGCAGTACTTCTGAGCCAGTGCCTTTCAGGAACATGCAGAGCAAAGCCAGCCCTGCTTTGCTTTCTGGAAGATTTTATCCACCCAGGTCCTCACAGACATGGAGGAGTAACACAGAGATGATTTAATTACAATAGCCAAATGTAAAATCTCTCACTGGGAACCATCAGAAGGATCCAGGATTCTAGGAAAGCTGTGAGGTATACTCAGTAGGCAGGGATGGCAGGTAACAGGGCATGGTGTGTGCCTGCTTCTGGTTTAACAGAGATCATCTCCAATTTGTTCAGTGGTTTAAGGATACCTCTGGGAAACATTAAGCCAAGGAAAGATTTAACTTTATCAAATATATAAAGCAGGAAGAAATTTATCGTAATTTGCTATAAAGTCAGAGTAGAATCCACAATTTGAAATTTTAAGAAGGCAATCCTGAATGGAAGTTATAGATTGAGACAAATATTAGGGTTTCAGTGCCAGGAGAAACATGTGTATTCCAGATTTGTCAGTTTGATTAAAAAACCTACTTTGGCCAGATCAATTTACAAACAGCCCTACACACATACATGCATGCACACACAACTCTTTTACCTTTAGGATAAAGAGAAACTGGAGTTAGTACTTATCAAAAGACATAATTTACCCTTTTTCTACCATTAATTTTTTTAAACAGCCTTGATGTATTTTTATAAATTGTAGATTGTGGATTTTTGTGCTGTTGGAAATCTAAGAGAGAGGAGACTTTGTATTCTTGCAGCAAAGTAGAAAGTGAACCCATGACTAGAAAGATAATATCAAGTAGGGTATTGTAAACATACCTGAGGGAGATAACCAGGGGAGGCCTACAAATGGACCATTCCGGGGGAGGAATGGGGTTAACCAGAGCTCTACATTGAAGCCGAGTTTTTAAAACCCACTCCTTGCAAGTGCTTGAGCTTAAGCTGCAGCCAAATATTTGCATAAAGAACTGGTGAGGGATTCCAACTTCCTGGTTCATGACATTACAGCATGGATCGTTTTCAAAATTAACACCACCTCCTGTTTCAGCAGCGGCTGACTGTGCAGGCTCCCAGCGGCTCAGTGTACAGGAGTGAGTATACCCTGTAAACCAGGAGAGAGGCATGCTGAGCTCTGCTTCCCAGCACAGATTCTCAGAGCAAGGCTGGTCCCTTTAAATTTTAAAGCCACCACCTGAAATCTAAAAACAAAAGAAGTCCTAAATTACTCAGTTAGTACAATTATCAATTTGACTGGATGACACAGGCTGCTTTACTTTGAATAGTTAAAAGGAACAGTCTCATAAACTTCAGGTATTTAACTATCATAGTGAAAAAAAAGCAACTTTTATAGAAAATAGTAAAAAACATACCGAGAGGTGAAATATTTCCCAGCCATTAACTAGAATGTAGATAGGCTCCAGTTCACTGACTACAACTTTAAGAAAATATTTTCTATTTTAATATTTCATAGCTAGGAAGAGCATGTGACTATTTTTAGCTATCCAGGATTAAGCTGCCAGATAGTATATGAAAATTTTGAGGAAAATGATTGACTAAGTTACGGATAGTTGGGATTAAATAAATGTTAATCCTTATTTATTTTAAATTAAATAGTTTAATAGAAAGGCTATTTACTGTGTTTTCTTGCACTGTTCATTTATGTCATATAAAAATCATTTAAATTAATTTTTATCAAAATTAACAACCTGTATAATTTAAGTGGGAGATATTAGAAAAAAATTCCCAAGCAAAACTAAAAGTTGAATCTGAAGAAGATATAACATTGGTTGTATTTCACAACAGTGAGTTCTTTTCAGAAGAAAGAAGCTGGCTTACCTTAAGTGGAAGGCAACACAGTTCACGTCAAAATGTCTTAGCTTTCCCTTTAAAGAACTTTTATTTCACTTTGCTTTGTGGTCATCTTCTTGCTTTGGCAGCTGTCCGGAGGCAACAGTGTCCACCTTTCAGACCCAGTCCCACCATCTTCTGCAGGTCAGTAAAGCCAGCCTTACAGTTCCCTCAAAAACACTTCCAAAAGTCCATCTCGAAAGGCTTTCAGTACTTGATTCAGGGGTTAAGATAGGCACCACCATTTAATTGGAATCCAACCAATCAGAAGGTGAAAAAAGGCATGGTGACTCCAAACACAAGCCCAGCAAGGAAACAAGTGCAACATTTTGTCCTCATTTCTGAACTGTCTATTCCCTGCTACCTACTCTGCTCCAAGAGCTTGTTCTTCACATTAGTTCCAGGTCCTCGTCTCCAAGTAACTAAACACGATTAAAAGATCAGAATTGTTTTCAGAAACCTGTTACCTTTTTTAGTGTACTATTAGATGGAATACAGAACATCCCGAGGTCCTAGAATAATGCCTTTGCTCTTGTTTCGCTTAGTTTCTAGCCAACAGGGGCTTCCCTCCCCTTCTTTTCTCTCTTCCCAGAAAGCAGTTCAAACAAGTGTAAGTCTTCTCAGCCCATTACGAATAACTCTATTACATAAACACTCCTACCTATGCCACTCAACGGCTCAGAGTTTAAGGAGGTCATATATAAGGAAACCAGTGCTATGGGAGCTCCCCACTGAATGTGCCACTTAACCTTAAAGGAGCCTCGAGACTTCAGAAACTCCAGTGTTCTGTCGTTCCTCTGATGGACACAGTCTAAACCTATCTTCTTTGAGCATTTAAGGGTAATAATCAGAAATGAGGCCTATTAATACTGAAATGGAAAAGGGAGGGGTTTCAGAACTATTCTTGTTTGGTATTTAACATATGAATTCCATGATCATGTGTAACATGTTCACTAAGGAAACATTTTGCTTTTTGTAATATAAAATGAGCAATACTAATCTGTAGACATTCCTGGTTTCTTTATTTATGATATGCATTGCCATTTGTGATACTCCTCAAAATTTAAGTTGCTGAGTAAGTGTGAAAACTTTGGGAAAGCAGTTAACCCTAGATCAAGAGAATTATTTCCCATGGCATCAGAAGTTTTCTTAAAGTCTCAAACAACGCTACAAGTTACTTCTAAGAGATGAGGGTCACTTGGACTGCAGATAGGGGTGGGGTGTTGGTACTTTATAGTCTAAGAGAGTGGACAGGGGAAGTTTGAGCTTGACTGTGACAGTTGGACAGAAATGGGATCACCATTGTTTTCTTTTCCCAGGCCACATTTACAGCCAGTTTTCACATTATTAACCAGATTTATTTCAGTGGGCTTGAATTCTCTAAGGCAACTAAAAAATCTAGATTGCCTGCCTGCTTACTTTTCTCAAACTTCTTAAGCCCCCTTTCCCCCTAGAGGTAGTAAATATTCAGAATATAGAACAGAACTCCATTCAAATCTGTAAGTGCAATTTTTAAACAAAAATCTCTCCTTTTCCTTTTTCTTCTAGGACAGTATTTTGAGCCTGAACCAATTCCTTCCACACCCAATTATTTCCAACCCCGAGAATTTTCCAGTTGTGTTTCTTGTGAAGAAAATCCAGGCTTCCTCGACCAGATATTTGATTCCTACCTTCAGACAGAGACACACCCGGACCCTTCGCCCAATTCCATGCAAAGTACTCCACACTATTTCCCAGACAGCTTCCAGGCTGCCCCTTTCTGCTTTAACCAGAGCCTGGTAATTTATCTCTGTTCTTTACAAAACCTATTATTGTTTACTATGGGGCAGAGAGTTTGTATCATCTCGTGAGAAATCATAAAAACACTATCAACAAGAAAATCATCCAGGAAACAAGCAAAGAACCATTTAAAACTCAATGGAGGTAGAAATAGCCACACACTGAAGGGCAAAAACCTTTGGATACACGCGTAATTATGATTTCCCAAGTCGGCTACGCCCAAGTACTTTGGTGTGTGGCCATAAAAAGAGGTTTCCTGGCAATACTCATATAATGTTTTTAAACTGTAAAGTTCAGAAATCTACTCATTTTGAAATTACTGATTTAAACAATGGCCCTTGGATTTTTGAGTTTAGAAATTAGAATTAAGGCTGTTTCAACACAGTACAAACTGTCATCTGATAAGGGATTTTTTGTTTTATTCTGGCACTGAATTGGCTCTACTAACTGGTTGTTTTGGTCTGGTACAGGCACAAGAACTCATTTGGGTCTGAGATGGTTGGTAAAAAAATGAAGCCCTAATAGTTGAAAATGTTTGGATTGTCTGTTCTTCATGGACCTCAAATGTTTGAAAATGTGTTACCACTTAAAATGGAAGTAAGGTGTCCATTGGTAGATAGCAGTTGTTGAAGATGTCTTTTAGATACCCATATAGTTTTTTTTAAACCTTAGAGAGTAGTTTTTTAATGTAAATACTTTTTTCTTTTGTTTTGCCGAAAGTCCGTGTAGGTATCTGACTAAATTTCAAGGGGATAAGAAATTAACTCCACAGGATCTGCACACAGGGCCCGAGTCATTCACTTCTCTTCCAGCTTCCAAGTTAGGCTTTCTCAGTAACAATTGTGGACCTGCTTAAGAGGAAGCAGAAAGTACCTTTCTCCACAGGGGTCAAGACTTTAGCGCGTGTAACAGTAGTTTCGAGTCTTGGAGTCTCCCAGACACTGGCTCATTGAGGATCTCGGTTCTACCTGTGTATGTTCACCTTGTTCTCCACAGTCAAGTGTGTGGAGAAACATCCAGGGTGCCACCTGCAGCTTATATCGTGGCCCACAGCAGGATTTGATGTGCAGGTGATGAAGCACAATGGGATTTTGTGGTTTAAGAACAAAGCATGCTCTAAAGTATACTTATAACAAAGAAAGCCAGTGAAGCAAGGCAATTTATTGTTGGGAAAGAAATAGGTAAGTATAGAATGCGGTGTCATGGAATCACGCCAGCCAGCAAATAAAATTACTTCTGCAGACTTGGGTTGGGTTGGGTGTTTTGTTGTGCTTTTCTCTTTTTTTCCCTCCCTAATGTTCTTACTCTGAGTTAATAAATCTACGCTATTCAGTTCCTTTAATTCTGTCTAATTTATCAAGCTTTTTGTTCCTTGGTTTTCATCTTCTAGACCCCAGGATGGCCTTCGGATTCCTCCACTCTCTCTGGTTCCTTAGACTACAGTTACTCTCCTGCTCAGCTAGCTTCATATACTCCAGAGAATTACAACTCTCCGCCTTCTCTGGACACCAGAAACTGTGGCTACCCCTCGGAAGACTACTCCTACCCTCACCTGCCCTCACACACCCAGTACAACTGCTTCTCCTCTGCCACCGCCTCTGTCTGCTGCTGTGCATCCTGCGAGGCAGAACACTTGGACACCTTCAGAGCTTCAGAGTGTTTTTCTTACCCCAGCACAGACTATGTGAACCTCACTCCCTCAGCAGCAGCAAGCAGTGATTTCTGTAGGAGGGAAACAAACTGGGACATCTGCTATAGTTAATAGAAATTACATTAGTTTGGAACATGGCATGCATAAATCTATTTTTTTACCACCTCTAGATGACAACTCAAAATATGCAACCTGCTAACAAAATATCACAGGCGCAGTTTACATGTCACCATTTTCAATTTTCTGACACTAATTTAGGCATTAATATGAAATTCAGACCCAGTCATAGTGCCACTCCTACTTTGTATGCTTACAGTTAACATTGTTGTAGAGAATATTCGTTTTACTTTCTGTGTAACGAACAAATTATAATTTTTTAACTAATAAATAATTTTGTATTATTAAAAGTTGGCTTATTTTTTTTATTTTCCAATACTCATTCACCAGTTGATTTGAGTAATATCAACTAATTCTGGAAATCACTAATTACTCTTCAGTATTTAATCTCACTTGTTCATGGATTGAAAATTATTTTAATATCGTGAGGTGCCTTGGCTCCCATGGAGATGGAGGGTAGACACAGCTATGATGGCTGAAGAGGGACAGTCAGCCTCACCACTAGATGAGAGTGTACGTCTTTGGGCAACATCAGAGAGAGACATTTATGAATCATTAGTTTCTCATACCTATCAGTAGTCAGTGGAAGGTTAATATGAACAAAAAGCACATCTTACCTACAGCACTGTTAACCTGTAGATAATTCTTTTTCATTTCCAAAATCCTTTTTTGTAAACTTTCGGGGCAAATACTTGATCTTTCTCTTGAGAGCTACCATGCAGTTGATGTACCAAAAAGGTTAGAATTCTTTGTTACCTTCTATTTCTGAATTTTTGCTTTAGGTCTTTAAATATGCATCACTCGTGTTTACAGATTGATTTGTAGGATTGACCATATTGTTTACAACTGAACTTCCTCTGATTGATCTATTTGAACAAGGCCAACTGTCTTTCAAGCTGAAGAGGAGTTACTTAAGCCATCTGCGCTAGACTATACTGTTAAATCCTGTTTGCAGAGGGCGTTAGGGCACAGGACTTCATCCCTGCTGTGAGGTCTGGGGGACATTTTCCTCGTCTTGGGGTTCATCACAGTGGCAGCAATACTGGTACCATTGGTACTGGCCACAGCTACCATTTTCGGAGCCCTTCCTGTGTGCCAGAATTGTCTAAAGGTTTTCTCACACATTTAATTCTTTCATTTAATCTTCGCAACAACATTGATAGCAAAATGAGGAGTCTGAGGCTCAGAGAAGTTGTCATCTGCCCAATGTCACCCAGCCAATAAGTGCCTGAACTTGGGTCTGAAAAACACCAAGTGGTGCTTCCTACTCTCCACTGGTGAAAAGTTTGTCGCCATTTGTGAAAGGCTGTTCAGGAACCTGTGGAATCATCCTTCATTAAACCCCTGTACACACAAAGCTGCGTTCCCAGCTGACTACCAGTAGTCAGAGCTCCCCAGACAGGTCGAGCTGTCCACAGGATACAAAGATGCCAAGCACAAGAGCTGCTAGAGTCCCCCACTCTGGGGACTGAGGGGAAGAAGGTGACAAACTGCTACCTCAGTGGGTTTCTTTTGATCAGGAGACAGATTTGCTTTCAAATTGACACTGTCTGATTGTCCCCTCACTGGGGACTCTGCTAAGGCTTGGGCAAACAAGACAAGTTACAACCTGCCTCATGGAATAGATATGCCAGGGGAACAGAACAATTACTGCCTTTCTGAGACACCAATAAAACTAAATTTTTAATAGTTTCGAACTAAATTGAAACTGGCCTATTGTCAACAAATGTCTGTTCACACAGCCCAAAGCCCCTGCACACCCTGCACCCCACCGCCAGCAGCTGTCCCAAAGGGACAAAGAGCAGAGAACCCATAGATGTCCAGTGGTTGGCAAAATCTCTCTTACCTGGATGCCATTCTTTTTTTTTATTCCCCACTTCTATCCTCTGCCTTCTGAATTGGTGATCTTGCAGCTCTAACAAACAGAGAGCACTTCCTACCTCCCCGTTTCTTGTTCTTTCTTCACATGCCCCTGAGGTTTTCCTTAAATCCGGCATGGAAAAAGATTCATTTAAAAATGTGAGACAATAGCTAATATCACTACTGTGCATTACGATGAAAATCTCCAACCTTAAAATGGTCTTTAAGACCTTTGCAGAAATTTGGGGCAACAGATCACCTGGCACATTACAAAGTCTATCGCAGCCCACCCAGTCTCTTACCACTGCAGCTCAAACAACAGCTCGGGAGCCCCGCAGCAGCAGTGGGACAACCTAGAAGACTTCTCATCAACAAATGCCTGGGAAGCTGGGTAAAATACAGGTGCCTACACCTCAGTGTGAGAAAGCATGATCAGTAACCCGTTGGTGGGGCCCAGGCATCTGCATTTTTAAATGTACCTAAGTTGCTTCTGAAAAACACTTGAAAAACACTGATGTATTCAATGTCTGGCTTGTTCCCTTGTAGAACCTAGAAGCACAATAATAATACCTTACATGGACTAAGCTCTTTCTATGGGCCAGGGACGTGAGCATTATCTCATTTAATCCTCAAACAAGCACACCCGATAGATACTATTATGGTTCTCATTTTTCTCAATGATAAAACTGCTGCTTCGAGAGATGAAATAACTTGCCCGAGGTCACACAACCTATAAGTCAGGATCAGTGTTCTCCAATTCAGGTTATCTGACGCCGCAGTCAGAACTTCCAATGGTCTCAGTATACTTTCCATGCATTAGACCTGGAGGCATAATCTATTTGGAACTTGATCTTTTGCCTTAAAAGTCATATATGTATCTGTACATGTATATCTGTAGCCAGTTCCTCATACCTCAGAGGCATTTAATAAGATTAAAAATGGAAATTTAAATGAATGAATCATTTTGTTATTCAGAACCATTAGAGAGATCAATAAAACAAAATATCAAGTGCTTACTGCGTGCAAGACGGATTACATGCCTTCAAACTCCAGCCAAAAGTTTAAAAGAGGGTGTGATTTTAAAAATCTAAAACGGGGAGGATGGGAGTGGACTGATTTTCAAATTCTTGGGAAATTTACATTAGGAGTCAAGCCTTGGAGCCTGAGAGAGATAAGATGAGACAAAGTTTAAAGCAGTAAACATTTGGAAACTATTACCTCAAGCAATGGGCCAGAGCGGTGACATTTGGCAGCTTGCCTAAGACTGCAGGTGGACATCAGAAAGCAAGGCACAGATAAGGATAACTGGAATGATGGGGCCAGGGCAGGAACGGGGAGGGAGGGGGTGCAGTACTACTTTTTGATAGAAATTGTTTTTTAAAATCATTATTCATTCCAGAAAGATGAAGGCTACAATGAGCTCGAATCAAAGCCAATGAAAACTGTGACTATAATAGACTAAAATAAACACAGACTTACAATCGTTTCTAAATCCTCAAACCCTCTGTGATGCCTGCACAATGGTGGCAGGGCTGCTCAGGAAAATTAACCCTCACACTGCCTCCCTTCCTCTCACAGCGAAGGGGATGGGGATGCCCTGCCTAAGAAACAAGATTTGGTCCCGGGTGGGGGGTATCACAAAGCCCGAGTGACTAGATTTTAGTGTGGCAATGGAGGGGGGATTCGGGACTAGGTGGCTCCGTGCTTTAAAAGGCAGGGAAAGTAGACCCATTTCTTCTGCTCCAATAGACCTCTGGGCAAGATGTAGGAGCTGGAAGATGAACAAATCTGAGTGGACACAGCTCTGCACAGTAATGAAGCTTCAAACTCATTGAAGGCAGAAATCTGCATCCATTTAGAAAACAGTTTCTCTTGCTTCATATAGATAAAGAACATGCAGTTGGGTCTTGGAAAATGTGTGTGTGTGTGGTGGGGGGGGGTGTGAGAGAGAGAGAGAGAGAAAGAGACATTCATTCATTGCCACCTGGGTGATCAGCAGGAAAGAAGAGATATTCACTTTTAACCTGTCAGGACTAAACCTGTCCAAGCTCACACGGGGCTGTCCTATCGAGGCCCACTTCCCTCCCTCCGCGTAATTCATAGTCGAATAAGTCAGATTTTGAGACGAGCTCTGCTGGGGGCTACTCAAGTCCTAGGATTGCTCTGATGACCGGAAGAGATCAATTTGTCGATAGGTGACACTTTTCCTAAAGGTGGATAGGGTAACAATTTCACTGTGGTTGTGAAAAGAAGGGAGTGCTCTCTGAAAGGACAGTTTGTCAGAGGGCAGACGATCTAGCATAAGAACAGGGGCACATCCTTAAGTGCGTTCCCCGTGAGAGGTTTAAGTTTGACGTGGTTTTCTTCCAGACGGTGAGCACAGTCCCATTCAGCATTATGTCTGAATCCTCCCCTTCTCACATTATAATTCCTACTGGTTACCCCCCAATGGCTCAGGAAAGTCTGTTCCCCATAGGGCTTTGGGTGGAAGTCCAGAGAATAAAGTGAAGAGACTTTAAAGGGAAGACTGCCCGATTCACCCCTATCTGCTGAGACCCGTGCGGAGTTGGCAGCATCTAATGCAGGGGCTTGTGGCCCAGGGTGAATAAGAAATGACCTGCAGCCAGTGAGTGGTGGCAAGGGTATCACAAGGAAAGGGCACCAATTAGTAGCAGCAATTCCAAGATCCAGCTAGAGGATGACAGTGCTTGGAAATGAAAGAGGCTAACAGACAAGGGGTAACTTTAGGACAAATAAAAGAAAGCCTTTACACAGTGGGTAATAAACTTTAAAAAATTACCCCTACAAGTTGAACATTTAAATAGTTTCAGGAAGGGGTTGAGATTAATTTGGCTGATAATATTTCAGGGCTGGGAAGGGACCCAGACATCATCTACTTCAGGAGTCCTCAACCCTGGCTGCGAATTACAATCACCAAGGAGGTTTTAAAAAAACATAGCCATCCAAGCCCCAGACTAATGAATCACAATCTCTGGGGTAGAATTTGGGGATTAGGATTTTTTTAACTCCGTACTTTAAAATTACAGGAAGTTGCAAAATTAGTACTTAAAGTCCTATGTACCCTTCACAGAGCTGCCCTCACTGGTGACTGACATCTTAAATAACTTCAGTACAATAGCAAAATCAGGAAGGTGACATTGGTACAATGCTGTTAACTAGACTACAGATCTTATGCAGTTTTCACCCTTTTCACATGCATGCATTTATGTGTCATAGATGTGTGTGTGTGTCTATGAAATAAGCATTCGTATGTTTTAAGAACTTCCCCAGAAGATCCTAATGCAGAGACAGGGTTGAGAACCAGTGGTTTTGTCCAACCAACCCTCATTCCACAAGTGAGGAAACTGAGTCCAGAGGGGCAAGGTGACTTGTCCGAGCACACGACTGTCTTTCAGGAGGGAAGTTCTTTACTGCACATAAAGCTGTTACAGGTCAACAATGAGCTACTGAGAAAGAGCTGATGGAGAGGGGGAGCGAGAGGTAGAAGGGACACGTGCCTAACTGCTTAGGTCCCCTTGAGGGACAAACAGAAAATCCAACCTCTAGTAGCCCTTCAAACCTCATAAAGTTATTGAAAGACATTTTTTAAAGTTTCATAAAAAGCATAGGTCCTGGCCAACAGAAAACCTCCCCCCTTGATTATTATTATCAGAGAATTGTGGCCTGGAGGGACCTCAGGCCTGGCATCATGTGGACATTCTCATATCCTTTGACCTTTTCTCTATGAGGCTCCTTTACTTGCTTCATGTCGCAAAGGGACTTTCAGTGGCTGGGACACATAGTCAGCCTTGTTCAGATGACCTCCTGCCATGCTCTCTGGGGACCCGTCTCCCCATCTCCACTGAAGCATTGAGCCAGGTGGTGGAGGCGATCACCTACTCTCTCTGGGGCTCTGTGTCTCCCTTTTATGTGCATTTTGGCCTGAGGAAGCCACAGGAATGTTTCCTCCTTCTGTAGTAGCCTGCTCCTACACAGAGACGTTCCACAGTTTGATGGAACTGCTCTGTCCACCAAACACGGCACAGCCGGGGGAGGGCACGGAAGGTGGCCTCATGCGGGTGAGATGGGTCCAGCCTGAGCACCTCCTCTCCCTGAGTCAATCTCTCTCCGTGCCACCCTTTACCTGAGACAGAAAAACACAGCCAGGACATCCATCTAAACTTTAACTGTATTCTGGCCTCAGGGCAGCACAGCGGGTTGAGGGATTGCAGAGATGGGTGTGGCAGATGAGAACCTCGGGGCTCCTGTCCCCGGCTCTCCTCCCTCCTGTCCGGCACATGCCAGCTGAAGCCAGTTTGAGCTGGGTCTGAGGGGCCAGGCTTGTCCAAGCAACTTGTTCTCTGCCACAGGCTCAGCAAGCAGAGGTAGACTCAGACTGCAGGGCAGTCTCCCTGTGGCTTCTTTCAAGTTCTTCTTCAAGAGTTTTAATCACTCACTCACCGAGCTTTGTGAATAAGAAAATGAAAAGGCTGAAGTTTTCTCTGTGTTCCCAATGTTTTTCAGGAAGGATCAAAGCTACGATGGGCTTGGCTGCCCTTTCCTGAGGCTTCCTCTCCCCGCGGTGGGAATGGCTGGAGGAGGGCCCCCACCACACCCCCTACAGACCTGGCTGATCACCTGGAGGAGGTCACCTGGGGAGGACGAAATGAGCCTCCTCATCTGGGTAGCCAAGCGGAGCCTGAGCCTCTGTGTTCTTTCCCACCCCTGCAACGGAAGAAAGGAGCATGGGCTTCTGTCTGTCTCCTTCCTGCAGCAGACGAGGGGAGTGGGAATCCAGCTTCCCAGGCACAAAGCAATACAACCCAGACTTACAATCTTTCGAGCCAGACAGACCTGGGTTTGATTCCTGGTTCTACCACTTATTTCTTCTGTGATATTGGACAAGAGCCTTAACCTCTCTGGGCTACAATTTAGTGACCAAAGCACATAAATCAATGGAGTAAAACCTACTCATTCAGAAAAACTCTTCAAAATTG
Organism: Mesoplodon bidens; assembly: GCF_964165515.1. Classification (NCBI taxonomy): domain Eukaryota; kingdom Metazoa; phylum Chordata; class Mammalia; order Artiodactyla; family Ziphiidae; genus Mesoplodon; species Mesoplodon bidens. The sequence continues at coordinate 20,833,982 of NC_138164.1, read as the reverse complement.
GTTTTGTCCTGGCAACAACTTATGGAATACTATTTTGTTTTTTGGGTTTTTTTTTTTTTTGCATTGATCAAAAGGAGCTCATACAGTCCAGGGGATGCAATGTACAACATGAGAAATATAGTCAATAACATTGTAATAACTTTGTATGGTGACAGATGGTAACTAGACTTATGGTGGTGATCATTTGTAATGTATAGAAACAGAATCACTATTTGTGCACCTGGGAATAACAGCATTCTAGGTCAATTATACTTCCATTTAAAAAAAAGAGCTCAGGAAGTTGGGTCACATTGCATGGCCAGAGCATCCAAGACCTTTCCAAATTCTCTAAGACATTGAGACAAGAGGTCATCCTGTCTTGGAGAGGATGGGGATTGTGAGAGCATCATCAGTGTTACAGGGGTCTGAGAAGAGTCACATTCCTTCCTTTGGAAAAGATTTCCCTAACTATCTGGTTTTTCTGCTCTCTCTGCACTTCAGGAGAAAATCAAGGTTTTGCTGATTTCAGCTGGTCACCCCTGCAGGTAGAGATACCCAGTTACTTTGTTTCTGCTAGGTCACCTACCTGCCACTATCTCATTTGGTCCCCCAAACCAGCCAATAAGGTAGGTACTGTTATCCCATTTTATAGATGAGAAAACTAAAATTCAGAAAGGTTGAGTCAAATGCCAAGCCAATAAGTTAAAGGAGCATAATTCAAACCTAAATCTGTCTAATTCCATAGCCTATGACCTCCTTTCCCTAGGAAAGGCCCTAGGTGCTTCTAGAACAGAATTCTCCTGAGGTTCACACTACTGACCCACTCTTCATCCATGGACAACTCAGCGCTACCCATCAGCAGAATGAGAGCATCTTTGACTAACAACAAAATGCTGAAATGGAAAGCTGTGGGGTAAAACATGGTACAGAACAGAAAAGGAGCTAAGAGAATTTGATCAGATATTATCATGGCCTCTGCAAAGAAACTGCTCCAGTACAACTCTGTTTCAAATGATGCCATGGAACTATTATTTTTAATGTCCTAAAGAAAAATCAAAAGGCTCCTTTAAGAAGCATCCTTGGGAAAAGCTTGGAGTTTCTGCGCTGTCCCACATTCAAAAGACATTTATTGGGCAACTACCCTATATAAAACACTGCACCAGGCACTCTGCAGGTGGAAAGGTGACTAAGATAGCCCCTGTCAACAAAAACTCACAATATTATATGAAATTCTCTTCTATAAAATAAATCAGAAGAGATGCAAATTGAAGTACCACACCAAAAAAATGATAGAAATATGAGTAACGTGCATTGACCCCAAGTAAAAGTACTTAATAAGTGGTGGCTATCTTTGTTCTTTTCTCTAATAAGTGCACACAGGTGGCTAAATGCTTTTGTTGAGTGATTTTCAAGGATCTCATCCTGTGGAGTGACTCAGAAAGTCTCTAGGTGTTAGAATGAGAACAGGTGATGTTCAGTGAATGAAGTACTTGAGGTGTGCTCAGGTATTTGGATTCAGGTAAATGTCACTGTTCAACAGAAATGTTTTTAAATGGTTAGTTCTTATGAGCTAGTCATGGTTATCAGTTACATCATAATTGGTTAAATATTTTTTAAATAATAAAAAGTTGTGTTCCTTTAGAAAAATGGGTGGACTGAATTATGAATCAATTAGCTCTGTCTTCTACTCTTGAGAAAAATCCAACTGCTTAGGTAACGTAGCCATAGGCCAAGGCTGTGAGCCCAACTCTCTTCACATGCACCTGGGTCACTGGGGGCTCTCATTAGCGTGGAGACTGAGCTTGGGCAGGTCGGGTGGGTCTGAGATCCTGCATTTCTAGCAGGCTCCCAGCTGAGGCTGACACTGCTGGTCGGCTGGGACCAAACCTATGTGTTTATGGAGTTCATAAACTCATCTAGGTATTTTCAGTGCCTTGCTCAGCCACACTCTGAGTAGCAAGGGACCAAGATGCTTATTCACCTGGTGGCAGCTACACAAATTGTAGTAATAGTGTCCAGAAGTAAAGAATATCCATGTTAGGGCTAGTCTAATGGACCCAAACATATAAAACAGAGGCAAGCATCATAATCCTCTTGTGATGACTTATTAATCTGAGAGTTCATTATCGATTGGATAGCCTCACTTCAGGACCTGAAGGCTTTCCAAACTTGACACTATACTTCCTTTTGGAGGCAGTACAATATAGGAGCTAAGAACATAAGCACCAACCAGAGTCACCCCAGGTTTGAATCTCCAGGCACATAAGTTTGTCTAAACTACTTAACCCTTCTTAAGCTTCAGCTTTTTCGTGTGTAAAATAGGCGTAAAAATAACACTTGCTTGCCTCCTAGGATTGTTTGCAGACTCAGTGAGAATGTACATGAAGCAGCTAACCGGGTTCCTGGCAGTTAGCTATTTACCTTAAGGTTTCAATTAAACCTTCCATGGATATTTCCTCACCCCAACTCTCATGCACCTCTGCATTTTGGTCAGTCTCTAGCCATGAAAAGCCAAGATTTCACCCTTAAGGTTGGATAATGATATATGCTTGTCTGAAGTAATATCTTACAAGTAGAGTTGAACAAATTCATTTTTTTATTTTGTGTTATTTTTTCAGACAGATTGGGTCAGACACTTACAGCTCAGATATTTTTTGGTTTTTCCAGCCACTAAGGATTCCTGTTGCCAGTAGAGGAATAAAGAAATGCAGAGAACAGGGAACTTTAGACTCTCCTAGTTGCTGTCCAAGACCTTTTCTGCTGCTAAAAAAGAGTCTGTGCAGTGGAGACAGCAGCTGAGGACTGACACTGGGCTGAGGACAGGACACGCCATCCAGGGCAGAGACAAGCCACCATCAGCTACTAAATCTGCCCCAACAGAGCCACAGCCCAGGAAAGTAGCCCAGGAGGGCTTGGGGAGTGAAGGCGGCACTCCTGCCTTGCTCTCTGCAGTGGAGTCACAGGCCAGGAAGGACACAGCCTCACTGAGAACCACACTGACAAACGTTTCAAGACAGTCCTTGCATATGCCAGATCGGGGTGCAAGTTCAGTCCGTGGTCCCTGGCCTCAGGGAGCCCACGCTTCTGTTAAGGGGGCAACATTGTCAGGGGTAGGGACCAAATCAATGCATCCAAACAAGGAAGGGGAAAGGCTGGGAAAACAGAGAAAAGAAGAAGAGGAACAGAAAAGGTTAAAAGAAGAAGGGAGAGAGCAAGAGAGTGAGAGTGAGGGGAGGCGAGGGAGAGGAGGAGAAAGCAAGGACTCTATTCCTAGCATGTCTCAAGTGCTGATTAAGAAGGAGAGGGCTTCCCTGGTGGTGCAGTGGTTGAGAGTCCGCCTGCCGATGCAGGGGACGCGGGTTCGTGCCCCGGTCTGGGAAGATCCCACATGCCGCGGAGCGGCTGGGCCCGTGAGCCATGGCCGCTGAGCCTGCGCGTCCGGAGCCTGTGCTCCGCAACGGGAGAGGCCACAGCAGTGAGAGGCCCGCGTACCGCAAAGAAAAAACAAAAGAGAAAAGAGAACAAGCATGAGGGTGTTAGCACATCCACTGTGGGATGCCTCCTGACGCCTCCCAGAAAAGGGAACGACCCACCGCATAAGCCAGGAAGAAGAGGTAGACGCTCAAAGAGAGAGACTGATGGGTTCGCCAGCTCGTGGTACTGGGAAGGGCGGAACCGGGTTACCTTGGCTTCAAGGGAGACCTTGAGGCATTACTCCTGGTCCTCTATTCCCTTCACTTACAGCCTATGAAGTAGGGGGTGGGGAGGACAGGGAATTACACTCACCTAGAGGCTGGAGGGCTGAAGCTAAGAAGTCAGCCAGCTCCTGAGCCCCAGTCTCCAAACCTGCCAATCAAACCACTGAGTCTCATATATACACTACCAAATGGATAACAGATAGCTAGTGGGAAGCGGTCGCATAGCACAGGGAGATCAGGTCGGTGCTTTGTGACCACCTAGAGGGGTGGGATAGGGAGGGTGGGAGGGAGACGCAAGAGGGAGGAGATATGGGGTTATATGTATATGTATAGCTGATTCACTTTGTTTTTTTGGTTTGTTTTGTTTTGTTTTGCTTTGCGGTACGCACACCTCTCACTGTTGTGGCCTCTCCCATTGCAGAGCACAGGCTCCGGACGCGCAGGCTCAGTGGCCATGGCTCACGGGCCCAGCCGCTCCGCGGCATGTGGGATCTTCCCGGACCGGGACACGAACCCGTGTCCCCTGCATCGGCAGGCGGACTCTCAACCACTGCGCCACCAGGGAAACCCTAGCTGATTCACTCTGTTATAAAGAAGAAACTAACACACCATTGTAAAGCAGTTATACTCCAACAAAGATGTTAAAAAAAAAAAACACCACTGCATCTCCAGCTGTCGGCCTGACTCATGCAACCATTAGCTGCCTCTTTTTTGAACCTCAGCGCCCCACATGGACTGGGGATTGTCTCTCACTGTCCAAGCTGGGAGCTGGGCAAGTTAAGATCAAGCAGAGGTCTCAGAATCACCCGCAGCCTGATTTGCAGAAATCTGCTTCTCCTGGCCAAGCACCATCCATCATTCGGCTCCTCTTCCTCCCTGCTCGCCGCTCGGCCGCCATGTGCTCCTGTAGAGAAGGTGGCATCCACAAAAGCCACAGCTTCTCCTCCAGCCACTGTGAACTGTTCATTTGCTGGAGGAAGATAAAATGTTTGATCCACAGGTCTGCCTCCTCTAAGGGGTCATTCTACTTTTTGAAACTCAGAAAAGAACCCCGAATTTACCAGAACTACCTTCACCCTCTCACTAACTCTGCATTGTGTTCACCTGACTGAGACTTCAGAGCTGTAGGCTGGTCGACCAGGTTTTTGAGAATAAAGTTGATTTCAGACTGAATTGATCAAAATCAAAACCCCAGGCCAATCTAGACTATTCTTTAGTGACTCTCCATAAAGCCAGACCTCCCCTCCCCAAAAATGTCTTTGCAGAACCACCCTGTAGTCCATTTTAGAGCTTTTTCAGCAACAGCCATGCGGGGAATTTTTACAATCCCCCGAAACAGTCAATCTGCCCTATCTTCTCCATGTTGCAGACGGATGGTGCCTCATATAATTAGCCAACTTCTCATAAAATGGCAGATTTGGGGCCTGAGATTGTTCTCAGAGATACACTATGCAAACATGCAGTCGGTATCACCAGAGGACAGGAATTTTGTTTGGAAAAGCGCAGTGATTAAGAAGCCAAAGGAAGAACTCAAGGTCTCAAACTGGACCACTGGCCTAGAACTTTTTTGAGAGGGTCCCGGGGAATCTAGATGAAGTTTTCAACACATGAGGCTCAAGCCTGTGTGACACCTTGTTCTCACTCTGGGTTTCTCACACAAGTGACCTCGGGCAAGTCGCTGAAGTGATCCGAGCTTGTTTGCTCAATAATCATCATCATCACGCCAACCTCACAGGCTCTTGTAAATGCCAAGTGAAAGGAAGTGTAGAGGAATGCAGCCCTGCTGACATGAGAGAGGGCTGAGAGAAGTGGAAGAACTTGCCCCAGATCACCTGAAGTTTAAACCCAAGCTGCAGTTTAAACCCAGGTGCATCTGACACATACTGTGTTCTCTCTCCACTGAGCCCCGGATATGACGGACGAGAAAGGTATACATGCAGTTGCACGTTATGATCACTGTAGCTCCCTACAGAGTGATGCATTTGAGCTAAACTCTCCGCAAACCCAGTTCCAGCCCAACAGAGACTTTGTAGGGACAAAGTTTTATCACAGTCACGCAGCCTTTCTGAGCCATCTGGTGAAGCACTGGATTTCTGCAAGCTCAGATTCCCTCACACAGTTGAGGACTGGAAGCTGGGGTTCCCCCGAGTCTGCACAAGTGAGATACTGTGGCAGCCTCACACCACACGCTTGTATTCATCCCCACGCACTCCCTTCTGAGCACGATTTTGGAGCTTAGAACTCTCAATATTCCAGAAGCAGTGATTACCATTAAAAATAATGATTATTAACTTGATGGAGCACCTAGCAAGGTAGGTCAGGGTCTTTATAATATTTGATATTCAAACTGAAACTGAGCGTAGGTATTTTTTACCATTTCCATTTTGGGTAAAGGAAGCTGAGGCCTAGAGAGGTTAGGTGACCTGCCCCAGATCATACAACCAAGAAAGGAGGGCAGGATTCAAAGCCAGGTCCTCTTACACCAGAACCACGCTTCTCCCAGGATGCAGTATGTCTCATTGCCACAAAGGGCAGCAGCCAAGGCAGCGTCCCCCGGCACCCGCTCCTGCATCGCCAGGCCAGACTCTCAAAAATGCAAAAGTTGCAGGACAGGCAGCGATGCAAATGCACACACAGCCCAAAGTGGATCTACCCTGACAGGCAACCCAGGTGGCCACTTGGCCATGGAATGTGCCCAGCCTGATAAGAAGGCAAATGCCTGGCACCTTGTGGAGCCAAGACACAGGTCGGGTTTCACTGCTGGACTGTGGCAAGGTAAGAGCTGTATGTGGTCTCCACCTGCCAGGACTGGCTGGCACTGATGCCCACTGCCTGTCAGGAGTGGCAAGTCCAGCGGTGGGTCCCAGGCAGAACTTCTAGTGTCTTCCTAGCAGGGCCCAGCTCCAAGGGCCAAAGGCAGCAAACCAAGGAATAGAGCTCCCCTCCAACCTCTGCCTCTCCACACCCCACCCCTCTTTCCAGGTCAGCTCAAGCCCACCCTCCGTCATCCAGACTCCAATGCCACCTCCAGCCAATTCTACCTGGATGACTTCGAACAGGTTATTTCATGTGTCTGAGCCTCAGTGCCCTCTGGTGAGTAAAACACACGTGAAAATGTCCACCTCCCGGGGCTATGGTAAGGACTGAGGGTCCAGTCCTGTGAAGCCAGCACATAGTAAGTACTCAGTAAATGCTGGGCACCTCTTCACTTCTCATAGCAGCCTCCCTCCTTGAATCTCAATCCCCCTTATCACCGGTCTCATTCAACTTAGCATTTTATTAGACACTGGCTTGGCTGTTCACTGGCTCATCATTTTCTATTCATGTGTAAGTCCTGTCTCTCCCGGAGCTCCTCAGAGCCAGGAAACAAGGCTAATCTTTCTCTTGTCTCCCCATGGAGCACTCAGCACAGTCTGGAACCACAGTATGACCCACCAGCTGCTAATGGGTTAGAGCTCTTTAGTTTGTTAATAATACAGTAAACAAAGAATGAAACATTCTGTGAGGGAGTTTTTAAGTATCATGTGCTGTACTGTGTGATTTACATAATTACGTATTTCACCCTGGCAAAATGAAGCAGGTGCTGTTTTGATTTCCATTTTACAGGTACTCAAGTCTTAGGGTGGTTATTGAAGTTCCCATAGTCACAAGGACAGGAAGTGGAAAAAGTCAGGACTTGAATCCACATCTGTCCACCTCTAAAGCTCATGCTTTTAACCATTATCTTAATCCCAATTACTCAGACAGGGACTGTTCTGTAGGGCCAGAGTGTCCCACAAAGAAAAGTCCATGAGGAGTTAAAGAAAAAAGAAAACTTGACAAAAAAGGACCAAAACAAGTCCTGTCCTCTATGATACAAGATTGACCCAACTGTCAACCAAACACAGCCCCCAACAGACTCCTGCTAAACCCACACAGAGAGTGAGGTGTCATATCCAAAAGCAGGGAAAAAAATCCTTCTTCTTAGAATTTTCTCCTTAAATGTTTTCCTCTTCAACACCACAGCCTAGAAGGATCATGGGATGGAAGAGACCCAAACAATTTCTATAAATTGAAAGAATAATCTTGCTTTTTGGTGATCAGCATTATGGCAGGAACCAAAAAAAGTGCTGGCTTTCTAGTGTTAATTCCACCTGTCACACCTCAAATTAAAGCCATTTGCATATTGGCTAGAGGGCTTTGAAATTTAGAAATTCATATGCTATAACTTGAAAGCCAAAAAAAATCAATCACAGCCAGCCAGGACTTGTTCCCGGGAGATATAACTGAAATGCACAAGAATCCACCCCAGCAGTTTGGGGCGCTTTCCCTGCAGCGAGACTGTTGCCACCGTCTGGGTTTCAGCCAAGTTTGGCCCCCCTCTCAGGAGCCCAGCCTGGCTTTGTCAGTCACTGTAAGCCTAGGCTCCAAGCATGAGGTTAGTCAAAGATGCTTTGAGCCCTTCCTGATGCTTCTAGACTCAAGGAAAACAGAGCAGATGGTCAGAGAAGGTGGCCTCAGGATCAACGTCTTAAGCAGATGAGGAGTGATTCCAAGCACAGAAGAGAAAGGAGCTCCTCTTCTGGGCCAAGCCCTTTGACATGTGTGAGTCCCTGTAGCTGAACCAACCAGCTCAGAGGTCAACCAAGGCTTAGAGAGGTAAATTGACTTGATCAGTGTCACAAAGTTAGTAAATGGAGTCAGGATTTGAGCCCAGGCCTGCTGGCGCCAGAGCTCACCTCTTTGCCTTTGGTGGCGTCTCCTCGAAAGCTGACAGGGTCCTGCACAACAGCTTGCAGACATGAGCGTGAATGTCACCTGCACATACCACAGCCAGCAGTTCAATAGCTTCATCGTGGGTCTCAGGTCAGATGGACCGATAACTGCGGCAGAGGGTCAGGTGAGGCGGCCTCAGGGGTCACCGTCCGACTGGCTCCACATCCTAGCATCCGGCAGCAGAGACGGGGGGCTGGGCACATGCCAAGGCCATGGCCTGGGACAAAGGGCAGGCTCACAAAGGCCCCTGAGGCCACCTGGCCCCTCTCTCCCTGCTGGCTGCAGGGCCCTGGGATTTACAGGCCTGCCCCAGACCCTGTTATCTCTCGCCAGGCTCCTGGCTTGGCCCTGCTCTGGCTTAGAGTCACACAGAGGAATGCAGGTGACTGGCCCAGCATCCCCACTGCCCCCAGCCATGCAACATAATAAGCGTGCATAAGGCACATGCGTTCCTGGCTAAAAATCCATTCCTCATGGATGCCAACCATCTGAGTCTAATAGTAATAGTAACCAGACTATCTGTGGCCACATGGCTCATTGTTTACAACAGAAAAGATCTGGGAGAAGGGAAGTAGCAAGTACTGAGTGTCTCCTCACTGCCAGTCACCAAGCACACAAAGTATCTCTCTTTTTTTTTTAATACATCTTTATTGGAGTATAATTGTTTTATAATGGTGTGTTAGTTTCCGCTGTACAACAAAGTGAATCAGCCATACATATACATATGTTCCCATATCTCCTCCCTCTTGCATCTCCCTCCCTCCCACCCTCCCTATCCCACCCCTCTAGGTGGTCACAAAGCACCGAGCTGATCTCCCTGTGCTATGTGGCTGCTTCCTACTAGCTATCTATTTTACATTTGGTAATGTATATATGTCCATGCCACTCTCTCACTTTGTCCCAGGTTATCCTTCCCCCTCCCCATGTCCTCAAGTCCATTCTCTACATCTGGGTCTTTATTCCTGTCCTGCCCCTAGGTTCATCAGAACCTTTTTTTTTTTTTAGATTCCATATATATGTGTTAGCATGTGATATTTGTTTTTCTCTTTCTGACTTACTTCACTCTGTATGACAGACTCTATGTCCATCCACCTCACTACAAGTAACTCAATTTCATTCCTTTTTATGGCTGAGTAACTCCATTGTACATATGTGCCATGTCTTCTTTATCCATTAATCTGTCAATGGACACTTAGGTTGCTTCCAGGTCCTGGCTATTGTAAATAGTGCTGCAATGAACACTGAGGTACATGTGTCCTTTTGAATTATGGCTTTCTCAGGGTATATGCCCAGTAGTGGAGTTGCTGGGTCATATGGTAGTTTTATTTTTAGTTTTTTAACGAATCTCCATACTATTCTCCATAGTGGCTGTATCAATTTACATTCCCACCAACAGTGTAGGAGGGTTCCCTTTTCTCCACACCCTCTCCAGCATTTATTGTTTCTAGATTTTTTGATGATTGATGGCCATTCTGTCTGGTGTGAGGTGATACTTCATTGTGGTTTTGATTTGAATTTCTCTAATGATTAACGTATCTCTTTTTATCCTCCCAAGAACTCAGCAAGGTAATAGGTATAGTAATAGCCCCATATTACAAAGGCTGTTTACCATGGTAATTAGGGGCTTAGGCTCTGAAAAAAAAGATTGCCCGGTTTTGGGCTTCCCTGGTGGCGCAGTGGTTGAGAGTCCATCTGCCGATGCAGGCGACACAGGTTCGTGCCCCGGTCCGGGAAGATCCCACATGCCACGGAGCGGCTGGGCCCGTGAGCCATGGCCGCTGAGCCTGCGCGTCTGGAGCCTGTGCTCCACAACGGGAGAGGCCACAACAGTAAGACCTGTGTACCGCAAAAAAAAAAAAAAAAAAAAAAAAAAAGAATGCCCGGTTTCAAATTTTGGCTCCCCTTCTTAATGCTATGTGCCCTTGGGCAAGTTACTTGACCTCTCTGTGCCTCATTTTCCATGCTCATCAGTTCTTCCCTGGTCTGCAGCCTGCTGTTCCCCATCTCTACAGATTTTGGATTTCCCAGCCTCCTTAATCATGTGAGCTAACTCCTTAAAACAAATCTCTCCAGATAGATAGATGATAGATAGATAGACAGATAGATAGCTGGATAGATAGATGGATGGATGTACATCCTATTGGTTCTGTTTCTCTGGGGAACTCTGACTAAAACAGATAATAATAATAATGCCTGATAATACAGATAATAATAATGCTCGTGAGATTGCTGTGAGGAATAATGAGTTAAGATATGGACAGTTCTTAGCACTTTGTCTGGCACCTGATGAGAGCACAATATGTGTCATTTTATGCTGTACGGATGAGAACACCTGATCAAATAACTTCCCCAAGAGTCGAAATCCAGGACTGTCTGACTCGAGTGAGTGAGGGAGATGAGATTGATAAGGCACAGAGGAGAGAAAGACACCAAGCCCATGGGCAAGAAAAGCAAGCAGCCCAGGTCCATTGCTAGACTCCAGTGGGTCAGAGCCAAGTGCATCTGGGTTTGGACTCAGCCCAAGACCAAGAGACAGAAAGGCCTTGACCTAGGCCTCCAGGAAGAGAGCTCGGGGAAGAGTTAGAATGACCAATTTGACCAGTTGGCCTCAAATTTCTCAGTTTTACCACTCAACATCCCCCACAGCTTTCTGTGGACTCCCTTAGTCCTGGGGAAACTGGGGCAGTTGGTCACCTTAGAAACAGTGAGTGCTCCTGGCAAAATAGAGACCTGGAAGCTCAGAAGCTCCCCTCACTGTGTGACACCCTCAGACTCACTAGCTTTGTTTTAGGACCTCTGAAGAAGTCGGTTCCGTGTGGAGCTGGTATTTGTCAATTTCACCAAGGAAGAGACTAGCCTCCTTTGCTTAAACACTCAGCTGCCTTCAACCTCGCGTGCTGTGGGGTGACTGTTTCCCCACTCAGAGCCGGCCAGCCCCACACTCCGCTGAGAATAAAACTGAAGCTCGGTGCCAAAGAGACCTGCCCAGGTTTACCCAACTACTTAACCCCGGTCTTAAGGCCCCCAATCCTGTTCTTGGCCAGCCATACCCTGGGCCAGAACACTGTCCCTGTTGAATTTGGAGGGGACAGCTCAGGCCCAGGCACAACCACACAAGAAACAGGTTTTCTTTAAAGATGGTGATGAGCCAGGTGCTGCTAGGCGTGATGGTCGAAGGGCCCTGGGATGTCCAGTTTCATACAGGCAAAGAGCTTCTGATGCCCAGACAGACCCATGTTCCTATGACTGGCTTCCCCCATGTGCTACCTGCTCAGGGAACAGGCGTTTCCAGGAGGCACTTGAGAAGGCAGAGCTCCCATCTGAGCTCCCAGCCTGCCCAGTGAGGACAGTATGACTGTTGTCACACCCCGAGAAGGGGGTTCACAGTCCCTGGGGTGATGAGGAGACAACTGAGTCACCAAGAAGGGGATGGGCACAAGCATACAGATTTTCTTCAGAAGCCCCTTCCTTCTCTGTCTGTGTTTCTCTCTCTTCCCCATGCTTAGGCCTGTCCTCCCAGGGCAAGCCTCCAAACTTCTCCACCACCATATCTTACCTCTGTGGTGTCCCGTTCTCTCACTGCCCTGTTCTCAGCATTCCTATCTGACAGAAAATCAGCTCTGATGAGTTCCAAGGTGCCAAGATGCTGAGGTGCTGCCCCCCCTGTAGAATTTCCCCCTTGGGTTTCAGCAGCTTAGAAGCTGGAGAAAGAGGGACTGGGTTTTGGCACCCTCCCTTTGGCACACGGAGTTGGGCATAGGGAAGGATGGAGAAGGGAGATGGTGGTTTAAGAAGCTCAAGATGGTTCAAGAGCTCTGGTTTCAGACCCAATCTGTCGTGCAAGCATCAGATCACCATGAAGGCTTCCGAGAAGCAGGTCAGCAACACATGACCCTCTTTGCTTCCTCTCAAGCCAAGGATTGCCAATACTGGTCTCATCTACCAGGCCCAAGAGAAGACCACTCCCCAGGAGAGCTGGGTCCAGCCTGGCACTTGGGGTCAGTTCTTGCTAGTGGGTTTAAACCCAGATTTGCCTCCTAGACCACCACCCACTTCTACTTATTGTGAGCATCAAATTAGGTAATAACCTAATAATACATGTAAAGTGACTAGTTAGCACAATGTCTGGTACATTTTAAGTGTTCCATAAACATTATCTTTACTTATAGATGTTATTATCATCTAATTTTTACAAAGGATTTGAGACCTAAAGCAGTTCCACATTTTTCTCAGGGCTATTCATACCAAGTGAAGGTCAGAGCCAAGGTGACTATGCCATACTGGTAGGAAAATAAAACCCACCAAATAAAGCATTACTACTCTAGCATTGCCTTGAGGGTCTGAAATCCTGAATATTTGCCACACAGAATGTTAAAGAAGTTGGGGGTAAAAAATCAAGATATTTCAAGGGCAAAAACATCAAGAGCATTTCTTATGACCTTGTAATTTTCATAAAACAGCAGTGAATGTCCATGCTGTATGGTCTTCTACCACTCCTAGGCTGGCCTGTCAAGCTCAAGGTCATGGCTAGTGGCTTATAGCTCTGCTTTTAAATTGGCTGAGCATCAATGCCCTGTCATCCAACTTTCTGCCTCCGGGGGACAGCACCTGGGTCCAGCCCAGATGTGGGTTGGCTGTCCTTAAAGATTTCCCAGGAAAGACAGCCCCAAACCTCCCCTAGAGCTAATGATAACTGTCTTCAGGGCTATATATACTATGAGTTTTTCATGTATCATCTCAATTAATCCTCACAACAGCCCTCTGAGTTAGTGAGATTGTTGTCTCCATTTTACAGATGTGAACGCTGAGGTTCAGAGAGGTTATCAGCTGCCCAACTAGAAGGCTGTGAAGCCACAGCTCAGTCACTTGCTGCCTGTTGCCTGTGCATGTCCTATTGCCATTTGAGCCCATTTTCTTTCGTGCCGTCCTCACTGGAGAGACAGTACTTTTCCCCCAACATGTGTGTAACAATTGTTAAAGTTATTTATTGGTGCAGCCACTTTGGAGGATCATTTGCTGGTATCTATTAAAATTTAAATTTTGCATATTCTATCATACAGCAACCCCACTTCCTCTGTCCTAGAAAAATACTTACAAAAGTGTACAAGGAGCTATGTTCAAGGATCTTGGTTGAAACATTGTGATAATGGAAAGTGGATAACAACTCCAATGTTCACCAATTGCGGAACGACCAACAAAACAGAAAACTATGGTATATACACATAACATGAAATTTTAGGTAGTGATAGGAATGAACGAATCTGCTATGCTTACATGGAAAGAGAATCAAGACCTACTGTGAAAGGAAAGCAGCTTCAGAATGATGCTTATAAGCATGATTCCACGTATTTATGCACAGCTAGTGATGCTGATGTTTTCTATGCATATATTTAGATGTATGTAAATATAAAGGAAAAGGTCTGAAATTATATTAGCCAAACTGAGAATAATTACCCACTGAGTGAGGGAAAGTAACAAAAAATAGGGGATTTGATCAAAGGGGATTCCAGCTCTATCTGAGCAGTTTTAAGTTTACACAAGAATAATGTATTCATGTGTTACTTGTGCAATTATAGTAAACTTAATATAAAGTTGTTTTAATTACTTACATTAGAAAAATGATAGCATGTGGTGGTAAAGGATGCAGTGTAGACTCAGACAGATCTGGGCTTCTACCCTGACTTGACCACTCAGTAGCTCTGTGATCTTAAATAAATTACTTAACCTTTCTATGTCTCTTTAGCCTCAGCTATAAAATGAAGTTGATAATCACACTTAGCTCAGAAGATGTAGTGAAGGATTAAATGAGGTAATGGATAAAGCTCTTAACCCTGTGCGTACATAGTGATCAATCATTGCAGGCAACTTTTATTGCTCCTAAAGATCTGGAGGAGCTGTGATGTATGCCTTCGAGCTGGCAGAAATCTGTTGGGAAGTAACAATACCTCATCACAACTCCAGGATTTCTATCAGGGAAACAGCAAGAGCTCATGCCCCTCCTCCACCCCGCACGCAGGCACACGCAGGTACACGCACCCCAAGGGAGAAGAAATGGGAGGGCAAGTGACATCCAAGAGGAGAGTTGGGTGGAGAGCACGGGTGGAAACATTTGTCTGTTGAGATCAAAGGACGTTAATGGAAGTAGGACCGGGACCCAGGACTCGGCCTCAGAGCTTCTGTGGTCCTAGCCCCGACTTGGCGGAGCCCGTTCGATCTGAGGACAGGAGTTCACCACCAAGGAGACCAAATCCCTAGAGTAAGTCATTTGGAAAAACAAAGGTCAAATATAAGAACTTAAAGAGAGCATTTCTTCCTTCCTGTGAGGCCACCACGCGGTTGACCGCTCTCAGCGCTGTCTGAGCAGAGAAGGTGAACAGAGCAGGTCAGGGCAATAAGGGGACCTGGGAGACTCCACTTAGGAGGACAAGGCTCTGTTCCTCCCAGCCCGGCCCAGCACAGAACCGCAGCGTGGCTTTGAAGAGGTAGGGGTCTGGGGTTGTTATGCAGCTGTTATTCATCTGAATTCCTCTGACATACTTTGGGAGAAATTCTGTAATCTTGCCCTTAAAACGTGGGAGGGACTAATACTTTCTTGACGCTTGGCCAGTGTCTGCAAACACAAGTCCTGAGTGTTGCCTTTACAGAGCCGAATCCGTGTACCCGATTAAATATTGACAATAGTTCTACCTGCTTTATCTTGATTCGGTGGAAACGCGGTCCCTGAGGAGCACGCAGGGTGGAATTTGCCTCCGACAGCAGGTGCCCTAGAGTCTTTCCTGAGACACCTCGGCAAAGAAACTGCTCCAGGATACACAGAATCTGAATCTACACTCCTCGGCAAAACAAGTTTTCTGGATTGTTAAATCCTAGAATGAAAGTCTGCTTCAGCCCTCTGCGTCTGGGGGCCTGGATAGCAGGAATAGCACCTGTGGGACTTACCGCCGCGATACCCTGCAGGTGCGGGCACGGGGTATGGGGAGGGGTGAAGAGTGGGAACCTGAGCCCTGCCTGAGGCTGAGAACCAAGTCCAGGCCCTCCAACCCGGGGTCAGCAGGGTCTGCTGGTCTGAGGGCGTCCAAGAGTCCCAGACATAAAGAAAAGACCAGCCTGGATTGAAGTTTGGAAGGGGCAAAGGTGATCTTCAGTCCCAGGGTGCCTAGTTCTCCTGGTCCCACCAGGTCCTTCAGACTCTTCTGGGCCAACCGGACCCCAGCCTCTTCACTGAGTCTTCCCTGGGGACTTCCCAGGTCCCTGCAGAAGACTCCTGTCCTACCCCCTTCCCCCCATTAATGGGGCAAGAATAGAAAATGATATTCTCCTTGGAGATGAGAAGGTGAGCCCACGTGCTGGGTCTCCTTGTTCACAGAGGCCGGCAGAGTCTTCCTCACCAGGAGGGCTTCTGATGGCAGGGATCCTATAGAGGGGTAGATATTCATAAGGGCAGAGAGCTTAGGCTCTTGTAACTCCTTGGGGCTGGGGCCCTGCTGGCAGGTGTGATCCAGGAGTTTCTGCTTGTCCTGGTAGAGAAGTGAATCTGATCAGAGCGCAAGGCACAGGACTGAATTTTCTGTTTGCACAGTGTCCTAAGACTCTTCTCGTGGGATATCTGATTCAGTGTCATTCCTTTCTCCCTTTCATCCCTCAATAGGCAGCAGATCATCTGAACGGATGGGGGTGTCCCCATGCAGGGGGACCCCTGGTCATCCCCGATGGAGCTGCAGAGTTCAGTGAGAGGGGGCCACATGTCTTTAGAACACTGCCGATGGTCTTCTTATTCAGGGGAGAATGTCAGATCTCACAGGTTTCAGAGAGGAATCTCTGAGAGTAGATTTTCTTCCTTATCATCATCACAGCCACAAATCACTCAAGTCATCAGGCCCTAGGCTGAGTACTTTGCATATATTATATTATCTCATCTAATCCTCATGGCAATCCTTTGAGAACCCATTTTATAGATGGAGAAACGAGGGCAGAGGGTTACCAAGCAACTTGCCCTTGGTCACATGACTACCAGGATTTGAAACCAGGTCTGTATAACCTCATAGGCGAAGCTCTCCGGCAGTCTCCCGAGCCCTATTGCTGATGCGATGAAATGAGGGGAAAATCACCTTCAGCATAACTCCGACCCCAGACAAAGGAAGTTCTGTCTTTGCTGTCCCTGGGGCCGGATGGGGCAGGGTGATCTGCAAGGGCTCCCAGGGACTGTCCAATCAGTCCCCCAAGCCTCGGAGGTTAATACAGCTGCAGTTCGTTTGCATTGGGATTGCAGGGCATTGCATCGTCCAGGAGATGTCTGCCTTATGCAAATTACTTGTACCAGGATTCTCCAGAAATTACCAAGCCACAGGGGAACTGCCTAACTGCTTAACCCTTTCCATCCAGCTATAGAGCAAAAACAGACACCATTGATCAATGCAAAGAGGTTTCCCAGGACGTGACAACCTGATGAGCAGAGGGTGACCACCCAGGGCTGCTGTGACAGGCACACAACTCATCCCTCAGTCTTGTCCTTACAGTGGGTTTGAAGCCCAATCCCTGCCTCCCCACACATCTTGAAGGGGAAAGTGTTTCCTTCAGAGGATCCTTGGGGTTCACAGGAGGTGGAAGGATTTCTTCAGTGGGCCTTGGGAGCTCAGAATCATTTACTCTGACCAGATGGTGAGGGTTTCTCCGAGAAGGCGGTATTTGAACTGGACATTGGAGATGAATCAACAGCAGAGAAAGGGCATGTCAAGGACACAGAGGTAGGAAGGTCCACAGCTTATTTTAGGAGCAGCAAGTGATTGAAGTAAAGTTGGCTAGGTGACAAATAAAGGCAAAGTGCATTTTTTTTAAGAAAAATCGCTGTAACAAAGCTAGGTATATTTTAAAAAATCACAAGTCCATGTCTATGAGATATAAAATTCACCACGAGCAAAAACCAAATAAACAACAAGCCAAAAAAAAAAGAACACTACTGTCCAAATTCCCTAGACAGATTCCCTCTGGTGGGCATTGGAGGTTTCAAAGCAAAAGGTGAGGTCAACACAAATACAAACTCATAATTGGTATTTGCATAGCTGAGCTCCTGGGTCCAGCTGGAGCAGCCCAGCCCCATGAGGACCAATAAATTGGCCACCTGGGGCTTAGACTGCCAGGTGAGAATTAGGGAGGGGCTCCTTCAGGGAAGATCAGTTTCCCTAGTGAGTGGCAGCTTGAGACATCAGCTTCTCTTGTGGCTTACATAGGAAGGAGTCATGGGATCTTAGGGCAGGCAGCCAACCAGAGATCACCTTATCCAGCCCTCTGTCTCCAGGCCAAACTCTACTACATACAACACAATGAAGACGAATAGCTGATGCTCATCAAATGTGTGTTGTGACAGTGAAGTTCATAGCCCAGCCCCTCCTCTGATATTCAGAGATCTGCATGAACACCTCAGTGGATCAAAAAAATCCAAATTAAGCACCAGCGTGATTTTTTTTAACTCTGCAATTAGGAATATAAGGATATTTCCTCAATATGATAAAGGTTTTACATTAAAAAAAAAACCTATAACTAATATCATATATAATGGTGAAATATTGAATTGTTTCTCTCTAAGATTGGGAATAAGGCAAATAGATTGTCTCTCACCATTTTTCACTCAATATTTTACCCAAGGTTCTAACCAGTACAATAAAACAAGGAAAAGAAATAATTCAGATTGGAAAGAAAGAAGTAAAACCTCTGCTCAGACATGAATGTTTACATGTGAAATCATTACAAATCTACAAAAAAATAGATACTAGAGACAGTAAATAACTTTAGCAGGTGATGGACACAAGGTCAATCCACAAATAATAATTGTGTTGTATATACTAGTAGCAATTAGAAAATAAAATAAAATAATACAATTTATTTCATAATAACACCAAAAACATAAAATACTTAATAATAAATTTTAAAAATGCATAGGACTTGTACACTAAAAAATACAAAACCTTACTGAGAAAAACTTTAAAGGTCTAAATACATGGAGAGACGTACTATGTTCATGGATTAGAAGATGCAATGTTTTAAGATGTCAATCTTCTACAAGTTGATCTACAAATTTAATGCAACCCAATCATAATCTCACCTAGTTTTTTGTAGGAATTGATAAGCTGATTCTAAAATTTACATGGAAATGAAAAGGACCTATAATATTCAAAACAATCTTGAAAAAAGGAAAACAAGATTGGAGGGCTTACATATTTGATTTCAAGTCTTGCTATAAAGCTACATTAGTTAAAACAGTGTGGTAGTGGTATAAGAATAGATAAAAAGTATCAAAAGATCAGAAAATAAAGTTGAGAAGTAGAATCACACTTATATAGTCACTTAATTTCAACAAAAAACATCAGAGAAATCCAATGGAGAAAGGAAATGCTTTTCAACAAATGGTATTAGGAAAACTGAATGTTCATGTAGGAAAAAAAAAGAAACTTGTCTCCTATAAACTGAATGTTCATACAGAAAAAAAAAGAACCTTGACTCCTATATCATACCACAGACACAAACGGATCTTAGGTTTCAATGTAAAGCATAAAACTTCCAAGCCCTGTGAGAAAACAGGATAATATCTTCACAACTTGGGGTTGGGGAGGGAAAGATTTCTTAGATAAGACACAGAAATAAACACCCATAAAAGAAAAGAATGATAAATTGTACTGCATCAAGTTTAAAAGCTTATCCTCATCAAAAGACACTATTAGAAAAATGATAGGCAAGCTGCAGCCTGGAGGAAAATATTCACAAAATATATACCTAACAAAGGAATTGTATTCACAGTATATCAAGAACTCCTATAACTCAGTAAAAGGAAGACAAATTAACCTACTAAAAATGGACAAAAGATTTGAACATACATTTCACAAAGGAAGATGAATCATCAATAAATAAATGTAGAACAAATTGTCCAACATCATTAGTCATCAAAGAAATGCAAATTAAAACCAAAATGAGATAGACCAAATGTTGGCAAGGCATTGAAGTAACGGGAACTCTCATACATTTCTGGTGAGAGTGTAAAGTGGTATAACCACACTGGAAAAAGATCTAACAGTTTTCTTATAAAACTAAACATATATCTACTGTATGCTCCAGTAATTTTGTTCTTAGATATTTACCCAAGAGAAATAAAAGTGTATGTACACACACACACACACAACACACACACACAAAGTAAACCAACTTGTACAAGAATGTTCTTAGCAACTGTATCCATAATAACCTAAAACTGGAAACAGCCCAGGTGTCAATCAATAGGAAAATGGATAAACAAACTACACTAGATATTCTTGCAATGGAATATTACTCAGCAATAAAAAAGAACAAACTGCCTATACGTGCACAACACAGATGAATATAAAAAACATTATGCAGAGCAAAAGAAGATTTACACAAGAGAGTGCACACTGTGTCATTCCATTCATGTTAATTCTACAAAAGGCAACACTGATTAATCTATGGTGAAAAGAAAAATTGGTGGTTGCCTTTAAGGAGGTAGGCATGGAGATTAACTGAGAAGGGTCATGAGGAAATTTGGGGGTTGATGGTAGTGTTCTGTGTCTTGATAGAGATTTGAGTTACACAGGTGAACTCATTTAATGGTACCCTTAAGATTTATCTGTTTCACCGTACGCAAATTTGACCTCACAATTTAAAAAAAAAAAAAAAAAAAACCCTAATCTAATATCAGTTTCTTGTATGCATCATAAAGTATCTAGGGGTGAGTGTACTGGTATCAGCAACTCACTTTGAAATCTATCTTAATACAAGGCAGATTAAAGGAGAAATAGAGGGTGAGTAAATAAGCTAGACAGATTTGTGGTAAAATGTTAATTATAGAATCTTAGGCGGTGAATATATGGATGTTCACAGTATAATTCTTTAAATTTCTGTGCATGTTTGAACATTTGCATAATAAGATGGTGGGTAGAAAAAAGGTAACACTGATGTGAAAGATCAAAACTCTCCCTGGTGACCTCAGGACATAACCCTGAGGAATTCAGCCCCTGGAAGATGTGCTCTCCGTGTCGCATACCAGCCCATCAGCCCATCTGCGCCATGCATGGGTTATCCAATACCCAGACTTCTCCTACACCCAGCTCATTCATTGCACTGAACTTTCCCAGGAAAAGAATATACAGCAAGTCATTACTACTTCAGCAAGTCTGTGTGTACATTCTAATTTTAAAAACTGTGATTACTAATACGATAAAGCTTATGACAACTACATTATTTATGTAAAAAATACTCTTATTTCAGACCTAAAATTGGTGAAAAATGACAACTGTAAACAGGAAGGCAAATTATTTCCCAGCCAGGAGATTCTATTTCAACATCAGCTATATGAAAACTGATTTGCCTCTAAATTTTGTTTATATAAAGTATTTCTATCAAAACTGTGAGCTGTTTTTAAATTTTAAAAGCTTCAGATCCAGGACCTTCTAACCTTCTACTTAAGAGGTACTAACATTTATGAAAGGCTTATGAAATATCAGACATTACAGTGGTCTCTTTAATTATATTATCACATATATTATCCCCATTCAAACCAACTTTTGTCTGCTCCAAACTGTTCTTCCTTCCACTATGCTCCATTGCCTCAGATGAGGTAACAATGGCTTTTGATATGTGAAAGAGACGGTTATTCCATGTCAAAAGTGCCCCTAATCAAGACTTGGACATGAAACACAGCAGCAAATGCACAGCAGTCTGAGCTAGTCTCTGTAAGTTGGTGCTGAGTCACTGTGGTGAGCAGACAAGTCTGCTCAAAAGCCCCTTCAGCATCATGAGGATCTCCGGTCTGCCTCCTTGTCTTTCAAGTACATAGACCAGAGTCACGTTCCCAGGGGTGAACAGGGCCAAATGCTGCAGATGCTGCAACTCTGAAAACTCTTTATCCTGACTTACTTCCCTAGACATAAAGAAAGCACACCTCTAGAAATCCAAGTCTGCCATGGCACTGAGGCATTTTGAGTGCATCTTAGCCCCAAAGCCCTTGGACTCTTTACTGGCTTGTGCAGAAAGAATTAGGCTATTTCTTTTTAATAGATGGCTTGCAGATTTCCGTTTAAAAGGGGGAACGTGAATATGTAAATCTAAGTCTTTTGGAAAAACAAAAGAAAATCCTTTTCATAATCAAGTGAAATACGTATTTTGAATTATCTCTGTAAAAATTTCATATTAATCATATCCTTCCTCTGAAAGTCATTTTTAGCCAAATCTACAGATTAAGAGACTCTAACAAATACTTTAACAGAACTGAATATTGTGTTGAAATTGACCAAAATATTAATACATTTTACTTCAGCCCTTTAAATATTCTGATTTGTGTTAAGTATGCCAGGAACCAAGAAGGCAACAAATTCTTGATTTGTAAAGGGTCCCAGCACCAAGTCTGGACATATTAGTTGGTCACTATGATACTGTGATTTATAGTAAGAAATAGATATATTCGGTCTCCATCCCTACTCGCTGCCTCAAATGAGAAACCCTAGGATCATTCCCTGTTAGAATCCCTGGTGTTCCTAGACCTAGTACTGACGTAGAACCCATTATGACAGGGCTCTTCAGGCCAGAGCCAATGTTGTTGGCTGTATGACAAAATGATTAAAAGAATGAGCATTGGACATGGTGGGTTTGAACACCAGCAGGGCCATTTACTGACTGTGTGAACTTGGACGTGTTACTTAGCCTCTTTAACTCTGTGTCTTCCTCCCATAAATGGGAATTAAAATTGTACAGTCTTTATTTGCTTTTTGTGAAGGTTAAATGACATGGTAATAACGTTTTCATTGGTAAAGGAGGGACAGGTAAATCAACTGTGTTTAGATCTACCACTCACTTCGCTCTACTGAAACCTTCCACTTGCCCCAATAACTCTGAGCTTCTCGTGGTCAGGGCCTGGAGTTTCACAACAAGTACCCAGCACATAAATGCTGTTGCACCTGGTAAACAAAATAAGGGTCTCCAGTCTCGTTTACCAGCAGTTGGTGACAATCTTCCTTACACTCCTGGGCCCCAAGTCCTCCAGTTCTCTCAGGCCCTCCAGACATCAAGATCTTTCTCCACTGAAATACATAGAATCTAAGATAGCAAATAAGGGAGTCGCGGCTGAAAGTGCGGAGCCCAGAGACGGGCGTGGGACGCCGGGGCTGCTGCTGCCGCCGCCAAGAAGCCTGTGTGCGAGCGCAGGTCACTGTCCACACCGCCCTTCCGGGAGCCTGTACAGCCCGCCACTGCCGGGGTCCCGGGATCCAGGGGCGGCTTCCCTGGGAGAACGCACGGCGCGCCTCGGGCTGGTGCAACGTCACGCCGACCTCTGCCGCTGCAGGCTCGCCCCGCACTCCGTGCCCCTCCCTCCCGCCCGGCCTGAGTGAGCCAGAGTCCCCGAAGAGGCTGCTCCTTTAACCCTGTCCTGTCTGAGCAAAGAACAGACGCCCTCCGGCGACCTACACGCAGAGACGGGGCCAAATCCAAAGCTGAGACCCAGGAGCTGTGAGAACAAAGAAGGGAAAGGGAAACCTCTCCCAGCAGCCTCAGAAGCAGCGGATTAAAGCTCCACAATCAACTTGATGTACCCTGCATCTGTGGAATACATGAATAGACAACAAATCATCCCAAATTGAGGAGCCAGGAGTCAGTGCTGTGCCTCTGAGATGGGAGAGCCAACTTCAGGACACTGGTCCACAAGAGACCTCCCAGCTCCACATAATATCAAACGGCGAAAATCTTCCAGAGATCTCCATCTCAACACCAGCTCCCAGCTTCAATCAACGACCAGCAAGCTACAGTGCTGCACACCCTATGCCAAACAACTAGCAAGACAGGAACACAACGCCACCCATTAGCAGAGAGGCTGCCTAAAATCATTAAAAGTCCGCAGACACCCCAAAACACACCACCACACGTGGACCTGCCCACCAGAAAGACAAGATCTAGCCTCATCCGCCAGAACACAGGCACTACTCCCCTCCACCAGGAAGCCTACACAACCCACTAAACCAACCTTAGCCACTGGGGACAGACAGCAAAGACAACGGGAACTACGAACCTGCAGCCTGCAAAAAGGAGACCCCAAACACAGTAAGATAAGCAAAATGAGAAGACAGAAAAACACACAGCAGGAGAAGGAGCAAGATAAAAACCCACCAGACCTAACAAATGAAGAGGTAATAGGCAGTCTACCTGAAAAAGAATTCAGAATAATGATAGTAAAGATGATCCAAGATTCTATTTCCAAGATCCAAAATCTTGGAAATAGAATAGACAAAATGCAAGAAACAGTTAACAAGGACCTAGAAGAACTAAAGATGAATCAAGCATCGATTAAAAACGCAATAAATGAAATAAAAAATACTCTAGATGGGATCAATAGCAGAATAACTGAGGCAGAAGAACGGATAAGTGAGGTGGAAGATAAAATAGTGGAAATAACTGCTGCAGAGCAAAATAAAGAAAAAAGAATGAAAAGAACAGAGGACAGTCTCAGAGACCTCTGGGACAACATTAAACGCACCAACATTCGAATTATAGGGGTTCCAGAAGAAGAAGAGAAAAAGAAAGGGACTGAGAAAATATTTGAAGAGATTATAGTTGAAAACTTCCCTAATATGGGAAAGGAAATAGTTAATCAAGTCCAGGAGGCACAGAGAGTCCCAAACAGAATAAATCCAAGGAGAAATACGCTAAGACACATATTAATCAAACTGTCAAAAATTAAAAACAAAGAGACCATATTAAAAGCAGCAAGGCAAAAACAACAAATAACACACAAGGGAATCCCCATCAGGATAACAGCTGATCTCTCAGCAGAAACTCTACAAGCCAGAAGGGAGTGGCAGGACATAATTAAAGTGATGAAGGAGAAAAACCTGCAACCAAGATTACTCTACCCAGCAAGGATCTCATTCAGATTTGATGGAGAAATTAAAACGTTTACAGACAAGCAAAAGCTGAGAGAGTTCAGCGCCACCAAACCAGCTTTACAACAAATGCTAAAGGAACTTCTCTAGGCAAGAAACACAACAGGAGGAAAAGACCTACAATAACGAACCCAAAACAATTAAGAAAATGGGAATAGGAACATACATATCAATAATTACCTTAAATGTAAATGGACTAAATGCTCCCACCAAAAGACACAGATTGGCTGGATGGATACAAAAACAAGACCCATATATATGCTGTCTACAAGAGACCCACTTCAGACCTAGAGACACATACAGACTGAAAGTAAGGGGATGGAAAAAGATATTCCATGCAAATGGAAACCAAAAGAAAGCTGGAGTAGCAATTCTCATATCAGACAAAATAGACTTTAAAATAAAGACTACTAGAAGAGACAAAGAAGGACACTACATAATGATCAAGGGATCGATCCAAGAAGAAGATATAACAATTGTAAATATTTATTCACCCAACATAGGAGCGCCTCAATACATAAGGCAAATACTAACAGCCATAAAAGGGGAAATCGACAGTAACACACTCATAGTAGGGGACTTTAACACCCCACTTTCACCAATGGACAGATCATCCAAAATGAAAATAAATAAGGAAACACAAGCTTTAAATGATACATTAAACAAGATGGACTTAATTGATATTTATAGGACATTCCATCCAAAAACAACAGAATACACATTTTCCTCAAGTGCTCATGGAACATTCTCCAGGATAGATCATATCTTGGGTCACAAATCAAGCCTTGGTAAATTTAAGAAAATTGAAATTGTATCAAGTATCTTTTCCGACCACAATGCTATGAGACTAGATATCAATTACAGGAAAAGATCTGTAAAAAATACAGACACATGGAGGCTAAACAACACACTACTCAATAACGAAGTGATCACTGAAGAAATCAAAGAGGAAATTAAAAAATACCTAGAAACAAATGACAATGGAGACACGACAACCCAAAACCTATGGGACGCAGCAAAAGCAGTTCTAAGGGGGAAGTTTATAGCAATACAATCCCACCTTAAGAAACAGGAAACATCTCGAGCAAACAACCTGACCCTGCACCTAAAGCAATTAGAGAAAGAAGAACAAAAAAAACGCAAAGCTAGCAGAAGGAAAGAAATCATAAAGATCAGATCAGAAATAAATGAAAAAGAAATGAAGGAAACAATAGCAAAGATCAATAAAACTAAAAGCTGGTTCTTTGAGAAGATAAACAAAATAGACAAACCATTAGCCAGACTCATCAAGAAAAAAAGGGAGAAGACTCAGATCAATAGAATTAGAAATGAAAAAGGAGAAGTAACAACTGACACTGCAGAAATACAAAAGATCATGAGAGATTACTATAAGCAACTCTATGCCAATAAAATGGACAACCTGGAAGAAATGGACAAATTCTTAGAAATGCACAACCTGCCAAGACTGAATCAGGAAGAAATAGAAAATATGAACAGACCAATCCCAATCACTGAAATTGAAACTGTGATAAAAAATTTTCCAACCAACAAAAGCCCAGGACCAGATGGCTTCACAGGCGAATTCTATCAAGCATTTAGAGAAGAGCTAACACCTATCCTTCTCAAACTCTTCCAAAATATAGCAGAGGGAGGAACACTCCCAAACTCATTCTACAAGGCCACCATCACCTTGATACCAAAACCAGACAAGGATGTCACAAAGAAAGAAAACTACAGGCCAATATCACTGATGAACGTAGGTGCAAAAATCCTCAACAAAATACTAGCAAACAGAATCCTACAGCACATTAAAAGGATCATACACCATGATCAAGTGGGGTTTATTCCAGGAATGCAAGGATTCTTCAATATACGCAAATCAATCAACGTGATACACCATATTAACAAATTGAAGGAGAAAAACCATATGATCATCTCAATAGGTGCAGAGAAAGCTTTCGACAAAATTCAATACCCATTTATGATAAAAACCCTGCAGAAAGTAGGCATAGAGGGAACTTTCCTCAACATAATAAAGGCCATATATGACAAACCCACAGCCAGCATCGTCCTCAATGGTGAAAAACTGAAACCATTTCCACTAAGATCAGGAACAAGACAAGGTTGCCCACTCTCACCACTTGTATTCAACATAGTTTTGGGAGTTTTAGCCACAGCAATCAGAGAAGAAAAGGAAATAAAAGGAATCCAAATCGGAAAAGAAGAAGTAAAGCTGTCACTGTTTGCAGATGACATGATACTATACATAGAGAATCCTAAAGATGCTACCAGAAAACTACTAGAGCTAATCAATGAACTTGGTAAAGTTGCAGGATACAAAATTAATGCACAGAAATCTCTGTCATTCCTATATACTAATGATGAAAAATCTGAACGTGAAATCAAGGATACACTCCCATTTACCATTGCAACAAAAAGAATAAAATATCTAGGAATAAACCTACCTAAGGAGACAAAAGACTTGTAGGCAGAAAATTATAAGACACTGATGAAAGAAATTAAAGATGATACAAATAGATGGAGAGATGTACCATGTTCTTGGACTGGAAGAATCAACATTGTGAAAATGACTCTACTACCCAAAGCAATCTACAGATTCAATGCAATCCCTATCAAACTACCACTGGCATTTTTCACAGAACTAGAACAAAAAATTTCACAATTTGTATGGAAACACAAAAGACCCCGAATAGCCAAAGCAATCTTGAGAACGAAAAACGGAGTTGGAGGAATCAGGCTCCCTGACTTCAGACTATACTACAAAGCTACAGTAATCAAGACAGTATGGTACTGGCACAAAAACAGAAAGATAGATCAATGGAACAGGATAGAAGGCCCAGAGATAAACCCACGGACATATGGTCACCTTATCTTTGATAAAGGAGGCAGGAATGTACAGTGGAGAAAGGACAGTGTCTTCAATAAGTGGTGCTGGGAAAACTGGATAGGGACATGTAAAAGTATGAGATTAGATCACTCCCTAACACCATACACAAAAATAAGCTCAAAATGGATTAAAGACCTAAATGTAAGGCCAGACACTATCAAACTCTTAGAGGAAAACATAGGCAGAACACTCTATGACATAAATCACAGCAAGATCCTTTTGGACCCACCTCCTAGAGAAATGGAAATAAAGACAAAAATAAACACATGGGACCTAATGAAACTTCAAAGCTTTTGCACAGCAAAGGAAACCATAAACAAGACCAAAAGACAACCCTCAGAATGGGAGAAAATATTTGCAAATGAAGCAACTGACAAAGGATTAATCTCCAAAAGTTATAAGCAGTCAGGCAGCTCAATAACAAAAAAACAAACAACCCAATCCAAAAATGGGCAGAAGACCTAAATAGACATTTCTCCACAGAAGATATACAGACTGCCAACAAACACATGAAAGGATGCTCAACATCTTTACTCATTAGAGAAATGCAAATCAAAACTACAATGAGGTATCATCTCACACCAGTCAGAATGGCCATCATCAAAAAATCTAGAAACAATAAGTGCTGGCGAGGGTGTGGAAAAAAGGGGACACTCTTGCACTGCTGGTGGGAATGTGAATTGGTACAGCCACTATGGAGAACGGTATGGAGGTTCCTTAAAAAACTACAAATAGAACTACCATATGACCCAGCAATCCCACTACTGGACATATACCCTGAGAAAACCATAATTCAAAAAGAGACATGTACCAAAATGTTCATAGCAGCCCTATTTACAATAGCCCGGAGATGGAAACAACCTAAGTGTCCATCATCGGATGAATGGGTAAAGAAGATGTGGCACATATATACAATGGAATATTACTCAGCCATAAAAAGAAACGAAGTTGAGCTATTTGTAATGAGGTGGATGGACCTAGAGCCTGTCATACAGAGTGAAGTAAGTCAGAAAGAGAAAGACAAATACTGTATGCTGACACATATATATGGAATTTAAGGGAAAAAAATGTCATGAAGAACGTAGGGGTAAGACAGGAATAAAGACACAGACCTACTAGAGAATGGACTTGAGGATATGGGGAGGGGGAAGGGTAAGCTGTGACAAAGTGAGAGAGAAGCATGGACATATATACACTGCCAAACGTAAGGTAGATAGCTAGTGGGAAGCAGCCGCAGAGCACAGGGAGATCAGTTCGGTGCTTTGTGACCGCCTGGAGGGGTGGGATAGGGAGGGTGGGAGGGAGACGCAAAAGGGAGGGCATATGGGAACATATGTAAAAAAAAAAAAAATAAGAGAGCAAATAAGGACATTGGTCAAGGCTTAGTTATATTCCATCACTGGAAGCAGCAGATTTCTCGGTCCTACATGGCTCATCCTTTAAGGTTTGGTTTGGTTTGAAGGTCATAAATCCTTCTGCCCAGGGAGGCCCTGGACTTGACCACAAGCATAGGCTTATATGAGGAATTCTACCATAGCTGTTGTCCCCGTTATCTTTTCATTTCGCCCAAGCAGCTCCATATTGAATATATCAATCCATTACTGAAGTTTAAAAGCACACAAGTGAGGCAAGGGGAGAAGATTCTAACATCCTGCTCTTTCCTTTATGTTTCATTCTTACATTTGCTTGTGGGAACTACACATATTAAAAGAAAATCCGTGTGCTAGCAGATAATGGGCATCTGAAATGACTTTAGCTGCTATCTCTCAACTGAATGTATCCACTCTAGAGACCTCCTATAGTGATTGCTAAGACCACTGGGCTTTCACCCTCTAATGAAGAGATGGTGCAGTACTATACCCCTGCCTGGCTTGGTAGGAAAACAATGCTAATTAAATAAAACAGAATCAATTCTACATGTCATGCACAAGTCACTGAGATCTCCTTTTCAGGTTTCAGATATGACAGCTATTCCAAAACCACTGGCAGGGGAGGGTAGATGAGCAGTGGTTCTGGGCTTGGGCTGTACACTGGAATCACCTGAGAGCTTAAAAATTCCTGATGCCCAGTTCGCACTCCCAGCAATTCTGTTTTAGTTGATCTAAGTCTTGGTCTGGACACAGGGATTTTTTAAAATTCCCCAAGAAGTTCTAATATGCAGGCTAGGCAGAGGCTGCTGTTAAAGTGTCCCACCTGATTGAATTGGGTGGAAGAAGCCATCACCTTGACCTTAGGAAAAAATGTGCCTTCTCTTAAGATTTTCCCAAATGAGTTGACATTGTCTTATTCGTACAGGTGTTGCTTTAAGATCGGGATACATAAAGAAAACCTTTTGTGAGAACTTGATTTTAGTTTTAAGACAGTATGTAATGTGTATCTCATGCTATTACCACTCAAATGAGAAACCCCAGGATCATTCCCTGGTAGAATCACTGGTGTTTCTAGACCTAGTATTGACTTAGAACCCATTAGGACAAGGTTCTTCAGGTTAGAGCCAGCTTCCCTCCTGTGGTTCCCAGGGGAGCTTTTACTGAGAATTCTAGTCAGCAAGAATCTCAGTTACAAGCTCTGAAGTGGGACACATATATCCTAGTAATGACATGAGACAAACCATTGGCGTGCAGACCAATAACCTACTAATTTATAAGAAAAAAAACAGAGAAAAGAAGAAATTAATATCTAGTTGTACCTAATATGTGGACTGAGGTGATCCAATGTCCCAATTTGCTCCAGACTAAAGGATTTCCTGGAACACAGGACTAAATCCAGGAAGGTCCCAGGCAAACCAGAACAAATTGGTCACCAAACATGGACTAATGGGGGCATCCCACTTGGTTATGTGTGATCCATGGTTCTGAAGGTGTCTGCAGGGACAAGCGGAAGTTACGCACGAGAGGGGGGTGGTAATGGTGATGCCCTTGCTCAGCTTATTCATTTCCATATCATATGGCAACCTTTGAAGTTTACAGGGCAATTACAAATGTGATTAATTTTATAGGTGCAATAGCTTTAAATGATACAATCTTTATAGTGATATGAGATTCTTCCACCACAAAGAGAATCACTGATTATCTCATGGCAAAAAACTCCAAAGAACTGTCAAACTTAAAAATAAATTATTAGCAATTTTTAAAAAATGAAATAGTACTAAATTTTCTGACTTTTTTTTTTTTTTTTTTTTTTTTGGCGATATGCGGGCCTCTCACTGTTGGGGCCTCTCCCATTGTGGAGCACAGGCTCCGGATGTGCAGGCTAAGCGGCCATGGCTCACGGGCCTAGCCGCTCCACGGCATGTGGGATCTTCCCGGATCGGGGCAAGAACCCATGTCCCCTGCGTCGGCAGGCGGACTCTCAACCACTGCGCCACCAGGGAAGCCATTCTGACCTTTTTTGGTTGATAAGTTGACTGTCCAAAATATGCTACCTGCAGACTTTTTTTAAAGTAATAATCACAATTTTCATTTAATCCAGACCATCAAGGTAGAGATGACATTTTAATAGTGCTTTTAGAAAGTAAATGAATGGGGAAAACTTTAGAAAGTGAAGTCTAGTGCATGTTTAGGAATGATTCCACCATTATGTGATATTATTTCTAACAACAATGTAGGTATGTGTCACCTGTAAAACTTCTTATCTTTACACTTTTTTAAAAAGTAGAAGAATTTTCTAGTTTATTTTAAATTTTCCAAGTAAAGAATTTGAGTGGTTTTTACTCACTGTGTTAAAAAATAAAAAGTCAACCCCCTTAACGAGTTTGTAAGACTAGCTGACATAAACTAAGATGAAATTTACTAGCCAAATTTTAAAATAAAGCCTTTGCAAAATTGATGGAAGGAATTTTGAAATGAGTTTTGTAATTTACTTAGTACAGCCAATTATATACTATTTTATTTGGATTTAAATATCTTTGTATGGTATCTTTTTCAGCTGTAACATCTATTCAAGCAGAGAACTGAAATCAATTGAACTTAGTCCCAGATCTTCAAATTGGTATATTACAAAGATTTTTAAAAGCAATTAGACATATTCAATAACGTTTCTCCCTCTAAATATTATTTATAGTAAATGAGGTCAAAAGTACTTTTATACCATTAATTAATAAAATAATTATTAAAATATTATCTATTTTATACTTCATCTTTTAAATTTCTATTATTGTGACTGTTTTATATTGGATGTTATATTTATAGAATAGTTCAAGGATACAATTTAAAAACTACTAAATATACATATATAAGAAGCTGGCCACCCTCTTCACATCATAGAGCAAGTGGTTCACCCTTCTATCACATAAGGCACCCTTCTATCACATAAGGAGGTGAGGACTGCAAAGAGCATTTTTTTAAATAAATTTATTTATTTTATTTATTTTTATTTTTGGCTGCATTGGGTTTCCTTTGCCGCACGTGGGCTTTTCTCTAGTTGTGGCGAGCGGGGGCTCGCGGTGCATAGCTTCTCATTGCAGTGGCTTCTCTTGTTGCGGAGCACGGGCTGTAGGCTCGCAAGCTTCAGTAGTTGTGGCTCACGGGCTCCAGAGCGCAGGCTCACTAGTTGCGGCGCACAGGCTTAGTTGCTCCGCGGTATGTGGGATCTTCCCGGACCAGGGCTCGAACCTGTGTCCCCTGCATTGGCAGGTGGATTCTTAACCACTGCGCCACCAGGGAAGCGCCTGCAAAGTGCATTTTTAAAAGAGCTGTTGTACCTTAGTAAAGCTGGAGAAAAAACCCCTCAAATCCCTTTCTTTCCGTATCTTTTTTCTGGATTATGATCTATATGGAGAATAAACAAAAAAGACAATGGTGATGATCATCTAAACTGAGGTGAATAACTGGATGTACTTTTGTTCCCCTAAACCAGAAATAAGACACACAGCAGAAAAAAAGTGGATCATTAAAAAAATCACTCCTGTAAATATTACCAGTGAAGGCTATGAGCTCAGAGGTTCTCAGCAACTCAGAAAATCGCCGGGAAAAGGAGGTCCTTCCAAACTGCTCCTCATTCCAAGGACTGGTGTTAGAGGAGGCTGGCTGGTGTCTTGAGTTTCCATTTCATTGTGATGTCTGGTCCTAAGAGATGGCTCCCTTTGCGCATAGCACTCAGTACCATGTACACAGCCCTGGGTTCTGACTGGTGGACTCTAAGAACCTGCTGTGGAAATGCCAGTGGTTGATTTATCCCTAGACACCCAGCATCATGGGCAGGTATTCACATACCATGAATAACAGGAAGAGTAATAGGGTTACAAAGATTTTCTTCCTCTCCTCAGATCCCTACTCTTCTGGAGACCAAGCCTCCTGGCCTCACATGTCCTGCTTGGGATAACTGGGCTGCAAGCATAGTGCGGCTTGTTTTATCTTCCCTGGCAGCCAGTCACGTTGCAAAATCAACAGGACTAGTATAAGCTCCTTCCTAGAATGGCACTGCCTGACATGGACTGCAAGCTAAGGGGATTAATCTGATAAGAAATAAAACACTTCAGCACAGAAAAGTCTGAGCAAATCTTTATTGAAAATGTTTCCATCTTAACAAAAAAACCCAGGAAGAAACCTAGATGGATGGCTGCAACAGAGATATCCATGACCTCAAGATAAGAAGAAAAAAGACACCATTTAAGTCTTAGCAAATACGTCAAGTACTTTATTTCTTTGCTTGTTTTCTCAGCTTAAACTCCCTTACGGAGACTGCTTCTGCATCTTCTCAAATCCTCAAACAGTAAGCGGCAAATTCTTGCATAGTGTTTTTTATTTTATAGGAAGCCAGGGCTTTTGATCAAACAGGGCTGAGACCCCCTTCTCCCTTTCCTACTCACATCACTGCCAACAAAGATAGAAATTTGTTATCTAAAATGATATCTTAACCTTTTAAATGTAAAAATTGTCTAAATAAAAACAATTCAAGGTATCTGTTTGGGGATTTTAGCCAGATACCAGATATTTGGGTCAAAATAAACCCAAAGCAGAAAAATCAAAAAAAAAAAAAGGCAATTTTTCTCCAAAATCTTTATTTAAAATGTCAATATATATATATATCAAAGAAAGGGTCACTTCCCAGAAAAGTCCATTACTTCTATGCAGAGTCCTCCAACTAATGCATCTGCCAATAGTGACAATGGTGTCCTTAGCAGACAGATGTGCTACTTCCCGAAGGACAGGGCCTCTGTCAGGAGCTGTGCAGCCCTGGTGACAGCTGTGCTCAGGCCCCTGCAGATCTGATGCTTCTCCAGCAAAAAAAAATTAAAATAGAAATTGAAATGAAACGTAATGGTCCTTCTGGCTGAGGCTCTAGAATCCCCAGGAAGGATGGTGCTCGGGGAGGAGGTCTTGGCTCCACATAAGCGTGGCCCATGGAGGCTTAAGACACTAAAGAAGCACATGTGGCCACACTCAACCAGGTCTCAGTCACCCCTGGGCCTCAGTGGGTCTTGGCGTGCGCATAGCCCCAAAGAGGGTCTGGACGTGGAAAGATACCGTCAGACATATCCCATCATCCTGTTGCCCAAAGCTCGGCTCTCCTTGCAAGCATCCTCAAGGAGAGCAGCAAAACCACCTATTAAAGCCATATTTTTCTTAAAATTTATTCCCCTTCTTAATAACCAAGTAATCTAAAGAAAACCATTCCTCAGCCCTCCTGCTCCCCCCTCCCCCCACGTACACACTCCATGCCCCCATCCCTCCTTTGTCCCTCTGACCCGGCCCCTACACGCTCTGATGTTCCCTTTCCCCCCCACCCTCCACCCACCACCTCGCTGAGCCCCAGGCCTTGAGACCCTGCTGTCAAGACTGTAAATCTGGCCAAAGCTGAGAACAGCAAACAACGGAGCAACTGTGGGAACTGCCAGCTCAAGGCCTCTGGCACTGGTTCCGCCCTTGGAGATGCTGGCAGGGCTGGTCTTCTCACAGGGCACCCCATCCAGCTCAAAGTGCCAGAGCACAGGGCATCACTGCCTGAAGACGGCTCAGCAGGGCTGCTGCTCCCATGAAGCAGTGGGCATTGGAGCGAGGGCCCTTCTCCAGGAAGGAAACGTGGCAGAAATGAAAACCCTGGGCCACAGATTAGGCAACACTTGGCATCAAATATTATCTTTAAAATCCCTATAATTCCTTCCCAAAAGGAAACAGAAATGGAAAAAGAAATAAGAAAGGGAGAGTAAGAAAGAGACGAAGGGAGGAAGGGAGGGAGGGAGGGGGGGGGAAGGAAGTCTGGTTTACAATTCTAGTTTGGGGTAGAAACTGTAGTTTGTAGTTATGAAACTCCAAACAGATATGAATCTGAGGCTCAATCCCAGGCTCATTTTCAAATCCCAGTTTCAGGGGACAGGATGCTCGGGGCGGGGGGCGGGGGGCGGGGGGGAGCCAGCCCTAAAAGCCTTCCACGGAAAGCGTGTGGTTGAGGGCATAGGTATCGTTCTCCTCTTCCTCCAAAAGCAGCTTGTCGATGGTCAGGGAACTGATGGCTCTCCTGGGGTCTTCCACGTCCTGAAGGACTGGCTCCGGGATAGAGATAGGGAGCTGGACAAACTGGGGCCCCGGCAGGGCTGGGGCTGGAGGCTGGTACTGTAGGGTGGAGGTGGGCAGCGTGGACAGGGGCTGAGGCCACGGGAAATAGGTGAGAGGTGCCTGGTGCTCTGGGCCCTCCAGCTGGGGTCCCACTGTGGGTGTGGCAGCACTTCTCGTCTGTGATGGGGGAGACACTGGTTGGTTAGCAGCCCCGGGGTATACCCACTGCCCACCCTGGTCCCCATGGGGATCTCTGTTTCCCTCACCTCAGCCCTTTCCTGCCGTCTCACTCCAGAGGTCTCCGTCTCTCCCTGCTCAAGGTCTTCCCCAAGGGAGAAGCCAGACAAACTTCCGCATCCCTTACCCTGTCACTCACTAGCCATATGTCCTTGCTCATGCTACTTCCCCATCTGAAGCGTCTGTAAAATAGATGACACAAAGGACTGACATCATAGGGCTGAGCGAATTAGAGATGCTTTCCCAGATTTCACTGAATATAAAATGCATCCCGATTTCAGAGATATTAAAATATGTGTGAGGAGGGGGGAGGTGTGCATCTTAAAATCAATGAAAACACAGCATGTTAAACAACAAGCCCGTCACGCAGCTATATCCCAAAGCAGCCACTGCGGTGCCCTAACACAGAGACTGTCCAGGCTCCACACAGCAGCTTTGGCATTTTAAGGACCCCTTGGACTCAGCTCCACTAGCCTCCCACTACCTCACCCTCCGCTGCCTCTTAGCTGGGCCCCCTGTGGCCATCCCAGGGACCTCCAAAGGTCAGGGCCGTTCTCCCAGGTCCTCTGTAAACAACATCTTACCCCTGCACAGCAGCCACCCTACGAATCCCAGCTCAAGCCTGCAAAGCCAGGGCCTGGATTCTTACTATCTTCCACTGCTGAGGGAGCAGGTGGGGGAGGAAGGTCTTTGAATGGAAAGATGTGTGTGTGAGAGGCCAACACCTCCCCCTACCACACTCCCTTCTCTGTCATAGCTCCTCCAGTTGCCACTGTGTCTTGGGAGCAAACTATTAGAGTCACTCAGGGAAGAGCTCATTTTAATCTCCCGGGACCATGTCGCAATGCAGATTCTGGTACAGGAGGTCTGGTCGGGCCTGGATACTGCATGTCTAATTGGATCCCAGGTGACACCAGTGCAGCTAGTCCAGGGACCACAATTTGAGTGGCAAGGCTTTAGGATGCTTTTCTATAGAATGATAGAGCTAGAAAGGGTCTCAGAGGACTTCCAGCCTCCCAGCAAAGCCTTGTTATTTCTAGTATTTCAAAAATCCAAACAGATATCCTACAGTTTTGAGTCATAAACCTGCGCAGGTCAACTGCGACTGCAGGTTTCTTGGCTCAGGGATAGAATTACATCAACCGGTCTGCATAACAGGTCTTATCTCCTGCTGATCTGGAGTGCTGATTGGCAGCTCTAACCAGCTTTGATGAGTTAATTTACAAAATGGCAAAACAAATAAATTATTTCTTAATAAATATAGTTTGTTTGTTACACAACCTTTCAAAGCAAGAGGTGAGATTGATGAAAGGATAAATAATGAAAGGAATGCTTGGTCCTGAAATGGTTGGGAAACCATTGTGTCTACCACTCCCCACCCCCACCCCAGGCCTCTGTTATGGAAACGAGCTGCCTGGGAGAGGTGTTGAATTAGCTCCTTCCCATCCACCATCATTCAGGCCCCACAACTGGTTTGCTGAGTAGCCAGGTGGGCATGGAGTGGGAGGGCTCCTGCAGCCTGTACCTGGATGGTGCTTGAGGGGCAGGAGCATCAGGGTGACACTGGACCTTGAGGTAAACAGAGAGGATGTGGGAAACCAAAGCAAGCTCCATCATCAAGGGTGGTTCTGCAGTGACTCATGAGGCTCCCGTTCTACCTCCCACAGTTTTCCTTGGACTGGAGCTGGATGTAGCTGTAACCACAGGTCTTTTCTCCTCTGAACACTTGGAGGATTCCCATTCCTTTGGTCAAACAGGCATCATTCACATAAAACTGTTTCTCTTCCTTCCTCCATTCCTGAGGGAGCAAGCACTTCCTTTCCCATCCGGCACTTGAAGACGGCCCTTGGTTAGTGTTGTTGGCCAACTTGGCGACGATCATAATAACTAGCGTCTATCGGGTGCTTTCTGTATGCTAGGAACTATGCTGAGCCCAGGAAGTGTTCTAAGCCCTCTACATGCATCATGTCATTGATCCTGACATCAACCCATTTTACAGATGAGGACACTGAGACTCAGAGCATTAAGTCACCAAGCTCAGGATCACATAGCTAGTGAGTGAAGGGGCAGAGATTTGAACCCAGGCAATCTGACACTAGAGGTGGAACTCAAAAAATTACCCTGCAGGTGGGTCTGACTCCATCAAAAGTACAGTTTTCTCAAAAATTGTGTCACCTGTTGCTCAGCCTAAAAATGTTCTAGTAAATCCCATTATTGGGTGAACGATCACCCCCTAGATAATCTGAGTAGGAAGGAGAGGCTGGCTCTGGCAAGAGACCCCACACAAGTATCACCATTCAATGAAACTTTAGACTCATTACCGAGACTCACTGCATATGGGGCCGCAGGGGACACTTAGGACAGAGAGGCAGGAGGACGTGCCAACCCCGAGGACAACAAAGCATGGCAAAGGAGGTCATAAGCCTTTTCTATGAAAGATATTTGAAGTCATTGGGAATGAAAGTAGGCCTTCCAGGAGGATGCGGTGGGCTTAGATGATGGGATTATCCTGGGAATCAACAGCAAGGAAGGTCAGGGGTCTGGAAGTCAGCCCCGGTTCTAAAAGGGTGCCCTCAGCATGGGTGGGTATAGCAAGGCCTTTGTGTGACGTACCGTGACGTTGGTGATGAGTGGCTGGGAGGCGTAGGTCAGCACCGAGGAGGGTCCCACAACCGTGTAGCTGGGGCACACGGGCTGCACATACATGTCAGCTGAGTAGGGGCAGCTGACAGCCTCATGGGACACATACTCCGTATAGGGTGCCCATGGGGCCAGGGGCTGGAGGGTGGCCGGGGCGGGCTGGGAGAGCCAGCCGGCACACAGGGCCCCCTCCTCCGTCACTGTGGAAGCAGAGACCTCCATGTCAAGGCAGGAAGGACCTGTGGGAAGGAGGAAGTTACAGAGCTGCATGTGTCTCCCTGATGAGGGGCCGGGAGGAGGCCAGGGCTGTGGGGAGCTCTTACCTACTGTGGTGTAGGTCGCCAGGGGCTGATGGGGCAGCACCACCTAGAGGGGAGAAGGGAGACCGGGATCAGGGCTCCGCCATCTCCCACTGGCCCTCTGCAGGGAGCTCGCCCAGAGGGCCCCAGGGCAGGAGGGTATCGGGTGGGGCGCAAGAACCTCCCTTGTTAGAACTAAGCCCCATGTCCCAACCATCACCACCTATACTTTCGAGGGATCGGTGATCCCATTTAGCAAGAAGGGAACTGGTTTCATCAACGTCCCAGGGGGAGCCCTCAACTCACACCAGGACGTGTGAGACACTTGCTGTTCAGTGGACCAAGCCAGCCGGCCCATATTCCTCATCCCACTTCAAGGCACTTCTCCCTGGGCCCATTCTCTGGCAGCCACACCAGGGCAACGTGCAGCCTCCGTGCCCTCGAGGAGTAGCCCGTGGAGCGGGACGTACACCGCCACCTGACCACCCCCAGCCCCCTACACACACACACACACACACACACACACACACTCTGGCCACAGCGGCCCCCTCACCGCGGTCGGTGCCACCGGCGGCCCGCTGCTGGCGTGGCCACGTTTCCTCCGCAGCAGCTCCTTCACTGGCTCCTTCACCCGCACGCCCTGGTACGGCCGGGGTGGGGCCGGGGCTTGCTCTGGAGCTGTGGCTGTGAAGAAAGCATCACTGGTACTCGGTCTCCCTTCGCAGACAAGCCCCACCCCAATGTGCCCCCTCTCCTCGAGGGTCTGCCTGCTCACCAAAGTTGTGCCTGAACATGCAGGACCACACGAGACTTCCTAGGGTTTTCCTCCCAGTATTATCACTCCTCCTGCCCCAAACCTTCTACGGCTCCCCTGCACCCAGAGGATTAAAGCCCGAGCACCACCGGGTCATCTCAACCCATTTTCCCAACTTCTCTGTACACTAACCACTATGGAAAGCCTGACTCCAGCCAGAAGGTCTACCTAGACTCCTCTCCACCTCCCTTGAATGTCTCCCCTCCTCATCTCTACTTGCAGTTTCCCACGGTCAGGATTCCCTCTCACTTTTCTCGACCTCTGGATTCTTCCTGACCCAAGACTACTACTGCAAGCCTCCTAGCTGACCACAGAGCCCACAGAATTTGCTTCATCCTACAACCTCTGCAACCCTTCCAGACAGGTTAGTATTCATCACAGGGGGCAGCAGAGGACGGCATAAGAGCAGGGACTCTGAGTCAGATGCCTCAAAACCTGCCCCTGCCCCTTTCTAGCTGTGTGATCCTGGGCGAGTTACTAAACCTCTCTGTGCCTCTTAACCTGCAGTTTCTTATCAAAGGAGTGTCGTAAGGAGTCACTGACATAGTAAATGGGAAGCATAATACATGCTAAGTATAAAATCAGGGACACAGTAAGCATTCAATACATTTGTAGTCTGCTATGTAATAATCAGTAATCCTTTTGGGGGTAAATTTCTTATGCCCCTAGCTAGGTTATAAACTTCTCAAGGTGAAATATTCCACCTTATCTCTCTATATCATCCCAAGTAGCATGTCCATAATAAGCTCAGGAAGTTATTGGCTGATTAATTGGTTGGATGATTATTCAAAATGCGCTGCCGTTCATCTTCCCTTCACCTCCCCTGGAACTTTAGAATGGGCTGCAGTGAATGCTTCCCGGGTTCTCTGTGTCTCCAAGGACAAATACCCAATGGTGATCCGTGTGACCAGGGGCCAGAGAGTATCCAGCCTTGCCTCTGAGAGAAGGTTCCATCTGCCTTTTGCCATCAATGCCAGGAAACCAAAGAACCATGAGCTGGAACACAGGGCTCTCCCTGGCAGGAGAAGAAGTCCAAAGCAGCCATGGCTGGGCAGTGACAATCTGCTCTCCCAGATGGCCCACAGCCAGAGGCCTTGGGCCCTTGGAGGGCAGGCCTGGGTCAGCCAAGAAAGGCAAGTAGCACTGGGCCTTACGACTCACATGGGAGTCCATTATCATCCACTGATAAGGGCCCAGGGACCTGGGCTCTGAATCAAAAGCCCGGAAGCCTGGGTATCTATTAAAGCCGGATCCGCAGTGCTGCCCTAACTAAACTTTGCTCAGTAAATACCCACCTGATAAGACCCCAAGCCTGACCAGCCCCAGACCTCCATCCATGCTCCAGGCACACACATGGCCTGGCCTGGAAGCCCAGGCAGAGAAGCAGGGGGAAGAGAGAAGTGCTGTCCAAGAGCCCCAGAAACACATGAGAGTCAGAGAACCCCAGACTCAGGTGCATTTATGGGGGCTTCTAACCTGGCCAAGTAGCAGAAGCCACCAGGGAGCAATGCAAAATACAGATACCCAGGCCCTGCTCCTGGAGTATCTGATTCCAGGGGTCTGATGTGGATTTACGAATCTATACTTATAAAAATCCCTCAGGTGATTCTGAAGCTCTGCTGGGATTAGAACCACTGCTAATGCATCCCTGATCTCTCTCTAACATCCCAAGAGGAGATGAAACACCCTCTTTCTAACTTTCCCTGTCATAACAAGGGATCTCTACTGGTATTCATTCATTTTTTCAAATATCAATGGGCACTAGGAATACAGCACTGAGCAAGATAGATGTGGTCACTGCCCACACGCATCTTGCAGTCTAGTGGGACAGGCAAGCAATAAAACAGTTACAACTTGTGAAATTCAAGCTGAAGCAGGAGTGCACAGCAGAGAGAGCCAGACTGGTACCTGCACCCTGGGGCCACCTGTGCACCATCATCTTTGTTTAAACAGCAGTGACAATGGACTTAAGAGCTCAAGATACCTGGGCTGTCAGTTTCTTGTGGAAAGGTCTCAGTTGATTTATTTTACATCCTTAAGCCTCAGTTTCCTCATCTGTAAAATAGGGATAATAGTTCCTGTCTCACACGACTCTTGTGAGGATTAAGTGAAATAACACACGGGAAGCTCCCAAAGCCATGTCCGGCATGCAGTCGATGTTCAACACACGTTATTTCCCTTCCCCTTCCTCCACCCATGTTTACCTTCCTCTGGAGAGTGCAAATGTCAGAAAGCTCTTCCTCCTACTGGACCTGCCTCATGGTGACAAGCATCATTTTTCCTGGCATTACCTTCTAATGAAACTCACAATTCATAATCTATTTACAGCTTCCTCATCTACAGAGTGAGGATCATAATGGTATATACCCGGTAAGATAATTCGAGAATTACATGTAAATGCTTAGAATAGAGCTTACACTGAGGAAGCACTGAAAAGATGTGAACTAATATCATCATTAGTATAAGTAGTAGTATCCCTTCCCAGCATCTGTAGAGTCTGAACGAACATTCCATTCCTTCAGCTATTTCTTAACGACATGTTTTGAATCCCTCTAACCTTCCTTCTGGCTGCTTCACTCCTCCACAAGTTCATTTGCCGCTTCCCCTTATGCTGGGTGATGCCCAGGGGTGATCAGAGACCCCAGGTATGGCCTGACATGGCAGAGAACAAGGGCCCCTGCCCTCCTGCACTCTGTTCACTCATTCTCAGGGTCACCCACAACTACATCAGCTTTTGTTCACACCCGTATCACTCAACCTACACTTGTCTCCGGTTGGGTTTCCAGCTATTCTTAGGCAAAAAGGGCAGCCTGAGGCCTTGTGCATTTGGGAGAAACTCAAGGGACAGGGTTATTTGGGGGTCTGAGCATGGTGACCCCACTCTTAATTCAGTTGGGGGACAAGAAAGTCTCCAGCACACATGCACACATCTCAGACCAGATCAAAGACAGGTATATGGCTCATGCCCCTCTGATGTGCATGTACACTTCTGGGGAAGGGCCCAGAGGACTTCCAATCCCACTCCCCCCTGGGAAGTGGACACATGGACCACTTGGCTGCAAAGGGGACAGCTGGGCACTTCCAGCTTCTTGGCAAGTGAGAGCTTCCTGCCTCCTGTTGTTTTTGAATCAATGAACAAAGAGGGCTTGGAGAGGTGCTGTGAGCAGAGGTCATCACCCTCCGATGTCTGGACTTCCTTGGAACCCACAGTGTCAACAGGTGTGCCCTGGAACAACCACCATATGGAGAACAGTTTCAAAGTCCCCACCTCTTCCTACTGCAGTCATGAAACTCCTACAGCTCCCAAGGGCCTCCTGACTGCCCACGCAGGAGTCCCCAGCCAGCTGCCAAGGAATCCTGTGACTGCTGCCAGGTGAGTAGACAAGAGTGAGGGCACTTCTGAGCGTATCTTTGCAAAGTGCCCATGAAATATCAAAATCTGAAGCCTCAAGACAATTTCCACAGGACCCCAACGGCCAAGTGTATTTGCAAGGTGAAAACTTGCAGCTGGTGCCTTTCACACCAACCTTTGTGAAGCAGCGATAAACATTTCTAATTCCACAGTAAACACTGG
The DNA here is from genome assembly GCF_964165515.1 of Mesoplodon bidens. NCBI lineage: Eukaryota > Metazoa > Chordata > Mammalia > Artiodactyla > Ziphiidae > Mesoplodon > Mesoplodon bidens. The sequence goes on along the minus strand of NC_138164.1, from coordinate 20,791,650 downwards.
ACTCCCTACTGCTGCTAGCATGAGAAATGAGCCCACAAATACAAATTTGGAAGAGGAAAAGAAGCTTGTCTGCAGTCATGATTGCTTAGCCTTGGGTCCTCTGGATCCCTGAATAAAAAAACTGAACTAAAATATTTAAAAGAAAAATTTAAGATTATTAAAATAAGTTCTTCAAATAATAATACTAAATAAAAGGAAAATAAAACAGGAGATCAAAATAGTGATACACAAGCAGAGAAAGATGAAAGTCCAATTTCCCAAAGTAGAGTTGACCAGAGATTTTCATAGCACCGGTCGAATTGCAGCTCCATGCAGCACGCTTTCAAAGCCTGAAGCTTTCCCACAATTTATCCTGGGGTTCGAAGGCCCTTCAAGTCCCCTGTGGGCATCCAAGTGTCCAGCACTGAGAAAAATCTTTCCACCTAAACACAAGCCTCTTGACCCTCACTGGGAATCTCCTTTTTCAGTGTGAGAAGTTCAGCCATATTACCTTTCCACCACGGCAAGTCAGTCACCAATGTTGTTTGGGGAAAAAAACAACACTCATTTACAGAAAAACCTATGAATTTGGCCCCAGTGAGGGCTTCCCTTTTCCAAAATGAGCAACGAAAAAATCTGAAGGTATAAAAAGTCAGCAGAGGCTATTTCAGTTCCCCCTGCCGCATACCCGGACATGCTTCACATCACAAAAATAAGAGTCCTGCAGCTGCTGTTCCACTGGAAAGCACAGACCATGACAGATTCAAGCCGAAGGGTCACCTGAGACAGCCGTCTGGCTGCCATGTGGGCCCTGCGCTTGCTTTGCACCAAGCTTCGGGAACATAGGATTCTACAGATTTAAATAAACATGGCCCTCAGTCCTTTGATAAGGTATAATAAACATCACCAAGGAAATATGCAAAACTGCCAGCACTTGTTTATTTAATGACCCCATGCAAACCACGTTCACACCACAGTGAGAAAGCTAGGCTAAGGAGGTAGGTCCTAGTGGAGCCAACACCCAGGCATCTCCTCAGGGCAGCTTTAACAGAGCCCTCTTCAGGCAGGTGGTACCTAGAACAGCCTCCAATATATTCTTTTTTTTTTTTTTTTTTTTTTTACACCTTTATTGGAGTATAATTGCTTTACAATGGTGTGTTAGTTTCTGCTTTATAACAAAGTGAATCAGTTATACATATACATATGTTCCCATATCTCCTCCCTCTTGCATCTCCCTCCCTCCCACCCTCCCTATCCCACCCCTCTACGTGGTCACAAAGCACCGAGCTGATCTCCCTGTGCTATGCGGCTGCTTCCCACTAGCTATCTACCTTGTTTCATAGTGTATATATGTCCGTGCCTCTCTCTCACTTTGTCCCAGCTTACTCTTCCCCCTCCCCATATCCTCAAGTCCATTCTCTAGTAGGTCTGTGTCTTTATTCCTGTCTTACCCCTAGGTTCTTCATGACATTTTTTTTCCTTAAATTCCATATATATGGGTTAGCATATGGTATTTGTTTTTCTCCTTCTGACTTACTTCACTCTGTATGACAGACTCTAGGTCCATCCACCTCATTACCCTCCAATATATTCTTGAAAGAATACTCTTCTCCCAGCCATTGCCCTGTTACAGATTTCCCATGAGCCACCAGGGCCAGGCAGTGAGTTGGACACCAGTCAGGATTGCTGCTCTACAGTTTAGAATCTAAGGTGGGATCCATGGTAAGCCTACATTTCCATCATCAGGGAACCAGGAAGAGAAACCCATGCCACCCATCCTGACAATCTAGCTCGTTGAAAGCGCTTCCCATTTACAACTGTCTAGCTGAAACTTGAGGATGCAGCCATAGGAGGCCATTTTGAAAGACAAAGCTTTCCTAGCCCAGAAGGACACATAACACATTATTGATCAGTCCAAATAACCACAGTACATATGATTCACTTTTGCTGCTGAACCTTCAGTAGTATTTTAAAAAATAAAAAAGACCCACTAAGGAGGAATACAATAATATTCTCGTTACTTACAGCAAAACCAAAAACAAATAATTGAACAATAGGAATTCAAGCCTAGGGCTAACAAACTTGTCCTAGCTTCTAACTGAAAACAAAGTCACAAAAGTTGCTGACACTTTTCACTTTAATGTAAACAAGCTTGCTTGTGTTCTTGACCTAAGACAGATGAGGGCTCCCAGGAAAGTTTAGCTCCTTTCAGCTGAAGGATTATTCATATCCTTAATTGAAACACTACTGCAAGTGTTCTTGGTGAAGGTCTGAGTCAAAGTTTTAAAATTTGTTCTTTGCATTCATGGACAATGGCTGATTTTTTTCCAAACAGGAAGAAAGAACTTGGGCTTTGGCCAAAGATTGGACTTGACATGCTACAGAAAGGCTTTCCCACCCACTTTACACTAGATTGTAGTTTACTTTTTTTTTTAATGTAGGCCAACAAAGAAATCCCATATACATGTAAATTTAGGTTTTCTATTCACTAATGTTTGAACTGAGGAGGACCCTGCAGCCAGGAAATATTAAAGTGTCACTCACATATTCTAGCAATCTGCATAACAGGGAAGAGGAGAAAAAGATAGATGGGCAAAAAGGGTGGCTTTAAAGGTATACAGAAGATGTGGGAAAGTGGAACCTCAGCTGAATTAGGATTTGATGTTGCTTGAAGGCTACTGGTCAGCCAATCAAGAGTAAGTCTTGACAACTTCATGCGTAGAGTAGGATGTCTCCATCAGGAGATCTCAAAGATGGCAGCTGAGCCCATGTTCTCTGGTCTGGTCACAGAAAGGAAGGGAACAGTAGGCATTCCCCTCCCTGTGTCCCCATTCTAAGAGGTATATCCCCATCAGCCCCCACAGAGCTCACTGATCAACCATAGGCAGGTTGCTGGGAAAGCTAAACGAGGGCCACAGTCACTTAGGACTTCCCCAGACCTGGCCAGGCCAAAAGTTTTGGATGTCCCACCCCATGACCTTGGGTAGACTCGGCCACAAGGCCTCTAGTGCCAGAGCCTTCAGACTTTTCCCTCACAGGTACTGCTGCTAAGGTGTCCCTCCCCCAGAGCCCTCAGCACCCCCTCACACCACACATCCATCCTCCCTCCAACCCTCCCACAGAACAAGAGGAGCACGGAAGGCTCTGGATACTGCTCCCCACTCCCAAAGACAGTGTCAGTGTAAGACCTCTTTTCTGTGGAGACGCAGGTATGTTGAATGCATGGCTGCCAAAGGTCTGTGTGATTCCTGGTCATGATCTTAACTCCCAGGAACTCAGAAATCACCACACTCACCTTTGCATGATGTTCTGTGGCTCACAGAGAATTTGACACAAATGATTTCAAGTGAAGACTCACCACAACTTCTGAAATAGGCAGGGGAGGTCTTCTTCTTACCCTCCTTTTCACTGATGAGGAAAGTGATGCTCAGAGATTTTAAGTGATTTGCCTGAGGACTGTGCTTGTAAACAGCAGGGTCATCAACTAAACCCAGGACCTCTGATTCCAAGTGCAGTCCGCTTCTGCCGCACATCCTGCCTCCTCTCTGCCCCGGCAAATCCCATTTATTTCTCTGGGGGACACTGGAGGTGGGCCACTGAATGGTCCCCTGCTCAGTTCTAACCCTCTTCCCTCCAGGCTGGGAGTCTGATCCAGTTTGATCCAGTTTCCCTTGACTGCCACTTCCCGCAAGAGAGGGCGTCTCCCAGCCGAGGAGGGAGAGAGAAGTCCATGAGAAGCTTACCAGCAGTCTGCTCACATGAGGAGTGGCGAGAACTGAGAGACCCACACAATTCCCCGCAAAGTTTTATTTTTGGTATTTTTCGACTGAAATGACAGCGGATAGGTCCACCTGAGAAACCAGCTGCATCTGCCCGCCTTTTACAGAAACTGGGGTCACCAGAGCAGAAAGAGCTCCCGTCTCAGATACCATGTCCCAGGGTGGGGTCAACAGTAGGAGACCCCTGGCAGTGCATTCTGTGAACAGAGCGGAGGAAACCATGTCCCTGCCATCATGGAGTTTACTGTGTAGTCTAGTAGGGAATATAGATTTAATCAGATAATTGCACAAGCAAACCTAGAATTACAAATGGTGACAGAGCTGCATCTGCCTCATAATTGAATTATTATGATAATTATTATTATTTGATTGAATAATAATAACCTAATTAGGTTTTTAATAATAAAAACCTAAATTTACATGTATATGGGATTTCTTTGTTGGTCTACATTAAAAAAAATGTAAACTACAATCTAGTGTAAATTGGGTGGGAAAGCCTTTCTGTAGCATGTCAAGTCCAAGCCTCACTTGATTCAGTTGGGCTTGAATGAGCAGCCAGCCAGGGGCCCCAGCCTCCAGGGGCTGTATAAAGAGAAGAGTGCATGAGGCTCGACTGTTCTGTCTCCAGTGCAGGGAGATGGTTCTGGGGTCAGGCTCAGCCCACACCATGAATGGAAGCCTTGCCCAAGATGTAACAAAGGAGCCCCAGATGTTCAGGATCCTTCCTCAGCCTACGGACCCTGGATAAACCCCAAAGATGTTTCACGTATCCTATCTTGGCTGATTAGCCCACTAGGGGAAGACCAGTCCTAGGAATTCAGATTCCAAGATGGAAAGCAGCTGGCTTCAGAAGTTCTAGGCTGAGTCTCAAATCTAACTTTCTGAGATTCATAATTGCAGGGGCTTTTGAGTCAGGCTACAATTACTCTCAGTGAAGTCAGAGACCACCTCCTTCTAATGGTGCATTTATTTTAATTAGGAAGGGAAGAAGCATCTAATGCAACCCTAAAATCCTTGGCATTGAAAAGTGGTGTGGCGTTGCTTGGAACCGAAGCAGATCTAGTTTGGAAAGCCTACTACATAGCTTATCACTATGTGACCCTTGGCAAATAATTTAACTTGTGTGTGCCTCAGTTTCTCCATTTGTTAAATGAGAATAATGATCTCCATCTCATGGGGTTATCATGAGGATTGTATGAAATTAACCAAACACCTAGCATGTAATAGGTTTTCAAGAGATGGCTGTTTCTCCTTTGTTCTCAGCCAAAAATCTGTGGTCTATCACTCATCAGAGAAGTAGCCTTGGTACAGTGACCCTAACTTGCCCTCATCCTGCTGCATCCTGATACTGAATGTCTCTATCCTCAATATACCCAAGGCCTTCTTCCTCCAGCAAAGCCTGTCTGCCTTCCTTGTATTCCTGGAAGTCATCCCTCAGGTACTTGGGCCTATGTCCCCAGCAGCAGGATGGCCCTGTTTAGGAGACAGGGAGGCCAATGATGCTGCAGAGAGACTGGTCAAAGACCTCACATGCAAACAGAGCAAGCCTGGAGAGGAGACATCAAAATCCTGACACTGACCTGTCGTAAAGATACCATGAGCTGAGCAGGACTGTTTTCTTCCAAAGCCACCAGAGGATTAGGTTTGTGGCAGATCTGACTTTTTAAAGGACAACTCCAGGAAAGAGTACCTTGGAGATTTTTGAGTGGCAGACGGAGTAAGATGTAGCCCCTCAAGGAACCTGTATGTATCTCCAAAAGAACAGGGACAAAAAATAAATAAATAAAATAAAATAAAATAAAATAAAATAAAATATACACCACTCCTAAAGGGTGAAAATCCAAGTGCTAACACCCATTGTACTGACCATCTTTCTGAGCACTCAAATGTTAACTTTTTCAAATGACTACAGAAGAATCTGTTGTTAGCCTGTTACTCTCAAGTGTCAACCTGAGTGGTCGTCATAGTATTTGCCTATAAAATTACCTCATACTAATATAAAAGAAAAAAAAAAGAACAAGGACACAGCCATGACTGAAGCCATAGTCATGGATACATCTTCAAAGGACTAGAAACCTAGGAGCACATATCACATACGGGATGCAAACATGGCAGTGGATGAGGGAGGGCTCTTCAGTGGTCAGAGAGGGAAGTTTTATCAGCTACAGAGCAAGACAGACTTCTGGCTGACATATCGGGTATTGCCTCAGCTTTATCTAGAGCAACAGGGATCAAAATGGGGGAAGAAGGGACCTACACTGAGAGCACAAGACCACATCAGGGAGTGAACCAACCCAGGGTTCCCACCCAAATTCTATGGAAAGGCAGCACCAGAATGAGGAGATGGGGCAGAGGAGACAGATACACCTTCCCTCTTTAGACTGAGACACAAAGCCTAAATCTAATTGCCAGTATGATCTAGAACAGGAAAAACCTGTGGTTAGGAACTGAGGACATTCAGTTGTTTGTTCCTTGATTTAAGCAATATCTAGTTTAGGATTTCCAAGACCAAAGACTCTTATAAAATAAATAAAATTTTCCTGAGACCCTCAGGTAGGGAACACTTCCTTGGAGGAAGGACTCTTTGGACCCAGCATCAGCTATATATTTGGGGTCAGACCCAACTGCCCAAGACTCAAGGCTCATGGTGGCCTGGGTACAGCCTACATGAGTGAAGGCAGCCCTAATAATTGATTCATGATGTGAGATGTAACTGCCAGTCAAAAGGAGCTTTTTTGTTAAGTCTCTGGTTTACTAACCAATGGCCTTATGATGTGGGGGAAATCCCTCGTGAAGGACACTGAAGAAGTCAGAACAGCAAGCCTGGGAAAAACATCACTAGGTCAATCTTTGAGGAATGTACCCTCTTCCTTATTCACAAGATACCTATGTAGACTGAAAACAAGACTTTCACAGTCTCAAAGCTTCATGGAAATGAATACAACATGCTTCACAGTGACTCACTTTTCTCTAGGAGTGAGGTCCTTACCCTGCAAGTATTTAAACCAAGGATCTGTGACCAGGTATCAGAGTTCTTGCTAAGGAGTGGAAGACTGGTCCAGTTCAGGATTGTCAGGCTGTAATCAAAAACTCTGGAATAGAGTAAAGGTGCCTATAAAGGGAATTTTTTGCCAAGAAAGGGAAGGAAGCAGGGGAGTCTGGGGGTGAATGAGCAATCAGAGCTCCAAGAGCCTCCCAAAAGTGCTCCATTTTTACTTTTGTATCAGAGGTCTGCAGTAGATTTGGTTTGAATAAAGGGGGTTGTGACAAAAATGTTTCAGACACCAGCCTAGATAGATAGAGTTGGATTTTCTTCCCAGTGATAATATTTTACGTCCTAAGATGCTCTTCCTTCCCCAGAATCTAAGCAAGAAGGCTGATTACCATTTGTTCTTGAGGATCCACATCTGAAGCCATATATATGCTCCATGACACCTTCCCTGATTCCATTTCCCTCTCCCTCCTGCTGAAGGTATTTACTTCATTGGTTGACTTCCCTAGCTGGAAATAATTCCATTATTGGATGCTTGCATGGGATGATAAATGGATGGTTGATTTTCCTTCCATACCTTTCTTTCCTAAGTTGGTGTTTCTTTCATCCAGCATTAAAACTTGTTTCTATCTTCAACTCTCTTGCCTCCCTTTTTCCTTTGTTTTCTGTCTTCCCAGCATTTCTCAGTCCTGGAAGGTTATAGCAATCTTTGTACTCCTCTTCCAATTAAATTTATGATTCTTTCTAGAGAATTAAAAAGTAATTCATCTTTCTTAAGTGTGATCAAATCCTTTTTGGTCCCAACACCTGGTCTGAGTATGACTCTGGTTTGTAATTCTTTGGCTACCTGCTCTTCCCAGAAAGTGATACTAATGAAACCATTACTAAGAAAAGGAGGCAGCACATTGCTGTTTCAGTTTTCAGTATCATTTGTTCTATTTCTTGCATACTTCAAGCTAGATTACAACACCTCAAGTCCAATCTTGTGAATTTAAAAAACAAACACAAGTTTGCCAGTCAATACAAGCCTTCCACCATCCCACCTTATGAGGCTGGTAGGAAATTGTGGCCCAAGTTCCAAGTTTGGTCACAGGATGGCCAGCTTAACCATCCATGTAAGCCCTGATCACTAACCCCACCATGAGTTAAAAGACTGGAAATATGCATCCTGCTATTTCACAAGAAAGGCAGAACTCAGAGGCCATACAAACTGTAATCTAGGCTTGGCTGCATAAACTTTGTCCTCAGAGGTAGAGTGAGCGAGAACAGGAACATAATAATAGTAACTAATAGCTATTGAGTGTTGACTTAATGCCAAGCACAGTAGTAAACACTTACCACAACCCTATGAAAAACTGCATTCCCCTTGTACATACAAGGAAATGGCAGCAAAGTGAGGCAAAGCTGGCTTCATACAACCAGTGAGGCATAAATCTAGGATTCAAATTCAGATCTGCCTGCCCCAGAGGCTGAGCTTTAAACCCTGAAGGGAGAGAAAGAACAGAGTTGTCACTCTCTAATTCAAAATAACCCCCTCTACCTTGCTTTCCACACCTCACTGACACACACACACACACACACACACGTGAAGGGAGAGCCTGAGTCTTCCAAACTCTAGACAGTTCAGAATGAAGGAAGTGCCGAGAAGGCAAAAGCCTTGGCTCCCAGCACAGGCTGCCACACAGGGCTCCCAAGAAAACAAACAGGCTATGTTATTTTGGGGCAATGCTAGGTCCTTCCCTCCCCTTTGAACCCTCCATTTCAGCTAAAGTATCTGCAGAGCCCAGTGAAGGAGGTATAGCAGGAAAGCCAAAACTTCATTTCCTTCACTAAGCGAGCTGAAGCACATGCACCCAAAATGTTTCCAAAGTATGAACAGACATCTGCCAGCTGGTGTACTTCATTTTGTCACTGGTCCTTTATCTAACGTGGAAGGCCTGTGCTTCTACCAAGAGCATCCTCTTAAGCCCTGTGAGTGAGACGGGCACCATGGTAGAGAGACAGGACGGCTTAGCAAGACAGCACTCAGGGTGAGTTACTAACCTCATCTTTAAGCTTCAGTTTTCTCATCTATGAAACAGAGCTTAAAACAGAATCTACCTCATGGAATTTTTATGAGGATTAAATGAGATAATACACTCAAAGTGTGGCAAAGACTGGTGGTTGCCACACCCAACATCTGCCCTCTCCTTCCTTACTGTCAACCACGACATTTTGGAAGGTTGGCAATGTGCCCAGCTAAACAATTACACTATTCTCCCTTGCAGATAGGAATAGCCATTAGATGTCAGCAGAAGTTGTGTGTTGGTGGGGAGACACCATGATAGAGAAGCATGATTCTGTTGCCTTTCCCTTTTCTTCTTCTTCATTGTCTGAAACACAGATGTGATGGTTGGAGCTACAGTGCAACTATGAAGCAAACTTGAGGACAAAGGCCACATGCCAAGGACCTCAGACCAGAAAGACAGAAGTAGCCTGAGACACTGTTGGCACTTAGAGCCTCCATACAGCCCCTGCAGACTACTATAGACATTTTTGTGTGAGAGAAACTATTCCACTGTCTTATTTATTTAAATCCATGTATTTTCTGGTCTCTTCAATAACCACCAAATGCAATCCAAACTGATCCAACAGAACATCTGGTATACTGCATGGCACCAGGGAAGCACTCAACACCCCAGAGCTGACATTTATCCCTATGAAAAGGATTGAACATGTTCTGCTCATAGTGGTGCAATGTCCAAAAGTATACTATAAGCCATCAATTTCAGCCTCCAGGTCAACAGTTCTCAGCTCTACTGCACATTAGAATCACCTGGGATGCATTTGAAAATATGTATTTATTTTTTATAAGCACTCATGAAGACTCAGCAACTCGACGTGGAAAAGGATTTCAGTCAAGTCCAGTCTCCTTGTCCTCAGCCAGGAAAACAGAAGTCCCATTTTACAGCTGGAGCACTTGAGACCCACAGTGGTTAGGTGGCTTGCCTAAGGTCCCACACCTAATTACCCAGAGGTTGGAAAGTAGAATCCATGTTTCCTGCCTGCAAGAGTAACGCTTTGTCTTAGCATCACACAACCAGGACAAGAGGGTTTCAGAGGAAGCCTCTCCATCCCAGGCAGGCCCACTCTATCAAGCAGTTTCTCTACAAAAATGAGAAAGCCACAATGTTACTAAGTATTTCATAAAGCTGAAAAATATGTTAATGATCATAATCAATTAGCCAACCCTGGTTTCTTTGGCTCGAAGTGAGAAATTGGTGGACATCTTCATTTAGTGGGAAACAAGCCACTTTAGAAAGAAGTCAGAAGGACAAAAACCTAATATCTTTACTTCGTAATGAGAAAGTTTAAAAGCAAAAATTTACAGCACTTCTAAGTGAATTAAATGTCCAGATATTTAGCTAATAAGTGTGGACAGGGCTTCCCTGGTGGTGCAGCGGTTGAGAGTCCGCCTGCCGATGCAGGGGACACAGGTTCGTGCCCCGGTCCGGGAAGATCCCGCATGCCGCGGAGCGGCTGGGCCCGTGAGCCATGGCCGCTGAGCCTGCACGTCCGGAGCCTGTGCTCCGCAACGGGAGAGGCCACAACAGTGAGAGGCCCGCGTACCGCAAAAAAATAAAAAATAAAAAAAAAAATAAGTGTGGACAACCCTGGCCCTTTTTTGTTCCTCACAACAGAACAAATTTGCAGCTTTGAATCAGAAGAGAGCTTTCAAAACCTCTGACTCATAAACTTTGGGGCTGTAGAGGGGGACATGGTTGGTTTTTCATTTAGTTAATATAGGGAGAAGAAGTAAAGTGTCCACCTTGAAAATCATCAGCTCTTTTACCGATTAATCTGTGTGCTTAGTAGATGTGTGTCACTTATTTCACCTCCCCCTGTGCACGTGAATTCGTGAATATCTTTTGGATCCTAATTGTCCTAATCAACAAGAACCACTGCATCAACAGATAAACTCGGTAAGAAGTAAAGGTGTTTATTAGGCTTATTAAGTAAGCAAAGGTTATAACACAGACTAGAAATATTAGAAGCAGTCCACAGACCGAAATTACTTCTTGTTGTAAGTTCATCTGAATTTATGCAGGAGATAGAGTTCCAAAAATTATATGTATATTACAAGTTTTTCTTACCTTTAACTGAACTTTTAACTGTCCTCAAAAAGTTGGCTATTTAGTGGAAGCTTGGAGAAAGTATAGAGTTCTATGTCAATGAGAATTTTGAGACCTTAATTTATCTATTTGGTGAAACTCTGCTCCGTTCAAGTTGTCTGAAAGTAAACATTCATGCCATAATAATTTGATAATAAGTATTTCCTGTTCTTTTTTTTTTTTTTTTTTTTTTTTGCAGTACACAGGCCTCTCACTGTTGTGGCCTCTCCCGTTGCGGAGCACAGGCTCCGGACGCGCAGGCTCAGCGGCCATGGCTCATGCGCCCAGCCGCTCCGCGGCATGTGGGATCTTCCCGGACCAGGGCACAAACCCGTGTCCCCTGCATCGGCAGGTGGACTCTCAACCACTGCGCCACCAGGGAAGCCCTTCCTGTTCTTAAGAGGACTCCTTGAGCACTACAGCAAAGAAACACCAAGACCAAGTCTATGGGGCATCAAGACAAGCAGTCAATTCAAAGAAAATCAGTCAAGCAGGCCTTCTGTTATCATGTAGATCTTTCTCTAACATAAATAACAATAAAAAGCAGTTGTTCAATTCATTCATTTTCTAACATATGGTGTTGAGTTTATTATACACACTTCCACTGCTTTTAAGGAAGAAGTCAACCAAGTCAAATTTCGGCATTGGGCAAATCATGTAATCAGTTGACTGCAAGGTTTGTCTCCCATTGGTGCTGGCATTGTGCAAGCCCATGATACCCAGTAACTTAGGGAAATAAACATCCTAAGTACTACCCAAATCATCTTAAACCAGAGGTTGGCAAACCTTGTCTGTAAAGGGCCAGATAGTAATATTGTTTGCAGAGGCCATATGGTCTCTGTGGCACCTACTCAATTCTTCCATTGTAGCAGAAGCAGCCCTAGACAATATGTAAATGAATAGACATGGCCACGTCCCAATCAATTTTTATTTATGAAAACAGGCAGTGGGACTGATTTGGCACTCAGGCCATAGTTGGCAGACCTCTGATTTAGACCCTTGGAAAACTGTATGTGAGGTCCTATCGTTCAAAGATATTTTGCTGTGCCTTTTTAACTATGCTAATCAAAGTGTGGGAAATGATTAGAAAGGATTTGGCATAGCCCTAATCACTCGAGATGGGCCCACAAAAGGTGTCCCAGGAGGGAAGGTGCTCTCTTACCACTGTCATTAATTCTCAGGAGACATGATGACACTTTCCCCATTCTCTACTTTAGTTCTGACAAAAACCTTGTAAGGCAGGCATTAGATCCCCCTTTTTCCAGTTTTGTAAGAATGGGAAAAGGTTAAATAATTAAGCTGCAGAGCCAACTTTCAAACCCAGGCCTGTCTCACTCCATCGTGCCTGCTATTTCTACGGCACCGTGACTAGTTGGCCTTAACAAGGGCTTCTTGCTGGCGTGGATGTGAGATCTTCATATCTACGTGGCATCTGCTGGACCAAGTGCAGAACCTTGGCGGGGGCAGGGGGTGGGGGGAGGTGTGGTGGCAGTGGGTGGATCTGCAGGGAGCATGACTTTGTCCAACTGGCCGGTCAAGCAAATCTCAAATTCATGGCTGTGACTTGAAGATTTCTACCTCTGTGTGCCCACAGTTCTGAGCTGATCTGAACCAAAGCCCATGTTCACATTTAGTCCACAAACAGGGGCACGGGCCAGGTAGGGAGGAGGCAACATCTACAAGGTGAATGTTTTCTTAACCCTTTCCAGAACCCCATAGTACAGTCATTTCAGCTCAGGCCTCAAGGGTGTTTTCTGAAAAAAGAAAGTGCCTTTTCAGCGCTCTTGGTGCCTGATTTCAAATTCTGACCTTCCATCAGGTGATTCTAAGTGGGCTGACAATGCTGCCCTGTTTTTACTGGTTTTCCCACAGGGTTTAGTCACCCACGTGCCCTCAGTGCCTTAGACAAGGGCCTCACTTAGGGTAAGGGGATGGGCCCAGTGCCCGGGGCCTTTCCTAATTTCCTTTAAGGTGCCAAAGATCAATTAAAAAGAATTTTGATTATGTGCATCTGAACAGGTAGAATCGTTCACCCCAGTTTTTCCAATGACGAATTTACAACGTGGTCTCCCTGGGGATGGAGTTTTGCTGCACCTGAGTGACTTCCAGGGAGTAAGCAGGAAACGTGCCTCTAGCATCCCCTTTAAAAAAAAATTGTTAATCTCATAGGTGGAGCTAAAGAAGAAAAAATGCAGTGTGTAACAAAGAGGGGGGAATATGGCAGCTCATGAGTGCAAGGAAGCAACCCATATCTCAGGCACTGAAGCAGAACCAGAGCAATCAACATCATCTCGGTGGCATCTCATCTTACTAAGGGTATCTCTGTGGAATGGGTATCATTTTTACCCCATTTTACATATAAGAAACCTGAGGATTAAAAAAAGAAGAAAGTGACTTTCTCTGAGTAGGTAGGAATAAAGGCAGAAGTCCCTCCAGGGGCTCACATAAAATCCACAGATCGAGCTCTAAGTGTCGGGGTCCAGGCATATGGACACTCAGCAGCTCCCAGTAGGGACATTAATGCCCACCTACCACCATTAATGCCTTCGCCCCCGCAGGGGAGGGTCTTGCTGTATCCTGCTCCTGGGAGCGGTGGCCACCACCCATACTAGAATATCCCTAGTTACCTTGGAAGGATTCCATAACTCTCAAATGCAAATTAGAATTCACTTCTTTCATTGAAGAAAAAATTGCATCTTGCCAACATCGAACAATGATGAGACTTCACAATCTGAGAAATTTTGAAATCGTTCCTTCACATTACACATTAACAAGCTCAGATGCAGAGAATTTACACAAGAAATAAAGGAAACAATGAACTGCTGATAAGTGACTGTAAGTTATGACTTAATCAATGATGGTATATTTTCAGAACTGTAAGGTCTCCATTAGAATATCTTTCGTAAAATAAATAAACACTCCCTAATGTATCTTTCTGTGTAAATCTAGTTTCTCTTATATTAAGTTTGCTTGAGGTAGGGTGTACCTGAATTCATTAAAAGGCATTTTAAAGACCTAAGCACCTTTAAAAAGACAGAGAAATTTTTTGATACTACTTCTTTCTTGAGGAAGTACAGAACTGAGCCCCAGGAAGGTTCAACTCTCATGAGGCCATTGAGTTGACTTTGTTTTTCTGAGAAAGGAATGTTGTTGATAATCTCTGTGTGATTTCAATTATTAATAACACGAGTCTCTGTTCAGTCCCACATATGGAAACTAAAGTTCACAGATGTTCCATCCAACTCCAGGGATAAACATTAAGGTTAGAGGTAAACCCGCGCCCCATTGCACGGGGACACACAAGAGGGGAAGCAGAATGACAGGAGAAAGACAGCAAAGCAGGTGAGGACAGGCTTGACAAGCCAAGTTTTCACATCGTCCCGATGCAGTCACAGAGACACATCGTGCCTTTGGCAGAAAGCTCAGTAACTCAGAGAGAAACAGGCCCACGGAACTGAACCACAGGCTAAAGAGTAGCTGTTTATAAAAGTAAAGGCACTCTGGTAAAGAGCTCCACGCTTTCCCCTCCAAATTGTGTTTTGTGAATCATCAGCTGCCCTTTCTTCACCACAGTGATTCATGCGGGCAGCGGAGACAGGATGAGCTGTCCCACCTTGGAACACTAGTTCGTTCCCCTCCAGGCTGGAAAATCAGCATCACCTCTGACAGGTTGGTTTCTCCACCCCGCTCCATCTCGCCTACCTCGTCCCTCCTGCTCCCCTGGCTGGGGACCGGGACCCCGCTGCCAGTCACCCCCCCCCCACCACACCCCGCACCTCCCCGGCTCCCGGATGCCTGGCGAAGCCCAGGCCCTCCCTCGCTGACTCGGCTCCGACAGCCACGGCCAAACCACTTACGTTTTTGCCAGAGCATGGCCTGCGACAGGATGTTGCCTTTTCTCTTTGAAGCAGACAGTTTGGCTTCTTTAATGTGAGACCCGGGTGTGCTTGCCTCCAGTGGAGCCACCTCCTGCTCAAGGCTGTTTCCTCGGCTTTTAAAGGCCTGAGTTCCCGCGGCGGGGGCACAGCGTCATCACATCCTCCCACCCCGGGCGCCGCCGCCGCCCCTCTTCTCCAGCGGGGCGCCCGTCACCCCTCTGCGCGCGCTCACGGGCCCACCGGCAGCCCACCCCGCCATGTGCCATGCTCGCGGCCAGCCGGCTGGATCTGCACAACCAGCCGGCCCAGGAGGCCGTGGGCCGCGGGACGCAACCTCACGGGGTGCCAGGGTGCGCGGGGCTTGGGCAAGTGTGCGTGAGTGTGAACTCTGTGAGCGTGTGTGTCCAGTCGTGCCCCCCTCCGTGCAGCGATGGGCCCTAAGACCCCCTGGAAAGCTCTGGGTTTTCTGTGGCACCCATTCAGGCCTCTCCACCACCGGGGTGTCAGCAGCGCTCAGTCCACCCTGGGCCCTGCTCGACGGGAAATGCGATTCCCAGGGGACACTGGTTCTCAACACAGGAGGAAACACCTGTAGACTCTTCAAGCCTCACTAAACAACCTCCTCGTTCTTTTAATATTGCTTTTCTGTGTATTCCATTTTGAAGCACGTTAGCGCGTCCCCTTGCCCCCCAGCTACCACCAAAATGGCCAGGCCTAATCATGCTTAAATAGGGGCAACACCGGTTCTGATGGTCCACATGCCCACGAAGAAAGAGGCCAGCTCCCTCATCGCAGAAAGAAGACGCCCGGGCTCCTTAACTGGAGCTGGGTGCTCGAAGAGAACTTGCAGACGTTATGTGCAGAAGCCTCCCTCCTAGCCGGCAACACCTGTCCGTATGAAGTGACTCGGCGGAAAAGTAATGGGGTTCACCCCCTGAGAGTGTTTGGGGTGTTAGGCCATGGACTTCTTCCCAGTTTGGTTGCCTTCTGCCACTGGGTACCTGAAGTCCACATGCTCAGGCCCTAATGACCTCATCAGTCTGGGGTCAAGACCACCTGACTTGGGCCCCCTCCGGCCGGTCTGGGGCCGTGCTGCTCTGCCCTCCACACTGCCTCAGAGCCGTCTCACACAACCTACATCGAATCATGCCATTCTCCAGCTTAAAAAGCCTTCACCTGGTCCCTTCAGCCACAGAGCTGGAGGCATAGAAGACCGCTGGCAATCTCATCCTTGTCTACCTTCCCAGGCTCATGGCCCACTTGCGCCCACCCCTGCCACTGGTCCCCAGTGCCTTCTAAGCGCCACTCTGCACCCGTGCAGCTCCTGCCTTTGACACTGCTGTCCTCTCTCTCTCGGTTCCTGTTCTCCAGTTCCTCACCCGAAAATCATCATCTCCTCATTTTTCAGCATCCTTCCAGTGGAAAATGTTCTGACCCACCAAACCTCCTCATCCAGAAAATATCCGGCCCTCTTTCCTCAGGTCCTGGAGCACTTTGTCTGTTTGTTATGTGGCAGTAAATTGTTGCATGCCTCTGTAGGCTCTGCAAGGAGGTTTCATCTTTGTCTCCCCAGTGCCAACAAAGGACCCGGAGCATATCTGTCTCTCAATAAAAGTTCATTCAAGTGAAGTGATGAATTTAATGAATTACTGTCTCTAATGGGTTGTTGGTTTGAAAGCAGGTCTTGAGAAGAAATGTTGTCCACATAAACCAGCCACATAAACCAACCAAACTCACTCAGAAAACAAAGTCTATCTCCTGGCTGAGTTATGAGCCCTCAACACAAAGCCTCTGGGCTTTAGGACATGGAGGCTCCAGTCAGTGGCCTGGCAGGTAGCAGTGCTACAAGGCCTTGGGCCACACTGAAGTGTACCCATGGAAACAGGGACACATCCATCAGGCCTGGCTCCATCAGAGGAGACATGGGTTCCCAACAAGGCTCTGGCACTCACTAGCTATGTCCCCTTAACCAAGTCACATAAACCTCTGAGTCTCAGTTTCCTTGTTTATAAAATGAAGAAGCAGTTCTCTGAATGTCTCACAGGCTTCTTAGGAGCATACGTGACCTCAATGGTCCTCTCTCACGTTGCTCGGTAGTTTGGGCATCTGTCTTATTCTCTCCAAGTTCCATGAAATTAAGAACTTTTTTCTTATTTATCTTTGTGTCTCCTCACAGGCCTAGCATAATGATTTCCATGAAGTAATAATAACAACTTATTATGCACCAAGCTCCATGTGGAGCCTTAACTACATTATCTCGTCACCACAACTCTATGAGAAAACTTCTACCCATATTGTTCAGAAGAACAAACAAATGCTTAGGAAATTTAATTTGCCCAGTATCACAGGGCTACTAGGTGATAAGCTAGGTGTAAGACACAAGTTCATCTGACTAGAGCTGGAATTTTAAATAATTAACACAAATATATATTCGTTAAGTTGAAATCAGTGAAAGCCAAATGTGAACTATGTTTATTAGCAGAAATATAGGATCACTAATATTAAAACCTGGAGCAGATCAATAGAAGTTTATATCCCCAGGGATAAATCCTCTGGAAAGAGGGGAGGACAAGGACAAAACTGGAGGTGCTGTAAGAAATCAAATCTTGTATAGTGACAGAGAAAAAAATGTCAGCACATCCACCGACATGGCCAACTTTTAACCCTGCCACTGCTGACAACCTCAAAGCTCAGGAAGCAGGGTCCAACTCAGTGCCTCCAGCAAAGAAAGTGGATATCAAAGTAGATATCAGTGACCACATATAGGCAGGTATTTGGGAACCAAGATTTGATCAAAAAGGCAAATATTTGCTGGGAAGACATTTTCCATAAGTCAGAATCAAAAGTCAAACTACATGGCATAGTTTGAAAGAGGACAAGGAGTCCATGTTTGTGCAATACCTCAAGAAGTTGAAGAAACAAATTCTGTTAATGCCATCCAGATGTCTTGAAATACCGGTGTGTTCACATTTTTTAAAAATTGATATGCCAAAATCAAAACCCCTAAAATAATTCAGTAAAGAACTCTTAGCTTTGCAAAAATGATTCACCACAGGCTGCATTTCTTCATTCAACAAATATTTACTAAGTGCTCATTATGTGCCATTGTCTACATTAGGCTATTTTTCCCTTTTCATTTGGGCTTTAATCATCCTCTTCATCCATGGCACTTTATCATCATTGGTCCATGATGGACTCATTTATTTATTTATTTATTTTTGTTTGTTTGTTTGTTTGTTCGTTCATTCATTTGTTCATTAATTTATTCATTAATTCACTTTCCTCCCTATCTACCATGCCTATTCTTTTTTCTGACTCCCCTCACCTCCACCAGATACCCACCATTCCAATCAAAGCAACTATTTTCATCTGGTTGATGTCAATCCTTTTATCTGTAGACATTTGTATCTGTTCTTACACAGTGTGTATTGTTTTGCTCACATAGATTTTTAATTCACGTAAGTGGTGCTGTATTATAGAGCTCATATGGTTTCTTACTTTTTAACTCAGAACTGTTGTAAAATCCATCCCCATTGCTATGTATACATTTCATCTGTCACTCCTAATGGCTTGAAAGTATTCAGTGGAATGCAGCACTGCATCATACTTAACCAGATTGTTTCCAACCTCTCCCTCCACAAACAATACATCAACATTCTGATATGCATCCTTTTACAGAGGCATGTGAACATTTCCTTGGAATTATACGCCCAGAAATAGAATTACTAGGTCAAAGGATATGCATGTATTTAAGTTGACTAAATACAAACCAGGACTCCCACCAGCAGTTCGTGAGGCTTTATGTATTTCCATTTCAATTTCACCACCAAACTTGGTATCATCCAGCTTTCTAATTTTTGCCAAACTAATAGATGTAGTGATATTTCATTGTGGTTTTATTTTACATTACTAATGCTAATAAATTTGGGCATCTCTTCATACACTTCCTAACCTCCTGGATTTCCTCTTCTCAAAAACTTTTTTTCATTTCTTTGCCAATTTCTCTACTGGGGTTGCTGCCTTTTTCTTGTTGATTACCAGGAGTTATTCGTATATTTTATACGTATAATTCTAGATATATAAGTTTTACTCAATACAAATTTCTTCTCCTAATCTGCCATTTAACTTTATTCTTGGTGATCTTCTGATAAGATCATATTAACAGCTGAGGAACAAGAATCATACTGATAGTACAATTTTCAATAGCAAAACTGGATGCAAATAGACAATGAAAAAATATTTTTAAAGTATAGAAGAAAAGACCATTGAACTTATAACTTTAAATCCAACCAAACTGTCATTCAAATATTGTAGCATAACAAAAGTATCCTTAAGCATACCTGACCTGACATTAAAATTGCTCTTGGAGGAAGCAATCGGATAAAAAGGGCAACCCAGGAAGATGACGTAAAAAATACAGGAGTAAAAGGTGGTCAAACACCTGGATAAAGTTTATTGTAGGAATTTTCTTAAGGCTGGAAAAAAAAAAAAAAAAGAGAAAATACATCCATAAGAACCCAGAACAGGGGCTTCCCTGGTGGCGCAGTGGTTGAGAGTCCGCCTGCCGATGCAGGGGACACGGGTTCGTGCCCCGGTCTGGGAAGATCCCACATGCCGCAGAGCGGCTGGGCCCATGCGCCATGGCCACTGAGCCTGCGCGTCCGGAGCCTGTGCTCCACAACGGGAGAGGCCACAACAGTGAGAGGCCCGCGTACCACAAAAAAAAAAAAAAAAAAAAAAATAGGACCCAGGACAGACTAGAGTATAGAAAATCTGATGCCTGTGGGTTGGACAGCCCCTAGACTATAAAGATGGTCTGTGGCCCAGAAAGTCAGAGCAATTTGTAAAGTTACATATCTGGAGAAAGATTTCTTGACATTAGAGGTGTGGTGGAACAGGAGGGAAGGACGTGGGTGATTTTAAAGGAAGGGTCGTATGTGTATATATTTTCCTTGGGACACAATCCATAGAGTTTACAAGAATTCCAAGGTTAAGAACCACTCTTTTTTTTTTTTTTTTTTTGCGGTACGCGGGCCTCTCACTGCCGTGGCCCCCCCCCCCATTGCAGAGCACAGGCTCCGGACGCGCAGGCCCAGCGGCCATGGCTCACGGGCCCAGTCGCTCCGCGGCATGTGGGATCCTCCCAGACCGGGGCACGAACCCGTGTCCCCTGCATCGGCAGGCAGACTCTCAACCACTGCGCCACCAGGGAAGCCCCACTCTTTATTTTAGATAAATATTATGAGATCAAAAATTTTAATATATAAAGGATAAATTAACTAATTTCAGCTAGAACAAGAATGAGACCCCAAGTGATATGAGTACTCCCTGTGTATAATATCAAGTTCCATTGCTGCCTATACTCAATCTCCTGTGTTTCCTTTATACACTGAGTCAACTAAATCCATTTCTCATTTCTCCTGCAAATGAATATCATTTCATTCTTTCACAGAATTTGCCTCTTGTCAAGGCATCCGGGCATCACAGAGAGATTATTTAAGAGAGCCTGGTTTAAAATATGGCTGCACTGCTAGCAGTGTGGCCTTGGGTAATTGTTTGAACTGTCCTAGCTTTAGCTTCCTCCTCTCCCAAATCAAAATAATAAGAAGAATAGTTGCAACGATTAAATGTAACAGCCTAGTATAGACCTCTCTGTACACTAATTTTCATTGTTTCACTTTGATCAAGAGACTACATAATTGAATTCCCTTTCATGTTTTTGTTCTCAAATTCATGCACACTAGGGACCCCTTCAAGTTTTGCCAATTTGTACTTTTCCAAGAGAAGAGCAGTTCCCACAACCCCTGCCAAAGAAGTAGTGGGATTCACACCACATCTCAGCATCCCCAGTCCCCAGGCACCATCTACAAATATGGCCAACAGCTACTTGGCAGGTCCTTATCAAAGAATGTCCTTAATGGTTGAGATTTCCAGCTTTATAGTGCTTTAAATAATTAGATGTTATGACTAAGAACAATTATAAAAGGAAATCACTTTCATTCTGATCAAATAAAGATTGCAGAGACCTATGTCAGGGTGACTTGAATGGATGCCAATGTTCAGAAGCTAGTGCTTTATTGTATGTAACAGCCCGGCCTCCATGGCAGGCTGCAGGCTGCCCAATTCTTTATGGCTATACTTGAATGCCCTCTGACGCTAGACATATGGCCTCTAGTCATACTGACAAATTCTCTCCAACACAGGCAGCTGGCAAGTGTTCATGCCCCCTTTTTGCCGATGAGAAAACCAAGGGTCAGGTTGGTATAACTATGATCTATGTCCCAAGACTGTCATAAATAATCCTGGAAGATAGTCATAAAAACCTAGTGGTTATTACCTTTGATGCCCTTGTTACCATGAGCTTTGGAAAACAGCCCTCGCAAAAGAAAAAGTCTCCAGGTTATTCTTTCCACCATGTTGTCCTTCCAATACTTGGCAGTACACGCCAAATGATAGGCTTAATAAATTTCACCTCCACGTCACAAACAATACTTCCCCCCCCCAGTCTTGCACAGTTGATGGCCACCTTCAAGAAATATCTGCCATGATACTTCTACAAAGGCTTACTGAGCACTAACTCTGTGCTAGGAATTACGCTAGATGTCAGTGATATCGAGGTGAGGAAGACATAGGCCCTGTGCTCAAGCAATTATCACTGGTATGAAGAACCTGCTTTTTTTAATAATGGAAAGTCCCACAAGAGTTCCTAGTAAGTAGTTCCAATTGCACGGAATAATTATAAGAGACATTTCTGGGCCCCACCCTCTAAAAACCTGACTCAGTAGATCTGGAGTGGTCGGTCCATGACTCGGCTGATTGGTTGGTTTCTGTGGGAAAAAAAAAAAAAATTCAGGTGACATTACTTTGGGATTTAGGAAGCACTAACTTAGGCAGTCAAAAGCTGGTCCTTCCTTTCTTCTCAAGATTTCTTTTTCTTTCTCTCTTCTTTCAACTCTTATTCATTGGAATGCCCCTAGAAAGCCCTAATTAAGAAGAAAAACAAAAAGCTCCAGCTTAAGTGTAGCATGGAAGATCTCTTGTCTACTTAAGCACATAACCATCATTTCCCACACACAGGAGGGAGCTTGGCACCATGAATACTCTGCACCCAGAAACAATCCCTTTCCTGTAGTTCCCCCCCTAAAGGGAATAGTGATCAGGTGACCCTGTGACCTGGCACCCACTCTGCATGCCCATGACTCAGACTGCCCAGTCTCACTGCTTCTCTGTGTAGCATTCAAAGGTCCCCCAAGTGACCAGAGCCTCCAAAACAACAGACATCAAGGTTGCTGTTGGACCCTGTTCCCCTTGAGCTAAAGGCTCAAAGGAGTAAAGTGAAGGGAGTTTGTCCAATGATTGAGATGATGCTTGTCAACCACCCTTCCTTCTGAAAATGCAACAAAGAACCTCCTCCTCTTCCTCTTTCTGAAACACCAAGCCCTCCAGTGACTCAGTATTTTCACTAAGTGTAGTTCATGATTTGTGCCCAAACACTATCAAAATAGGAATTACAATAAAGCTAAAGTCCATTTCCTTGTGAATCAAAGGTTTAGTTTACTACAAAAAGGAAAAGGTTCCAGCACATCAGGACAAGTCTATTTGCATGTGTGCCATGCTCCTGGGCTACTTTTGGTCACAGGTGGAGCTGTGGGGCGGGCAGCTGTGCTGCTTTTTTTGAACTGCCACTTCTCTAATTTGGTAGGACAGCAACTTGAATGAACGAATGAAGACATGGAGAAGATGAAAAGGAGATAGAAATAGAAATGGAAATGGAAGAAAAGAAAAGGCAAGAAAAGGACAAAGACAACTCAGAATTTTAGACATCTCAAGGGTCCAAAGGAAAAAAAGATCTGCCTCCAAAGACAAAGCAGTTAATTCAATCAAGCAGTAACTCTAAGTGAGGCATGTGTGGTCAAACTAACACCAGAGAGAAACTAGTGAACGAAGCTAAGCTTGGCCTCAGCAAACCCAGAGACAAAGTCAGATAAGACAGTCAGTCAGTACCTGGGTATCCATGACCCCCGATCCAGGTCAGGGATCAGATTACTTAGCCAGAAAACTATACAATGCCCAGCTCACAAACTCTATAAAAGGTAGCCATTATTGTTGTTATTATTACTTTTATTAACGATGAATATGGACGTTTTTGACTTCAGCCGAGGATTTCTACCACTGTCTATGGGAGCAAATACAAAACAAAAACAAAAACAGGACAAGAAATGTAACAGGATCACAATAATATAAACTGAATGGCATGAGAACTTTAAGAAAATAAAACAAAACAAATTTCAGTTAGTGTGTTCCACAAAGTCACACCGTGAAAAAAAAGTGTTGGCAGTGGGGCAGAAGACAGAAATCCAACAGCTCCAGGAACCCCACGTGTACCTTCCTGTTCACAAAGCCAGTGATAGCCAAGATGTCAGGACTTTTCTATACGCCAGGAACTGTTCTAGATACTTTGCACATATTACTTCATTTAATCCTTATAGAAATGCTTTGAAGTATTAGCCTCATTTTACAGATGAAGAAATAGAATGAGGTTAAGAAACTTGGCTAAAACATTCAACTCATCAAAAAAGCCAGGGTTCCAACCTGGGCACTCTGATTCCACACCTCCTAATCACCATATGACACTATCTCCCAAGAGAGTTAAGTCCCATGTAACCAATGGTTCATCCCTCCATCCCTCAATCTATTCATCCATCCATCCATTCATCTATCTATTCATTCAGAAAATATTTGTTGACTGTCACCCTACTATCATCCAGTCTGTATTTCGCACTGAGGATACAGCAGTGAACAAGTAAAAGGTCCCTGACTTCAAAGAGCTTCCATTTTCATGGGAATTGGGGGGAGGTGGAAGAGAGACAGCACAAATTTCTTCTCACCAGAACAAGGAAAACAGTAGATCAGAAAGAATCTCTTCAAATAAACATCTTGAGGCCCCCAGCCTTATATTTCCACAGGGCACATTTAGAAAAACATTTCTAAAATTTCAGCTAAGGGATACAGATAAAACCATCAATGGCATTAAAACCAGATGTTCTACATTCAACAAATTCCACAAACACCAACTAAGCACCAGCCACTGTCCTCACAGTGGCAAAGTAGAAACTGAGCTCAGGGAGGCCCAAGCTCAGTCAGATAAGCAGGAAGTGGGGCCAAAGCTCTGGTGAGCTTCCCACTCTGCCACAGATGCCTAGAAGGATTTTACCAGGGGATGCTGAGCCCAAAATCTAACAGTCTAATACAACCTGAACATCCTTGCCTTCCTTCTTTCTCCAAAGGTTTCCAGTCCTACATGCACAGCCAAAGATGCAACTCAGAACACGTGTCTTTCTGAAACGGAACCTTTTGTACCAGTGAGGTGGCCTTCACAGGAAGATGCACAGACTCAGGGCAAACATCCAGACAGATTGCTAAGCAGTCCCAGACCCACCTCAGCTCAAGCATAGATTGCCCAGTGTGTAGATGCCACCAAGCTGTGGATTGCAGAAACCTTGGAAGACTGCCTCTTCTGATGCAAGAAGTGTTGGGTTCCTTGGGGAATCATCTCAGATTTCTTTTTTGTTTGTTTGTTTTGTTTTGCAGTACATGGGCCTCTCACTGTTGTGGCCTCTCCCGTTGCGGAGCACGGGCTCCGGACGCGCAGGCTCAGCGGCCATGGCTTACGGGCCTAGCCGCTCCACGGCATGTGGGATCTTCCCGGACCGGGGCACGAACCCGTGTCCCCTGAATCAGCAGACGGACTCTCAACCACTGTGCCACCAGGGAAGCCCTCAGGTTTCTTTTTTTATCCAGAAAAATTGACACAATGCCAGTTGTAGAGTATGTGCTCACTAAACTCTCATGGATTCATTGATCACCAGTTCTTCGTTCTTTTTCAGAGGGTGAGAAAACCATGTAGACAGCAGCGGCTGCACATGAACCTGGAGAGCAAGTTCCCAGCCTATCGAGTTTAACTGCAGTCCTTAAGTCCCAGGGGCTTGATTCAGGCTGCTGACGGATGAGCACAACAGCTCCAGTTGCCACAGCAGACAAAACACGCTGGTGAGAGTACTGAGCCAACAAATCCATTTTCTTCTGCTCTGAACATTTTGTAGGTTTTGAAATGCAGGCAGGATATTTAACCAGGTGTCCCTGGGGGGATGTCATGTGATCCCCAAGAAAGAGCAAAGTTTTGCCAAATGTTGCATAAGATTCTTACCCTTTCCATCTTTCATCCATAGGACGTATGTTCCGCAGAACCTAGGACCTTCGCTGGCCAGGAGTCCTTACTCCTAACCATCGTGCAGGCCTATGTGTCCTGAGCAGAGTTGTGTCTGAGGCCTCTGACATTCCCAAGTATCACAAGCAGCCTGGTCCTTCATTGTGATCCACTTGGAAAGCATAGACGATAGGGAGCTATTGGAGGTTTTTAACCGAGGAGAAATAGGGTCAGAGTTGTGCTCCCTTTAAATGTGGTTTTGACAACAGTGTGGAGATATATTGGAGTTAGGAGAAAGGGAAGGTACAGAGAGAGTGTTTCTAACAATTGTTCCAGCAAGAATCAGCTAGGGTTGAACCCAGAGTGGTGACTATAGATGACCCCAAGCCACCTGGTTGTCATTTTTTTCCATTCTGAAGGCACAGTGTTTTTGTAGTCTCAGAATCTGTCACATGGTAGGTATTTGTTGGATTAATAAAAAGTAAATGAATCTGGAGTGAGCCATTCATTTTAAAGATGAGGAAACCAGGATCAGAAATTACCTGCCCATTGTCATTTAGATAGGCAAGGGCAGAGATGGGTTAGTGATTTTCACACTTTGTCATGTGTCAAAATCATGATTCTCAGAGTTTGTGATTTGGTAGGTCTGAGATAGGGTCAGAGAATTTGCATTTCTACCAAGCCCCAAAGGGTGATGCTGCAGCTGCTGGTCCAGGGATCACATTTGAGAACCCCTTGCCTTACCCAGTTGCTGTCTACAATACCTAGCTGTCTTTTCTAAAGAAAAAAAGATGGGGGGAGCCTGGCCTGGCTCTGTCACCCCTCATTGCTTGGCTCTGAGCCTTGGGGAGAATAGGCATTCCAGGCTGTGCAATGGTGTATACATAACTTGGTGGTTGAGAGTCCAGACTCACAAGCCAATACCTAGGTTTGATCCTGCCTCCACCAACTTTAGGCAGGTTACTTATCGTCTCTGAGTACATATATTATAACATTTCTATGAGGGTTAGATTAGTTATATGGAAAACATACATGTAAAACACCATCCGTGGTGAAGTTGAACCAACATTCCGACTTTGAGAACTAGCCATGACCAGCTCTTTCTGTTGGCTCACAGGCCCTGCCTTTTCCATATACGATGTTCAGATTAATGCCAGATCCATGTCCCACCTCTACTGCCCCTCATTTTTACTATTTATCTCCTCGTGGGCACACTCCTACTCCTTCACAGACACTTGTGCCCAACCCGATACCTGGTCTGAGAGGCAGGCCTCCTCTCTGAGTCATCAACACCAGGAATGGTGTCATCTTGTCATACAGTTACTCCCACCCACCAAGATACGGTTAGACCTGTGTTGGCCTAAGGGTCTTCACACAGTGGGAGAGCCCCAGCATGCTCATAGAACCATCTATTCCGCGTGTGTCAAGGAAAGCCTGCGCCGTGCCCTGTCCCCATCGGACCCTTCCCCCTTGGCAGCTGTTTCATTAGATCTTAGTGCCCCACCTGGCTCAGTACATGTTCCCCAGACGGTGAGGCCATGAGGTGACTAAGGGAGAAGGCCGAGCAACCTGAGTGCAGTGGAGAATCCTGCCTGGAGTGGGGATGGGAAGGAGCCCTCAAGCACAACCACGAAATCAGGAACGAGTTGGCCCTGCCAGGTGGACCGGGGCGGGTTTCCCAGCAACAGCTCCTGCCATCCTCAAGGTGCCCGGGGCTCCGCTGCAGTTGAGGTCAGGAGATGTGCCAAGGGAGGCTGGCTCAGGATCCCCTGTGGCTTCCGGCCTGGACAAACACACCTCCACAGTCCTGGTGGATTGTCACCTCTGCGGACCCTCGGGCGCACTCACACTGGCCCATTGCTCTTCTTCCTGCTGCCAGCTCTCTACCTTTTCCTCCCCGTCGCTGCCCCTGCGACCCCAGCAGAGCCTCATCACTCTGGACACGCTGAGCCGGCCTTGGGGCTCAGCACTGCCACCCCGGTGTGCACCACAGAGTCGGGGTTCTCAACAAGCACTTTCCTATTTGGGGGACATTCTTTCAAGCAGGAACCAAAGCAGCGTATTGTGGAAAAGTCATTTAGTTGACAAAGATTTTTAACTGATTTCTGTCATCAGAATCCTTTTTTCCCTCCCAAATGAGTTATTAAGCAGATCCCCAAAGTATAAAACAGATAAAGGAGGACCAACTCCAGTGAAAACAGGGTGGGTCCGCAGGCTGTCTCTGGGTCTCCCCACATTTCAGCTTCCCTGGCCCTCAGTCCAGGCAGCCCCACAAGCACCTGCGCAGAACACACACAGCTGGAAATGCTCTGCATCAGAACATCCCCTCTGAGCTCACCTCACAGACTTTGAGACCCACTCCCTGCATCACCCCCGTCACCTGGCTCAGCCTCTCATCCTGGCCCACTGGCCATGACAGACGGCTCCCAGGAGGCACCTCAGAGACACGCCTGTCTTCTCCCAGCCTGGTCCAGACCTGACTCTGCTGTTACAGGGTCCCATTTCCATCCCTCTCCGCTTCCACCGCCTCCCTACCCCCTGCCCAGGCTGATGGCAGGTGGCCATCCCATGGCATTTTGCACCTGAAACTTGAGGGCAATTCAGAGCCAAGTCTACCCGTCAGAAGAGTTGAGCTTCCTGCACAAGGCAGACTGCCTCAGTGCTAAGGGGCAAAGCATTAGGGCTTCTGGGGGAGTGAGGGGTGGGGCTTCAGAAATGAGCCCTCCTGTTACATGTAACTTCTAAGCTGCCTTGGTATTAGGTAATGCTCGAAAAACCAGAACACTCTGACTTCTGGGCCGACAGGTCACCTAGTGAGGGCCCACTGCGGTCCTCTGCAGCAGAGCCTAGGCCCCTCACCCACACTTGCCAGGCCTCCTCCAAGTCAACCCTAAATCCCTTTCCAGCAAGTCTACCCACAGGCCCCTGTGCTGCTGCAGTTCCAACAGGTACAACAGAAAAATGACCACCGATTAAGATGGCAACATTCACCACTCCCTTCTTCTTCGCCAAAAGCTAGTGTGCTTTGCTGTCATGTCTGAGGTTTGGTTGACTTTCCCTGAAAACCAAGACAACCTGAAGACACAAATGTGGATCCAACCGCAAGGCCCACTGCCCATCCTACTCCCCCGCCTCGAACGTCCTCCCCATGCTTCTCCGTCTACTCACTTCCCAGGATCCTCAAAGCCTTGCCCAAGACCTACATCTTCCATGAAACTACTTATGATTCCATCCTCAATTGTGATAATTAATCACATCCTGCCTGAATTTTCAATGGACATTGAAGTGTTTTTGTTTATTTCCATAACTCAGTTGTTGGTTGCTTGTAGGCAAGGACCAAGCCTTCCTGGAATCTCCCATGGTGTCCAGCACCATGTTTTATACTGTGATTTGAAAACAACTAGTATTTAACTAGTGTTGGTTGTGTTACCCACGCACTGTCTAGGTCCGCCACATGTTAGATACTTACACACTCTTTGAAGATAGTTGCCGTAAACCGGCTTCATCCAAAGAAAAAGAGGCTGAAAAAAGAATGTAAGAGCAAACACAATTTTAATCTCATAATTTCTTAGTTCATTTCAGATTTTTCCTAAGCAAACATTCATAAGTTTGGTCTGTATAATACATGTCTCCTATCTCCCAATACCCCCTCTACCCCACTCCAATCCACTTTCCAAAATGCAGCCAAGAGATTTATTTATCATGCAAATCTGTCATCTTCTTCCACTGCTTTAAACCTCTCAGAGGCTTCCAATCGCCCTTAGGCCCTAGTCCAAATCCTTCACCTAACTTCCTAGGCCCTGGGGAATCCAGACTTGCTGCCTTTCTAACCTCACCTTCTATCGGTCCGCTGTGCTTTCTAGGATTTGCATATTCAGCTTGCAGTTCTTAAAACTTCCATACTATGCCCTCTCTCGACTCCAGGCCTTCACATGAGCTCTTCCGCTGTCTATAAATTTTCTTCTCCTCCCTCTTTCCTTCCCTCCCCTGCATGCCTTCACCTGCTCGATTCCTGGTAAATCTTCAGTTTTCTGATTAAGCATCACTTACCCAGAAAGGACTTACCTGGGCCCCAGAACTAAGATCAGAGAAACTGCCAGTTACTCACACAACATCCTTCCTGTCTCCTTTTCATTAGCGGTCTTCCCACCCGTTTGTTTTTCCTTCTAGTCCCTGAGGCTAGGGAACATGTCCCTCTTGCTCATCCATGTATGCCCAGTACCAAGAATAGTGCTGGTTGAGTAAAACTGAAACATCCTCACATTTCAGCCAATGTTCAGGACAGCTTTCCCACGTATGCTTCAGGCCATGAAGACATCCTTCAGTTGAGCACTTTAGGATCACTGTTTTTGAGATAGTTTACAATTAAAGAAATACTTACTGTGCAGAAGAGTTCCATGGCCTCTAATTCAGTCCACTTTAGCATAACAAATCAAATCACTTACTTCCCCTACCACAATCTTATCCTCTGCCTCTGCCCTGTCCACCAGCCTCACTTGTGGTCTGTGGCTTGTGGAGCACAAGAGGAAGGAAGACAGCCAGTCATGGCCACCAACATAACCACCACCAATCAATACTACTACCCAGCACATTGTTGCCACTTTAAATAAAGCTGTCTTTCCTACTGGAAGAAAAGGTTCTAACACAGCTGATGGTCTGCACATCTCAAACAGCTTCAGTTGATTGATCAACAGGTAACCACAGATGGCTTTATGTGTACACAGACTAGCCCACCATTTATGGAATGTGGTTTCAGAGGGCACCCCTGGCCTCCATCCACATTTCCCCCACTCCTGATCCAAGGTCTACCAGTTAGACCTTGGTTCTTTTGCTGAAATCAGTGGTTCTCAAACTTAACGTGTGTTGAAATCACCTGGAAGATTTAATAAACGATAGATGGCTGGGCCCCACCCCCAGAATTTCCAGTTCAGGAGGCCAGGCTCAGGCCCACAGATCAGTATTCCTAAGCTCCAGGCAATGCTGATACTGCTGGTCCAGGGACCACACACAGAACCTCTCACTTAACTAGAACTTGTTTCCAGGCCTGGTTGTGCATGAGAATCACCTGTGAAGCTTTTTAATATTCCAGAGTTTGCGTGGAGCCCGGGCTTCCTCATTTCTCAATGAACCACCAGTGATGCTGATGCACAGCCAAGACTGAAAACCACAAGTGTTTATCCCTGTTTAAAGGCAATCGTCCCTCTAAAGGGCTAACACACTGAAGTGGAATCAGTGATTTACATGTTAGTGTGAATGAGTTCCTGAGCGTTCCTGAGAGATTTTAGTGGAGGGAAGGGTGTGAGTACTGAAGACCCTAGACTGAGGGACACATGTGGATAAGGCACACCCAGGGGAGGGAAACCAAGGCGGCCAAAACCATCTTTACTCACCTCACCAACAGGGTCGTCCAGCCTGTGAAAGCCCTTTGCAGCAGCCCTAGATCAGACAGTTGCAGCCACCTCCTTGGACACTCTCACAAACTTGACTTTGCTTCTCAGGCTCACTGACTGTGGCCAAGACCATCAAAATGGCAACGTGCAAAACCCAGCTGGTCAGATATTCTGACGGAAACCCCAGATACCACTTAATCTCTGGCCATGGGCCGGCCCTGCCCCTGACCTCTTGTGCCCTTCCTTGTCCAGGGAGCCCCTGGAGAACCCTGCCTTATGGATTTGATCATTGGTGCTCCCTCCTGCATGGGAGGGGAGTGGACTTCAAGCTTTATTTCTTTATTAGGAGAAATGACAGCTCTCTTTAGCTGAGCATACTCAGATGTTTATCTCACTGCCTTTCAACCCCAGTTGGAGTGACTGATGGGGGAAAGGGAACAACTTTTTTCCAGTTTCCTCTCCCAAATGCAAGCTTTGCGTTCTCACTGCTCCTCAACTATTAGCTTAGTTCTTTCATGGCTTTAAGCCGGCTCAGTCTTCTAAGGGAACCACTCTCACTGCTCCTGCAACACCAGTCTCTAACAAGAAACTCCAAATTTAAGAGAGAGTTTCCACTTTCAAACTGTAGCATCTCCAGCCAGGGGCAGGGCCTGGCTAAACTGGGAGTGAGGCTGGTGTGACTGGAGGTTCCAGAAAGTGGCTGCAAGACAGGAAGTCCTCGTGCTCCCAGAGGGGTAGAGGTGCACTGTGTGGGAGTGGGGCCTGAGGGTGTCTGCAAAATGTATTTCTCTTAATCCTGTGTTGTGCTAAGGATGGCCTGAATGCAAGCCTCATTCCTGATCTGCCGAAAGCATGGAAGGCCTTGCACTGTGGAAAGAGCTGGGATGGGTCAGGGGAAGAAGGTCCAGATTCCCTCAGGTGTTGAGGAGGTCAGACAGAGGGTTTACAGGAAAAGATCCCTGAGAAACAGGAGGCCGAGGCTCCCTCTGACCAGGTGAACAACCTCAGAAAAGCCATGCCTCTGTATATATATATACACCACATCTTCTTTATCCACTCCTCCATTGATGATCACTTAGGTTGTGTCCATGTGTTGGCTATTGCAAATGGTGCTATTAACATTAGGGTGCTTGTATCTTTTCAAATTAGTATTTTTTCTTCTATATATACCCAGCAGTGGAATTGCTGGGTCATATGGTATTTCCAATTTTAGTTTTGTGTGGAACTTCCACACTAGTTTCCCTAGTGACTGCAGCAATTGATGTTCCCATCAGCAGTGTACTAGGGTTCCCTTTTCTCCACATTTTCACCAAAATTTGATATTTGTGTTATTTTTGATGTTAGCCATTCTGACAGGTGTGAGGTGATATCTCATTGTGGTTTTTGTTACTCAGCCATAAAAAAGAATGAAATTATGCCATTTGCAACAATGTGGATGACCTAGAGGGTATTATGCTTAGTTAAATAAGTAAACGGAGAAAGAAAATACTCCATGTTATCACTTATATGTGGAATCTAAAAAAATAAAACATACAAATGTATATATAACAAACAGAAACAGACAAAGATATAGAGAAAAAACTACTGTTTACCGGGGGGGAAAAGAAAGAGGGAGGGGTGAGATAGGGGTAGGAGATTAAGAGACACAAACTACTATGTATTAAATAGATAAGCAACTAGGATATATTGTACAGCACAGGAAAATATAGCCATTATTTTGTAATAAGTTTAAATGGAGTATAATCTATAAAAATATTGAATCACGATGTTGTATACCTAAACTAATATAATAGTGTAAATCAACTATACTTCAATTAAAAAAAAAGAAACAGAAAATCCATGCCTCCTTGCAAGGCCTCAATTTCCTCATCTGTAAATTGAGGAGGCTGAATGAAGTGATTCTTATATCACACAGGCCCGATGTTCTATGATTCCACAATTGAACTCGTATTGAGCCACTTACCCTAAAATACAATGAGCAATTGCTAAAATTGCATTAAACTGAATACAAAGTATTTCATCTGTAGTACTGGAGTGAATTTACAAATAACAAGAACTTCCAAGAAAACATTCACTCTCTCTCTCCCTGAAAGATTATGTAAAATGATAAAGGACTTTCTAAACAAGGTCCTGTGCAAAGAGGTTCGATTTATGAACCTAACATCACTTAAAGAGGAAATAATACTATGATCCCTAAAGCTCTTAATCTGAAAGACAGGACATGTAAGTGAGGAAAACTCAAGAAGAAAGGAAGCCTTCCTCCAGGAGGCAGACTGAATACCTCTCCCTTTGAGTACAGACTAACTAGCTTCTAACATGCAGAGTATATAAAGGAGGGGAGTAACTATGGTGGAGAAACCTGGCAGACACCACTTTAACCAAGTAACCAAGGTCAACACGACCAGTGATAAGTTGTGCACCCCTGATGCCACGAGAAAGACACTACCTCTCTGTGACGTTCTTCCCCCAAAATCCATAACTCTGGTCTAATTATGAGGAAGTATCAGGCAACTCAAATTCAGGCACATTCTACAAAATGCCTGAATGGTTCTTTTCAAAACTGTCCAAGTCATAAAAGCAAGGTAAGCCTGAGAAATTTTTACAGATCAGAGGAGATTAAGGGGACATGATAACTAAATGCCACAGGGTATCCTGGATTGGATCCTGGTACAGAAAAAAAAGACATTAATGGAAAAACTGGCGAAATGCAAATAAAGTCTATAATCTAGTTAAGAGTATTATACTGATGTTCATTTCTTAGTTTTGATAAATGTACCATAGTTATATAAGATCTTAACATTAGGGGAAGCTGGGTGAAGAGTATCCAGGAATTCTCTGTACTTTATTTTAACAACTCTTCTGTAAAGCTAAAATTATCTCAAAATAAAAAGCTAAAAAAAAGACTACAAGGGATAGACAAAGTTATTAATGCTGAAAATGTGTCAACTAACAATGAATATGGCATTACTCTTTGGATGTAAGACATATCTTTTTAAACATAAGATTTTAAATTTGTACATCATTAAACCTGAATGAAATGTCAAAAAACCATGGCATCACTATCTTTGTCTCCATATTCACTAAGTTACACTATAATCTGTATAAGAGATGTTCTGTCTTGTTCATCACTGTATCTCCGTCACCTAACTCAGAGGAGACATTCAGAAAGAATGTGTTGAGTGAATGAATGATGTGATTCTGGGCTTTGTACACAGATAATTAGATAAACTCAACTCCTGAATTCTTGGAACATACAATCTAAGAAGATATATTTTAAATTATTGTATTTATATTTTTATGTGTTATTTGTATATAAATCTGAGAAGTCTAAGATTTATATGTAAAATTTAAGAATATACATATATTAAAAAAATATACATATGTGTGTGTATATATATAATCAAAGAGAGCACTATAACAATATTAAGCCAATTTGAGAAAAAGTGAATTTATCTCAGGAGGGATTTTTGCCTTATTTTGCTCCCTGCTGTATCCTCAGCAGTTTTGGAATAGCTTTGGCATGACCTGACACTCAATATATATTTGTTCAATGGATGAATGGATCAAACCTCATGTACCTGCCAAGGGAATGTCTTCCAGTTCCTTTCAGTTGAGTGTGTAGGAAGAGTGGGGTTGCTGCAGAGAAACCCTCTGTCTCCCAGCCTTGAGGCAAGTTGGCATGTGCTGTGTTTGTGCTCAGTGTTCCCCTGGGATGCCTTAGAGGTTCTCCCACTCTGCCTTCCATGGCCTTTCAGAATCCTCATTGTACACAAAGGTCTGACTGTGCTTTTGTCCAAAGGCAAGAAAAGAAATACCACATCGGAAATGTCTCTGCACTCATTTCCACATTGCAATTCATGTTGACTTGGTGAAGAAATTCAACGGAACTGAACAGCTCTTTGCAGAATGGAACTTTACATGAAAGCCCCCAAGCAAAAATTGCAGAATGAGTCCCTTTACCCCCCTGAATTACCAAATAAACATCTCTCCAGGGAAGAGCTTCTCTTGTGGGGTCCTTAAGTGGTATTTACACCCATACTCATGTGAGCTCTTAACTCTGGATACAGCACAGGTAATTTCTCTACTTCAGGAACTCTCAAAGTATAGCCATGGTTCCAAACATGCAACACAACTGTGTACATAGAAATCTGCCTGGGAAGCCAAAGGTAATTAACTCTGTGCTTTTTTTGCTTCAGAATCTCAACCTCGAATATTTTTGTTATTCTCCTCCAGGCACTCCCACTATTAGGGACTAAAATTGAAATGAAGTGTCGTCTCTTCACCAGGGCTCTATAATTAATGGAGGAAAGGGAAATGATTTTAGTGGGGTAAGGTCTCCTTTACCTGCATTGTTTCCACTGTTATTCATGGGAAAACAGAGAGAACTCCTTGAAATAATTTATCTCGGGGACAGACTTAACAGCTGCAAACGAGGCGATTTGAGGAGCATCCAAAAGTCCATCCAACCAAAACTAACTTCCTTTCTCTCCCACCACAGGGACTAAAATTGTCAGTATTCATTTTCAGCAAGTCACTCCCTCATCTCTGAAAATTTGAATAAAGATATTATCTGAGTGGGGTGACAAATTAAGCCATTGTCATGCAAGGAGAGGTTGATATTTATCAGATTAGCCAGCCAGTTATTTTAAAAAGTTCTTAAGAAAAGGTACCTGGGAATGTACTGGCTAAATGATGAAGGGGATGCTGCTGCTGCTGATGATGATGATGATAGAAATGACGGTAATGGTGAGGAAGAGGAGGAGGAGGAGGAGGAGGATAACAATGATATGGCTAATGATGGTGGGGATGATGACGGTGGTGATAGTGATTGAGCTTATTGGTAGTAGAGCTGTTAACAAAAAAAAAATACCATTTTTGAACAACGTGCTACATACCACTCACTATAATAAGCACTCTGTATTAATTATTTCACTTCGTCCTCACATTCACTTTTTTTAAAATTTTATTTTTTTATACAGCAGGTTCTCATTAGTTATCTATTTTATACATATTAGTGTATATATGTCAGTCCCAATCTCCCAGTTCATCTCACCACCACCACTACCACCCACCCCACTCTCCCCTTTTGGTGTCCATACGTTTGTTCTCTACATCTGTGTCTCTATTTCTGCCTTGCAAACCGGTTCATCTGTACCATTTTTCTAGGTTCCACATATATGCGTTAATAGACGATACTTGTTTTTTTCTTTCTGACTTACTTCACTCTGTATGACAGTCTCTACAAATGACCGAATTTCATTCCTTTTTATGGCTGAGTAATACTGCATTGTATGTATATATGTACCATATCTTCTTTATCCATTTGTCTCTCGATGGGCATTTACATTGCTTCCATGACCTGGCTATTGTAAATAGTGCTGAAATGAATATTGGGGTGCATGTGTCTTTTGGAATTATGGTTTTCTCTTGGGTGTATGCACAGTAATGGGATTGCTGGGTCATATGCTAATTCTATTTTTAGTTTTTTAAGGAACCTCCATACTGTTCTCCATAGTGGCTGTATCAATTTACATTCCACCAACAGTGCAAGAGGGTTCCCTTTTCTCCACACCCTCTCTAGCATTTGTTGTTTGTAGATTTTCTGATGTTGCCCATTCTAACCCTTGTGAGGTAATACCTCATTGTAGTTTTGATTTGCATTTCTCTAATAATTAGTGATGTTGAGCAGCTTTTCATGTGCATCTTGGCCATCTGTATGTCTTCTTTGGTGAAATGTCTATTTAGGTCTTCTGCCCATTTTTGGATTGGGTTGCTTGTTTTTTTAATATTGAGCTGCATGAGCTGTTTATATATTTTGGAGATTATTCCTTTGTCCATTGATTCATTTGCAAATATTTTCTCCCATTCTGAGGGTTGTCTTGTCATCTTCTTTATAGTTTCCTTTGCTGTGCAAAAGCCTTTAAGTTTCATTAGGTCCCATTTGTTTATTTTTGTTTTTATTTCCATTACTCTAAGAGGTGGGTCAAAAAAGATCTTGCTGTGATTTATGTCAAAGGGTGCTCTTCCTATGCTTTCCTCTAAGAGTTTTATAGTGTCCAGTCTTACATTTAGGTCTTTAATCCATTTTGAGTTTATTTTTGTGTATGGTGTTAGAGTTCTAATTTCATTTTTTACATGTAGCTCTCCAGTTTTCCCATCACCACTTGTTGAAGAGATTGTCTTTTCTCCATTGTATATCCTTGCCTCCTTTGTCATAGATTAGTTGATCACAGGTGTGTGGGTTTATCTCTGGGCTTTCTATCCTGTTCCATTGATCTATATTTCTGTTTTTGTGACAGTACCATATTGTCTTGATTATTGTATCTTTGTAGTATAGTCTGAAGTCAGGGAGCCTGATTCCTCCAGCTCTGTTTTTCTTTCTTAAGATTTCTTTGGCTATTCGGGGTCTTTTGTGTTTCCATACAAATTGTAAAATTTCTTGTTCTAATCCTGTGAAAAGTGCCATTGGTAATTTGATAGGGATTGCATTAAACCTGTAGATTGCTTTGGGTAGTATACTCATTTTCACAACATTGATTCTTCCAATCCAAGAGCTTGGTATATTGCTCCATCTGTTTAAGTTACCTTTGACTTCTTTCATCAGTGTTTTATAGTTTTCTGGGTAAAGGTCTTTTGCCTCCTTAGGTAAGTTTATTCCTAGGTATTTTATTCTTTTTGTTGAGATGGTAAATGGGATAATTTCCTTAATTTCTCTTTCTCATCTTTCATTTTAGTGTAGAGGAATGCAAGATACTTCTGTGCATTAATTTTGTATCCTGCAACCTTACCAAATTCATTGATTAGTTCTAATATTTTTCTGGTAGCATCTGTAGGATTTTCTATGTATAGTATCATGTCATTGGTGAACAGTGACAGTTTTACTTCTTTTCCAATTTGGATTATTTTTATTTCTTTTTCTTCTCTGATTGCTGTGGCTAGGACTTCCAATACTATGTTGAATAACAGTGAGGAGAGTGGATATCCTTGTTTTTTTCCTCCTCTTAGAGGAAATGCTTTCACTTTTTCACCATTGAGAATGACCTTTGCTGTGGGTTTGTCGTATATGGCTTTTATCATGTGGAGGTACGTTCCCTCTATGCCCACATTCTGGAGAGTTTTTATCATAAATCGGTGTTGAATTTTGTCAAAAGATTTTTCTGCATCCATTGAGATGATCATATGGTTTTTAGTCTTCAATTTGTTAATATGGTGTATCACATTGATTCATTTGCATATACTGAAGAATCCTTGCATCCCTGGGATAAATCTCACTTGATCATGGTGTATGACCCTTTTAATGTGTTGTTGGATTTTGTTTGCTAGTATTATCTTGAGGATTTTGCATCTATATTCATCAGTGATATTGGTCTGTAATTTTCTTTTTTTGTAGTATGTTTGTCTGGTTTTGGTATCAGAGTCATGGTGGCCTCGTAGAATGAGTTTGGGAGTGCTCTTTCCTCTGTAATTTTTGGAAGAGTTTGAGAAGGATGGGTGTTAGCTCTTTTCTAAATGTTTGATAGAATTCACCTGTGAAGGCTTCTGGTCCTTGACTTTTGTTTGTTGGAAGATTTTTCATCACAGTTTCAATCTCATTACTTGTGATTGGTCTGTTCATATTTTCTATTTCTTCCTGGTTCAGTCTTGGAAGGTTATACTTTTCTAAGAATTTGTCCATTTCTTCCAGGTTGTCCATTTTATTGGCATAGACTTGCTTGTAATAGTCTCTTATGATGCTTTGTATTTCTGCGACATCTTTTGTAACTTCTCCTTCTTCATTTCTAATTTTATTGATTTGAGTCCTCTCCTTCTTTTTCTTGATGTGTCTGGCTAAAGGTTTATCAGTTTTGTTTATCTTCTCAAAGAACCAGCTTTTAGTTTTATTGATTTTTTTTTTTTTTTTTTTTTTTTTGTGGTACGCGGGCCTCTCGCTGTTGTGGCCTCTCCCGTTGCAGATCACAGGCTCCAGACGTGCAGGCTCAGCGACCATGGCTCACGGGCCAAGCTGCTCTGCAGCATGTGCGATCTTCCCAGACCAGGGCACGAACCCACGTCCCCTGCATCGGCAGGCGGACTCTCAACCACTGCACCACTAGGGAAGCCCAGTTTTATTCATCTTTGATGTTGTTTTCATTGTTTGTATTTCATTTATTTCTGCTCTGATCTTCATGATTTCTTTCCTTCTACTAAAGTTGGGTTTTGTTTGTTCTTCTTTCTCTAGTTCCTTAGGTGTAAGGTTAGATTGTTTATTTGAGATTTTTCTTATTTCTTGAGGTAGTATTGTATTGTATTGCTTGTATTGCTATATACTTCCCTCTTAGAACTGCTTTTGCTGCATCCCATAGGTTTTGGATTGTTGTGTTTTCATTGTCATTTGTCTCCAGGTATTTTTTGATTTCCTCTTTGATTTCTTCAGTTATCTCTTGGCTATTTAGTAACGTATTATTTAGCCTCCATGACTTTGTGTTTTTACAGGTTTTTTCCCTGTAATTTATTTCTAATCTCATAGCATTGTGGTCAGAAAAAAATGCTTGATATAATTTCAATTTTCTTAAATTTATCAAGGCTGGATTTCTGACCCAAGATGTGAGTTATCCTGGAGAATGTTCTGTGTGCACTTGAGAAGAAAGTGTAATCTGCTGTTTTTGGATGGAATGTCCTATAAATACCATTTAAGTCCATCTGATCTATTGTGTCATTTAAACCTTGTGTTTCCTTATTAATTTTCTGTCTGGATGATCTGTCTATTGATGCAAGTGATGTGTTAAAGTCCCCCACTATTATTGTGTTACTGTTGATTTCCTCTTTTATAGCTGTTAGCATTTGCCTTACGTATTGAGGTGGTCCTATGTTGGGTGCATATATATTTAAAATTGTTATATCTTCTTCTTGGATTGATCCCTTGATCATTATGTAGTGTCCTTCCTTGTCTCTTGTAATAGTCTTTATCTTAAAGTCTCTTTTGTTTGATATGAGTATTGCTACTCCAGCTTTCTTTTGATTTTCATTTGCATGGAATACCTTTTTCCATCCCCTCCCTTTCAGTCTGTATGTGTCTTAGGTCTGAAGTTGGTCTCTTGTACACAGCATACATATGGGTCTTGTTTTTGTATCCATTCAGTGAGCCTGTATCTTTTGGTTAGAGCATTTAATCCATTCAAATTTAAGGTAATTATCAATATGTATATTTCTGTTACCATTTTCTTAATTGTTTTGTGTTTGTTTTTATAGGTCTTTTTCTTCTCTTGTGTGTCCCACTTAGAAAAGTTCCTTTAGCATTCATTGTACAGCTGGTTTTGTGGTGCTGAATTCTCTTAGCTTTTGCTTATCTGTAAAGCTTTTGATTTCTCCATTGAATCTGAATGAGATTCTTGCCAGGTACAGTAATCTTGGTTGTAGGTTCTTCCCTTTCATCACTTTAAATATATCATGCCACTCCCTTCTGGCTTGAGGAGTTTCTGCTGAGAAATCTGCTGTTAACCTTATGGGAGTTCCCTTGTATGTT
The DNA here is from genome assembly GCF_964165515.1 of Mesoplodon bidens. Taxonomy (NCBI): domain Eukaryota; kingdom Metazoa; phylum Chordata; class Mammalia; order Artiodactyla; family Ziphiidae; genus Mesoplodon; species Mesoplodon bidens. The sequence goes on along the minus strand of NC_138164.1, from coordinate 20,751,772 downwards.
ATTTGTCATTTTTCCCTTGTTGCTTTTAATAATTTTTCTTTGTCTTTAATTTTTACCAATTTGATTACTATATGTCTTGGCGTGTTTCTCCTTGGGTTTATCCTGCCTGGGACTCTCTGCACTTCCTGCACTTGGGTGGCTATTTCTTTTCCCATGTTAGGGAAGTTTTCGACTATAATCTCTTCAAATATTCTCTCAGGTCCTTTCTCTCTCTCTTTTCCTTCTGGGACCCCTATACTGTAAATGTTGGTGCATTTAATGTTGTCCCAGAGGTCTCTTAGGCTGTCTTCATTTCTTTTCATTCTTTTTTCTTTATTCTGTTCCACAGCAGTGAATTCCACCATTCTGTCTTCCAGTTCACTTATCCGTTCTTCTGCCTCAGTTGTTCTGCTATTGATTCCTTCTAGTGTATTTTTCTTTTCAGTTATTATATTTTTCATTCCATTTCTTTTTTGTTGTTGTTTTTTAATTCTTCTAGGTGTTTTTTCTTTAATTCTTCTAGGTCTTTGTTATACGTTTCTTGCATCTTCTTGATCTTTGCCTACATTCTTTTTTCAAGGTCCTGGATCATCTTCACTATCATTATTCTGAATTCTTTTTCTTGGACGTTGCCTATCTCCACTTCATTTAGTTGTTTTTCTGAGATTTTATCTTGTTCTTTCATCTGGTACATAGTCCTCTGCCTTTTCATTTTGCTCGTCTTTCTGTGAATGTGGTTTTCATTCCACATGCTGCAGGACTATACTTCTTCTTGCTTTTGCTGTCTTCCCTCTGGTGGATGAGGCTATCTAAGAGGCTTGTGCAAGCTTCCTGATGGGTGTGACTGGTGGTGGGTAGAGCTGGATGCTGCTCTGGTGAGCAGAGCTCAGTAAAACTTTAATCTGCTTGTCTGCTGATGGGTGGGGCTGAGTTCCCTCCCTGTTGGTGGTTTGGCCTGAGGCAACCCAGCACTGGAGGCTACAGGCTCTTTGGTGGGGCCAATGGCAGACCCCAGGAGGGCTCGTGCCATGCAGTACTTCCTAGGACTACTGCTGCCAGCATCCTTGTCCCCACAGTGAGCCACAGCCACCCCCCACCTCTGCAGGAGACCCTCCAACACTAGCAGGTAGGTCTGGTTCAGTCTCCTATGGGGTCACCGCTCCTTCCCCTGTGTCCCGATACACACACTACTTTGTGTGTGTCCTCCAAGAGCAGAGTCTCTGTTTCCCCCAATCCTGTCAAAGTCCTGCAATCAAATCCCACTAGACTTCAAAGTCTGATTCTCTGGGAATTCCTCCTCCCATTGCTGGCCCCCCAGGTTGGGAAACCTGACGTATGGCTCACAACCTTCACTCCAGTGGGTGGACTTCTGTGGTATAATTGTTCTCCAGTTTGTGAGTCACCCACCCAGCAGTTATGAGATTTGATTTTATTGTGATTGCGCCCCTCATACCATCTCACTGCAGCTTCCCCTTTGCCTTTGGATTTGGGGTATCTTTTTTGGTGAATTCCAGTGTCTTCCTGTCAAGGATTGTTCAGCAGTTAGTTGTGATTCCAGTGTTCTTGCAAGAGGGAGTGAGCGCATGTCCTTCTACTTCACCATCTTGAACCAATCTGCACATTCACGTTTATATATCCATTGTACAGATGAGAAAAACTAAAGCTGAAAGAGATTAAGCAACTTGCCCAAAGTCACCCCGCTAGGAGAGAAAGGGCTGAAGCCCGCCAAAGATTTCAGATGTGCCCTGGCTGAAGCACCCTACATTTCCAGGGTTAGGAAGCAGCTTCAAGTTTCCTGGGGAAGTAAGAGCACATCTTGAAAGGAGGAGAGGGAAGGACATCTCTGACTTACGCTTTGACCTCAAGTCCCCTCTGCTGATGTCACTATGACAGTTATTACAGAGGTAACAGACCTCAAATCAACTTCTCTACCATCTCTGATGGAAAAATACATAGGAAAAGGCAAAGACACATCTTGGTGAATATCGTATGAGCTGCTGGGAAAAAAAATGTTCTTCTACATGGAATTTTGTTTTCTTCCCTGGGAAGAATACAGTGTCCCTACACAAACCTTTGAGAAAAGGACCAAGGGATGAATCGGACACAGTTAGCAACATGTTCCATTCATCTCCCACAGCCTTGTTTTCAATACCAAACAATTTCATGTTATCCCATTATTACTTAATGGTATTACCTTGTTTATTAAGTAATTTATTGTTTCATCTGTTTGATCTTTCCTACTAGACTGCTAACTCTTTGTAAATGGAGACCATATCCTGCTTCTTTATACAGGATATATATATATGCCTGTGCTGGGCATGGTGTGGGTGCCCAGTGAATATCTGAGTTCTGATTTATTGAGGAACCTCCACTCAACCAGGGTCAGCTCCTGTCTGATGGACACTGAGATGCCAGAATGATGGGAATCCAGAGAGTTTGCAGAGATTATCTGTCCTACCTATAAGAACAAAGATGACCCTCAGTATTTTTCTGCAAGCATCAGGCAAGCTTTCCCAAGGTTTGGGATCTGTAGCAGACTCAAGACCTTTCTCCAAGAGGCAGATTCAGCTCAGTGCCAGGAATTGCCCAAGTTCCCCTGTGCCAATGAGTTGTCCTGTATGGGGAGCAGGGAGGATTACCTGAGTTGATGGATAAAGGTATACTTTATAAACGCTCGCATTCATCTTTACATGGTGGTTAAGAGCATAGACTTGGAGCTTTTGAATGCCAGCTGTGCTACTTACCAGCTATGTGACTTTGGACAATCAATTTAACCTCTCTGTGCCTCAGTTTTTCTTCTGTAAAATGGATATAATACTACTTACCTCATAAAATTGTTGTGAGGATTAAATATACAAAAGCACTTAGAAGAGTTCCTGGCATATAGCAAGTGCTGTATATAGGTTAGGTGTTATTATTGCTATTATTTTTATTATTATTAAAACATTCTGCAGACATAAGTTATCTTTACCGCTCTTCACAATGAAGATATTTCACTGTCTCCCAACAAACTCATGAGACAGATTTTATTATCATCTTCACTTCAGAAAAGAAAAAATTTAAAATCAGGAGACTTAAATGACATGTTAACGTTACACTCAGTTTGCCACACCATTTTGTCTTTTGATGATGGTGCAGAGAGTGGTCTTCAGATGATGGTCAGATCCTGCTGGGCCTGGAGAGGGGCAGGGGCAATGGCTCAGCAGGGCCCTGCTGGCCTGAATAGGTTTTGCTCTTGAAGAGAATCCTGGGATCATCTCTCTTTATTGGCTGACTGACCCCCACATAATCAAATCCATGCTTGTGCCCCACATCTCACCTCTGCTCACTCCTCAAATACGGTCCCTAGCTGCAACATGAACCTTTATTTTTCTTGTTCTAATTAGCTTGGTGGTCATTTTGCCCCATTATTGAAAGCCTTGCATACTCTAAGTGCTTTTCCCTGGGGGAAAAATCTGCTATCTGCTTCCAGGGATGAGCAGGACTTCGACAACTGGGCACTGGGTGGTGGGCACCTGAGCACCAGGAAGCCAGCATCCTCCCTCCCCACGCAGTTAGCTACTGAAGAGCTGGTGTTTTTGCTGATGGCACCTCCTTTGTACAGGCATCCAAAAACAATGCAAACCTGGAGCAAAGCACTGGGGAGTTTACAAAGATGAATCAGAAACAGGTAATGCACCCGTGAGACTTACAGGCCAGGAGTGGGTGCACAGCTCACATACAGCAAACTCTAATACTGGAGCCACCTGCCGCATTTCAAATGCTGCTCTTCCTCTTACTAACTTTATATCCTTAGGCAAGTTGCTTGACTTGTCTGTGCCTCAGTTTCTCATTTATAAAATTTGGATAACGATTATAACTATCTTGAGAGGATTCAGTGAATTAATACATATAAAGCTCATAGAATAATGTCTGCACATAGTAAGCATTTAATAAAAGTTGGCTATTATTATCATATATTATATATTTATATATTATTAAATATACTTAATACATACTACATAGAGTATGTAGCATATGTACTATATACAGTTATGCCATATAAGCATATACTCTACATATACTATAGAGCAGTGGTCCCCAACCGTTTTGGCACCAGGGACCGGTTTCGTGGAAGACAACTTTTCCACGGAAAAATTGTGGGGGGGGTGGAATGGTTCAGGCGGTAATGAGAGTGATGGGGGGGATGGTTCAGGCAATAATGCGAGCGATGGGGAGCGATGGGGAGCTGCAGATGAAGCTTCGCTTTCTCGCCCGCTGCTCACCTCCTGCTGTGCGGACCGGTTCCTAACAGGCAGCGGACTGCTACTGGTCTGCGGCCCAGGGGTTGGGGACCCCTGTTATAGAGCATATAGCCTACATATAGCATATTATTACATACACTATTCTCAAAATAAATATGTATTATTGTTACAATGTTCTGTAGTAACAGCAAGGAGTGATTATTTCTGACAAGGTATATCTGAGACAGATATAGTTATAAAACAACGTAATAATCACTATTTGTTAAGAGCTCAAAATATACTAAGTCCTTTATGAGTATTATCTAATATAATCCTCAGGAAACTCCATGAGTGGACAATATTTGCCACATTTTGGATGAGAAAACTAATCTTCAGAGCAGATAAATAACTTGCATAGCAGTCCATGGCGGGGCCAGGATTCACACCAGGGTCAGACTGCCTCCAGAGTTCAAGTTCTTAACCTTATTAAGCTATTGCCTTATCCCTCAGGACACGTGACTTTTGATGCAGGTCAAAAGACAGGAAAAATGTAGTGTGGGGGAATTAGGATGGAAAGGGACACAGAGGCCTCTACAGCCGGAGAACAGTTCTGGGGCAAAGGGGCTCTGTCAGCGCGAGTGAAAGTATGCTAAAGGCTCCCCACACACAAACTGCAGTCTCACCTTTATTGAAGCCAGGCTCACCTAATACTCAACCCTCCCCATCCGAAGCCTCCAAGTTCATGTCGTACACCAGATGGATGTCCCGGAAGACAGATGGAAATGGGTGTGCAGAGTCACTGGAGCTGGGACCACACCTGATTGACAGAGTGGTAGGAGGCAAGAAGCCACCCCCGCCCCCTTCTCATCTGTCTCTCCTACATCCCCCGCTGTCTTTTGTCTCTTGGTTGCTTCAGTACCAATCACTGATACCAATTACCACGACCTACTCAGAGCCTGACTCACTGGCCCTGGGAAGAGAGTCTTGGAGGGCAGAGGCTGCTGCAGCTCCTCAGGGAAGGTTCCCAGCAGAAGAAAGACGAGGAGCAAGCTTACTTGCTGAGAGACTGAGAGAACCAGGAGCTTCTTTTTTCTTTCTCAATTTATAATCTTTTTAAACTTTTTTATTTATTTATTTTTTATACAGCAGGTTCTTATTAGTTTTCAATTTTATATATATTAGTGTATATATATGTCAATCGCCATCTCCCAATTCATCCCACAACCCCCACTTTCCCCCCTTGGTGTCCATACATTTAGAACCAGGAGCTTCTAATTCCTGGCCAGGCCAGACCTGCCTCCTCCAGAAGCCATCCTCAACATCCTCACCTCCACCATCCAGAGAGGATTTCAGACACAGGGCACAGGTACACAGTGGGGCATAGTCAAAAGAGAGCAGCTCTGCTTTCATTCATTTCTGCCTGAGGCTGGGAGGTGCAAACAGAGCCTGGACAACCTGGAGACTTCTCTCACCAGGACATTCAAACCCACCAGGGATGGTGAAACAGAAGCTGATGAAGTCATCTTCAGGGCAACCCAAATAAACATTACACATGCATTCATTTACCCAAAAACACGTTTATTGAAAATATTTTTGTGCCAGGCCCTAGGTAGATAGAGAGGTAAATAGAATCCCTACATTCTAGTGAGGGAGGTTTTCAAGTAAACATATATGTAAGACAATGGGATTCATGCTTGGAGAGGGTGCTCTTGGAGAACAGAAGAGGGGTACCAATTAGCCAAGGGAGGGTGGATAAGGATGGGTGCCATGACCTCTGAGTTGAGTTGTGAAGGATACGTGGAAATTGGAGTTAACCAAGGGAAGAAGCAGGATAATGCCATTTCGGAAACAGGAAAAGGTGGAAATGAAGGTTTATGCAGACGTTTATTCGCTGTAGTTACAGGAGATTGAAGGAACTGTCATTCATCAGCCAATGTTTTCTCTGAGAGTGATGGAAGAGGTGATGGAAAACAGTAAGGTTTAAAAAGCATCCCTTTAGGAGATGAAGGGAGCTGAAAAAGGAGTTGACTAGATACGTTAGTGAGGTTCGTGCATCTCTCCCATGTCAGTGTCCTCTTCCTAATGCCGATGCAGTTTGGATTATGATTATTTCCTCTCTTTTGGATGGTTTTGGCATAAGAAATGCTGTATGTTATGGTAGGAAAAAAGCAGTTTCACAAAACAATCTTATGTAAATCATTTCATTTGATCAACCCCCCCCCCTTTTACAAATGAAGAACCTGAGGTCTACGGGAGAAGGTAAGGGACTTGGCTAATGGAAATGATGGGAGGCAAACATAGATCTTCCAACTCCAGGTCTTAAACTTTGCACTGTGATTCAGGAGACTTAGCTCTGGGCTTGGGCCTGCTGCTAACCTGCAGTGGGGTCTTGAATTAGTCACTTAACTTCTCTAAGCCTCAATTTCCCTATTTGGATATGAATCTATGAGTCTCTCTGAAACCCTTTGTTAATCTTAGTTTGCCCAGAGCCCTCTTAAAGTGTCTTAGAAAAGAACTTGCACCGTCACTCTCCTTCACCCCTAAGTGTTCCTTGTTTAGGACCGATGTGATTAGAGATTCAAGAATTGCCTCGTGGGAGTCAACCCATGAGCCTTCTGATTTAGAAATGAAGCTTTGACAGGAAATATCAGAGATGACTTTTCTTATACTTCCACAACCCCACAAGGCTTGGGAATTCCCCTAAATAAACCAATTCATTGACCTAGACACCATGTAAGGAAAGATGGGGTGTCATGAGTAGAAAAGACCAAAAATAAGCTCTACAACCAACTAATTGTGTGCCCTTGGTCAAGGCCTGTTCACATCACACAACTCATCTTGTTCATCTGTGAAATGAGGTGGTTGGAAGAGATGATCATTACAGTCCAGGAAAAGTCTCTCATAAATCTGAACTCATGAAAGCAACTGCCTCCTCAATATGTCTACCTGATTTTCTAGAGACTGTTTCCAACCTAACGTGGCCCATGGACTACACTTTGAGTAGCAAGGACATAGAGTACGTAGTATGCATTAATTTGTTCATTTTTTTCTCTCCCCCAACTAAAGCTCTATGGGAGCCAGAACTTTGTTTACTTCTACCTTCCCTAGTGACTTATATCAATGATTGGCATAGAAGAGACATAAAAATTTCACTGAGTGAATGAATCAGAGAAGCATGAGGGTATGGAGCAAGCATGGCAAGAACCCCAGAAAACCATCTAATAAAGTCCTAGGAGCTCGAGTGGAAGCCAACAGGTTGACTTCCAGAAGCAGACAGAAATGCCATAAGCCAGAGAAGGCAACAGGATCAAATCAGTTCAGCTGAATCCAGTCATTAGGTTTAAGAGATGAGTTGGGCCAAGTGAGAAAGGTGAGCCCAAGAGTCAGGAGCTGGAATGGACTAGAATGTTAGAGCAAGGGCAAAAGAGAAGTGAACAGGTTCAAGAAAATTGCTCCAAGCATGACTGCAATGCTCAAAGCTCACTCTGTGCTGCGGAGGTTCTATGGTACATCCATAGACTGCGCTTGTTTAAAGGCACACAGTTGGGGAGGACAAATTCCATTCCATTACAACCCATCTTGGAACTACCTGATTTTAGAATATAAGAAATAGGTACTATAAACAAGTTATTTAACTTGTTCTAAATTTCTTTCTTTCTAGTTTAAAAGTTGTCCCATAACTCAAGTACTCCAGGATAATATGATAATTTTGTGGTCTATTGTACAACACTTTAATGTCAGCATGGGTTTTCTGATGATGCTGATGATGAGGATGATAATGATGATGGTGGTGACAATTGTACCCATCTTGCTTTCCAAAGGATTTGAAGTATTTTATAAAATAACAACAACAATAAATAACACTCACGTGGTGCTTACCATGTGCCAAGCACTCTTCTAAGGACTCTACAGATACTACCTCCTTTAATCAACCCCCAAATTTTATGAGGTAGGTACTATTATTATCCCCACTTCATAGGGGAGAAAACTGAATCCCAGGGAGGTGAAGTGACTTATCCAAGATCACTCTGCTAGCAAATGGCAACATATACAGCAAAACAAGAAATAAATTATTTAAGAAACAAGTCATAAAAGAAGAGAAGGATGAAGGATGGCACGTGGGAAAAAACTAACTTTATCAAAACTTGGGGAGAGGACTCTGCTAAAACTCACCTTAAACTTAACTGTGAGCTTCCTAACAGTCCAGGGGAAAAGGGAAATGGGATGGGTTTTAGCCAAAGGTGACCTCTGGCAAATTGTAAGAGAACTTTGTGAGACGAAGCCAGAAACATTAAAGAGGGGTATCTGTGTGAGCAATGCCACTCTAGGGGGCAAAGTCTAGCAGAGAGAAGTGTAGAGTCAGAGGCCAAAGGGGTCAAAGTGTCAAGAAGGTCAGGAACAGGGGTGGGGCAAAGGAGAGACCAGAATGATGAGGCAGGACGTTCCAAATACAGAGAAGGCATGAGTCAGTGTAAGCAGTGGACACACAAGGTAATCCGGGAAATGCAGGATTCTGACCATAAAGTCCTTTAGTACCTTGCTACTCAGTGTGATCCCTGGACCAGCAGCATCTGCATCAATGGGGAACTTACCAGAAATGTAGAATGTCAAGCCCCACTGACTTCTACTGAATCAGAATCTGCATTTTTAACAAGATCCCCAAATGATGAATGCACATGCCCATTTGAGAAGCACCGCTTTAGCATAGACTGTGGTGAATTTCCCCACAGCAAGAGACTTCAAACACACACCAGGCATTTCATGTTCATGACCCCTTTTGATCCTCATAATAATAATAATAATAATATAATAAAGGTATCGTTTTTGTATCCACTTTACAGATGGGGAAACTGAGGCCCACAGTCACAGTCACATGCCTAATGAATGCAGAGCTGGGATTTGTTCCCAAACCAATTTGCTTCAAATTCAATGCATTTCTATGAATAATTTGATGGAAATCCACGCTAAGCGTCTGAGAAAAGAGTGGCCTAGCCAAGACATGAACAGAGAAGTGGCTGCTGGCAGGTGTTAAAGTGTGTTGCAGTGGACAGTGGAGAAAGGCCCCTGCAGCAGGGATGGAAAGAAAGAGGGCAGATGCGAGCGGGTATGACTGATGTCAGGGGACACGGCCAGGGCCTCTGAGAGCACGGCAAACTTGGCCCCAAATCCATTTCGGAAAACAAGACCTTCCGACAGCACAACAGGGGACCGTGGAGGTAGCTCCAGCCATGACCTGCTGCCACACTGGGAGCACCCCCTCCTCGCCTCCGCCAGCGCAGCTAGCTGCAGTAATGCGTCCTCCTTCTGTCCCGTTCTTCAGCAAAATGTCAGTGTGGGAGCAAAGCGAGAGTGAACGTGTCTTTAATGTGCCCATTAGTCATGTACCACTTGCAACCGCTCTTGTGTGTGATTTCTCTGCGTGCGTGTGTGTGTGTTGTATGTTATTTAACTTTTCCTTTATTTGTGATTGGTCTCTCCGCCGGCTTTTCACTAAGTTCCCCGTGGGCCAAGACTGTCTTGTATTTAATTGGATTCCCCAGACCACAAGGCAGATACACAGTGTGTATTTAATATGCGTGGGGTGATGGATTGCCCCTTCTAGAGAGCAAAAGCAGCCCAGCCTCTCCCAGGTCCCTCCAGGGAGAGCCGACAGGTGGAGGTGATGGGTTCTGATTGCTAAGTGAGTCAGTGTCCGTGGACCGGCCCCTCCTCATCCGGGGCTCAGGGAATCCCTGCCGTGCCACACTCTTCACTTTCATCTTCATGGGAAACGGCCACTTCACCACACGTGGGTGTGTGGTGTAAAGACACTAGGTGGTGTTCTCGGCTGGCAGCTGTTTTGCTGTGTTGTTTTCCTGCCCCATCCTGAGGAGATAAGATCTGGGCAGGCTTGTGGTTCTCCCCCACCGACCCTCAAAGGCAACAAGCAAGACAAGTTCCCATTTCTCAGGCGCCTCCTGAGAATCACGCCCCATTTCAATATCTGTAATGAGATCCAGGTCGCTTGAAAGCAGCAGCGGAAAAAAAACGCAGCTTCCCAGAACACAGGGCAAGATCAATGTCACTGAGCTTCCCTTTCTTCTCAGAAGATCTCCAGGAAAAAAAATGATTTGCATAGGCTGCCAACTTGGTACCTCACAGAGGGAGACTCAAAGCTGACGCTGGAGGTGCCGCCACCTTCCTGGCTCTAAGGGGTCGGGGAGATGAGTACTTAAAAGAGAACTTTGTGACCACCTGGAGGGGTGGGATAGGGAGGGTGGGAGGGAGGGAGATGCAAGGAGGAAGAGATATGGGAACATATGTATATGTATAACTGATTCATTTTGTTATAAAGCAGAAACTAACACACCAGCGTAAAGCAATTATACTCCAATAAAGATGTTAAAAAAAAAAAGGAGAACAAATAGTGGGGCTCTTTGGGGGCCCTGGGAAGAGGCGATCAGACTGCTCTGGAAAGACTGAAGGAGAATACAAACTTATATATCCTTGGAGAGAGAGAAACAGCTAAAAAGAATAAATGGCTATGCCCACAAACCCTTGGCTCTGGGCTGGGATTTCAGTTGCAAGATGCCCTAAGAGAAGGACTAATTCCTCTGGAACCCAGCTGGAAGCAGAGATAGTGACTGCTGGCCTCACCCTGTGCAGAGTGCGGAACTAGCCCTGTTCAGTACAACCCTGTGACTGGTTTGCTGATTCCCAGCGTGTTCTGCCAGCCCCACAGCAGGGAAATGTAATTGTGATCACTCCTTCCTCCTCCAAGGCTTCTCCTTCTCCTTCATTCCACTTTAGACCCCTTGTTTTTTTTTTGTTTTTTTTTTTGTTTTTTTTTTTTTTTTGCGGTATGCGGGCCTCTCACTGTTGTGGCCTCTCCCGTTGCAGAGCACAGGCTCCGGACGCGCAGGCTCAGTGGCCATGGCTCACGGGCCCAGCCGCTCCGCGGCATGTGGGATCCTCCCAGACCGGGGCACGAACCCGTATCCCCTGCATTGGCAGGCGGACTCCCAACCACTGCGCCACCAGGGAGGCCCTAGACCCCTTGTTTTATAAGTTGACAGCTAGTAATACCAGTCACTTTGAGGCTAATGTTTCCTGAGAAATCAGAGAGAGAGAATATAAAAGATAGCACTGTGTAGAGTGCTTGGAAGGATAGAGGGTAAAAGAAGTAGAGATTCTCCCTTAGTTTAAAAAGAATCTTGCCCTCCTGAAATAGTACAGATGAACCGGTTTGCAAGGCAGAAATAGAGACACAGATGTAGAGAACAAATGTATGGACACCAAGAGGGGAAAGGGTGGGGTGAGATGAACTGGGAGATTGGGATTGACATATATACACTGATAGGTGTAAAATAGATAACTAATAAGGACCTGCTGTATAAAAATAAATAAATAAAATAAAATTCAATAAATAAAAAGAATCTTGCCCTCCTGACCTTACATCCCAGAGGTCAGGCTGAGAAGAGAGATTGAGATTTCTTATGTATCCCCCAGCATGAAGAATAGGGGATGAGGAGGGAATGTGGCTTGTGGCCCCGTATGGCCTAGGGATGTCCTCCACAAACTGGCAGCCCAACAGCTTCCCAAAACACAACTTCATTAAACAAGAAAGAGAAACTGGCTTCCAGAAAGGAAGTCAGTCAGGTCACAGAGCTGGAAGGGGAGGACGTGGCAGTCCTGAGGGCTGGGGTGGGAGGGAGGTGATGGGGTTGGGGGTGGCAGGTAAAGGATCGGAGGCCCAGAGGCTAGAAATACAATGGAATCTGGCAGCTCCTTTGTTAAGTTTCAGGACATTTTTCATTCCAGGCGATCTAGGACATCTAGCTGTTAAGGGAGAAGGGCTCGGAGGGTGTGCGGGAGGGAGAGCTCGGGTGGTCCTGACGGGGTAGCCTGGCTGTGGGAATGGGGTTGGAGAGACTAAGTCTATAGGGCCTTCTTGGCCCCTGGATATAAACAACCGAGTCTCCCTCTCTCTCTGACCTCTTCTTGGTTATACTTATTTATAATATTTATATTATATAAATATTAAATATATAATATATTAAATATTTATACATTTAGTCCCAGGTAAGGTGTGCCCCTCACTTGGGGTCCCCAGACATACATACCCCAGACTTCAAGGGACTCTGGCTTCCTGAGGTCAGGTCAGAAGAATAGATTCGAGAAGTTGTCAGTCATGTCAAGGGAAAGGAATAATTTGGTGTACTTCGGATAGATCCAGAGCACACCTTGATTCTCATTCAATATCCATGCCTCCTCCCAGCATAGCCTGGAACCCCTAGAAAGAACAGAAGGTCTCTGCCCATTAACACGTCACACTGACCCACAGACTTTCGGGTTAGAGCCCCTGGATTTGCATTCTGGCTCCACCATGTACTCTGTGACCTTGAGAAAGTCATTTGACTTCTCTGAGCCTTGTTTTCTCAACTGTAGAAAGGGGATAATAATGGTCTTGACAGGACTAAATGAGATGCTGTAATGCCTAGCATAGCACCTGAGCAGATCAAACGCTCAATAAATAATACTCATCTTTATTATTTTTATTACTATTATCATTGTTTTCCCCCAGATCGGTAGCCTCACTGGGCCTGCAGTGAATTCTCTTAAAGTAGATTTTTGAGGATGCGGGTCCCCCAGCACTTCCCAAGTCGCAGCAAACCCTTGAGGATGTGGGTGTGCACACGGTGCCATATGTTAGTGTAAACTTCAGGGGCTCAGGCCCCAGCGCAGCCTCAGGGTGGGCCTATATTTTAGGCAGATTTTGGTGACTCCAACGCCTCTGTCTTATGCCCCTGGATCTGAACCAGCTTTTCTACAGATTGAGAGATTAACTACAAAGACTGGCCCATATCAAATTTTATCAACTCTGGTTGAAGGATTAAAAATGATGTTAACCAGCATCTGTGACTAGGTTTCTGCCAATCACTGCTTCGCATGGCTGCCTCTGCTTCTCTTCCTCTTCCTCTTCCTGTCCTCTCTTTGCTGATCTGGACTCGGCCGGGTATTCTTGTCACAAGGTCATCGCCCAGGTGAGCTCAGCTCAGCGTGAAACAAAACAGCTCATCTGAAGGCACCACACCCCCCCGTACAGGGAGGGGGACAGCCCTCCTCAATCCCCAGTCCTCCCCACAGTGGGTTCTTTCGGTTCCATCTTGCAACAGCCAGGCAGAAAGGCTTTTCATCGAAACTCTTGGAGCCCTCAGACAGGGAGAAGAAGCTGCCCCTAATTCTTTGGGTGCTGGGCAGTCTGCATCCACTCCCTCAGAGCACTATCTGGGGGTCCACCACTCGGCTTTAAAAGACGTCTGGGCACAGTTTGCTTTCAAAGGGCTTGGATGTTTGTTATTTTTCGAGCTTCGGCTTTAGATCCGTTTGGGTGTCCCCCAGAAGAGAGCCACGCTGATTTGGCATTCAACCATCCTATGTACCACACCCTCCTCCCCACTCCCAAGCATCTTGAATCCCTGCTGCACCAGCTGCCAGTTTGTGTGTCTGAGGCGTCATGTTCTTGGGCCCTGCGGCGTATTTTATAAACACACGGTCAGTTTACACTGCCTGGGAACTTAGGGGCTTTCCTCTCTGTGGGAAAGAGCTGTGAGGGGCTTGACCAACCTTTGCTTTGTGGAGAGTGAGACATCGCTTCTGATCATGCATGTGGGGCAGGTGCACTGGCTGGGTTCCTGCTGTTATGCCTGAGGATTCTCCCAGAGACACCAAGATGGGAAGGACGCTCATTATGCTCTCCTCCCTCCTCCCAGTTTAATTGCTCATAAGTGACTTTGCATACTATAAACCCCCGTCTCTGTTTACCCCTCATGCTGTCTGCCAGTAGCACCCTCCATCACCTTACTGCTGTGGGCCTCTGAGATCACAGAATCATAGACTCATAAAGCTGGAAGGGACTTCAAGAGGGTCATTCACCCAACAAACTAGATGAGCACTTACTATATGCAAAGAACTGTGTCAGATTCCACGGGTGAAGGCAGGTGAGCAAGACCAAGTTCCTACCTTCACAGAAGTAACAGACTTCCAGCTCTGCCGTCACCTCCAGGAAGCCCTCCAGGACCTCCCGAGGCAGGCTCGAATCATCTTCCTCTTTGGTCCCCTCTGCTGACCACTAGCACGCACCTACCATGCTGCAGTGAAATGATCTCCATGGCTTTCTCCCCCATAGAACGTGAGCTTCCAGTGGGCAGGACCAGCCACGCTGGGTGACAGTGAGATTCTGCAGCTCATATCATAAGGTTTTCATAAAAAGGAAATAAAAGTTGAAATGTTTTATTTATTAGCCACCAATAACAGTGGCTACTTGGCCAAACACCAAAACAAGATGAAATTGGTGGCTGCCTGAAGAAGAAAGAACTAGAAAAGCCAGAGGGATACCACCAATCTGGAGAGCCCGTGAAGAAGCTGGTCAAAATGGGGTCATCTAATCTACTGCTCTCTTGGCCCTTCTGCAAATCTTCTCTGCTATGTCTGGAGGAGGTTTTATTTGCTTGCTAGAGCTGCCATAACAAAGTACCACAGACTGGGTGGTTTAAACAACAGAAATTTATTTTCTCGTACTTCTGGAGGCTAGAAGTTGAAGATCAAGGTATCAGTAGAGTTAGTTTTTTCTGAGGGCCTCTCTCCTTGGCTTGCATGCCTTCCCCTCTTTGTCTTCACGTGGTCTTTTCTCTAATTGCTTCTTCTTTTTTTTCCTTTGGCCGTGCCACAAGGCTTGTGGGATCTTATTCCCTGACTGGGGATCGAACCCGGGCCCCCTGCATTGGAAACATGGAGTCCTAACCACTGGATCACCAGGGAATTCCCTCTAATCTCCTCTTTTTATAAGAACACCAGTCATACTAGATTAGGGTCCACCTATGTGACCTCATTTTACCTTAATTACCTTTTATAAAGATTCTCTCTCCAAAGCTATTTTCTGAGGTACTAGGGTTAGGACTTCAACACACGAATTAGGATGGGAAGGGACCAGATTCAGCCCATGACGGAGGTCAACCTGGTGTTCACAGAAGCGCCAGTGAATTCCTGATAAAAGCCACAGCCAATCAATCCAGGAGCCAAGAAATAGGCCTGTGACTACCTCCTCTCTTGGCTGACTTATAACCCTACAGATTCAAAGCTTCACCCAGTACAGGTGACCAAACATAACCTGATTTGGCGATGCGCACCTCCTACATGAGCCCCCTTATCACTTCCCTCCCCCCAGCATTGATACTACCTGAGGTTTCTGTGTTTGAGCCAAGGGCAAGAGAAGGTGTCGATGTGGAAAAAAATAAAGAGACATGTCTCCCTCGGGACTAGGATGGGAAATGACATCAATGGAGGCTATTTCTAAGGAGGCCCACTGGCTTGCTTCCCAAACTCCTAAGCAGAACATAGAAAAAGGTCCAAATTCCCTGGCTAAATGGAGGAGAGCCAAGCCACCAGCAAGCACCAGCAGTGGGCTGCTGACCGCCAGCCAAAGCCACGTGCTGCTAGACAGGAACCAACATGGAGCAAAAAGAGAGGCCTGGCAGCAGGACTGCCTTCCCCTCAACATGGCCCTGGCTTTTGGCTTGTGCAGGGTCATGAGTCCTGAGCAGCCTCAGTTCCCAGGTTTGTTCTTCACTGTTGGGTGCCAGTTGGCTAAATGTCATGTTAGAAAAGAGTACAGGATGTGAGGTTCCAGATGAACTGACTCATTGTAACCAGACTTGGCTTGGCTCGGCTACACAATGCCAAGACGGCAGTGGGGGGATGTTGCTGACTCAGCCCAGGGGAGCCCAAGGACATGCAGGTGAGGGAGGGGTTGGGGGTGGAGCATGCCCACTGCAGACAACTGGAGTGGCCTAGAGACACTCAGAGCTCAACCAGCAAGCTGCAGGCCAGTTGTCTAGGCACGGGAAGCTCCTAGGCAGGCTTCTCAGCTGCCCCTGATCCAGGTCTCAAGGTACAGACTCCTGGGGGACTGGCAGAAACCAGATGCTGACTGCTCCAGGAGATATTAAAGCTTCTTCCGAAATCATCCCAAGCAGATCAGATGACCTGCACCTCAATCTCATCCTGAAATTGCATCTGAGGCAGGGTAGACCCAGCTAAGCAGCCTAGCTCTGGAGCTAGAACTCAGGGGATAAGAGCCAACAACCTTCCCTGGACCAAGAAGCATCCTGGGCTTTGCCTAAAGAAAGGCACATTCTGGGGCTTCCCTGGTGGCGCAGTGGTTGAGAGTCCGCCTGCCGATGCAGGGGACGTGGGTTCGTGCCCCGGTCCGGGAAGATCCCACATGCCGCGGAGCGGCTGGGCCCGTGAGCCATGGCCACTGAGGCTGCACGTCCAGAGCCTGTGCTCCGCAACGGGAGAGGCCACAACAATGAGAGGCCCGCATACCACAAAAGAAAAAAGAAAGGCACATTCTGCACACAACGATTATAAGCCTAAGAATAGAGAGAAAAAAAGGCAGTGGGCATGGTAAGGAATGGACCCCACCTTAACAAAGATTCTCTAGGAGAGGTAAAAGAGGAGGAGATGAGACTAGTGACCATCTCACAAGAGCTAAGCCTCAAAAATCACAGGAGCTACATGTAGAACCACTTATCTTAGTTGTGGTTCTCCCCTTCAGTGGGTAAGAACATAAAAAAGCATCCACACAATCTAAGACAGGAGTCTGTCTGCTAGAAGGTGAGAGGGATTCCATAGGCAACCTGGTGACCCCCTTTCATTCACTCATTCAGCAGATATTTGCTGAGTATCTACTTTGTGCCAGGCACTATGTTGCATGGTGAACAAAATTCTCATAGGCCCCACCCTCATGGAGCTTAAATTCTAGCAGAGGGAAGAGAAAATAATCAATCACACAATTTAAAGTATTTATAATTGTGGCAAATGCTACCAAGGGCTTTAAGAGCATATAACAGGACCTAATCTGGGAGGTCTGGGAAGGCTTCCTTGGAAGTGACACCTAGGCTTCACTCTGAAGGATGAATGGGAATTACCTAGACAAAAGTGTGGGATGGGGGTGGGGAGAGCATGCCGGGAAATAGGAGTAACATATGCAAAGGCCTTGACGTTGGAAAGAGCATGACAGAATCAAGAAACTAAGAGATCCCCAGTGGCTGGGGTCCAGAGAATGATGCAAGATGGGTCTGAAGAGCATCCTTCTCCAGAAGGTATACTATGTGGGGCCTTGTAGACTTTCCAAAGAGTTTTGATGTTTATCTACGAGAAGTGGGGAGCCATAGAAGGTCTCAGAGCAGGAAGAGATGACATAATTAGGTATGCCGACCTGAGCCCTCAGCCTTCCCCCCCCACCCCTTTTTTTTTTTTTTCGGTACGCGGGCCTCTCACTGTTGTGGCCTCTCCCGTTGTGGAGCACAGGCTCCGGACGCACAGGCTCAGCGGCCATGGCTCACGGGCCCAGCCGCTCCACGGCATGTGGGACCTTTGCGGACCGGGGCACGAACCCGTGTCCCCTGCATCGGCAGGCGGACTCTCAACCACTGCGCCACCAGGGAAGCCCTCAGCCTTCCCCTTTTACCTAATGTTGCCTAGACGCAGATGGAGAGACTTGACCTTGAGTCCACGGTGATCTGAAAACTCTAACCTGGACAATTCAAGAGGGTTACTCTGTTTCTAGTGAACAGAGCTAGCCAACTGATTTGTAAAGATAAAGTTTAGGTTTGCACTTACGTGTGCAGAAGGTCAAGATGTCAACATGGGCTCCTACCTGGGCTACACATTAAGTGGTATCTGTACTGCAGAGGGTCTAGACCACCCAGTTTGTGGGAAAGAGAAAGTGAGGCTGCCTTGGCCAGCAGTGCTACACACTGAGGCCTATACATGGTGGAGATGTTGGCATGTTACAGTGATTTTCATGGTACCACTGACACCAAGCTCACCGGACTTAGCACAGAAGCAGCTAAAGTCGGGTGTCAGCCTCTCTTCCTCTCTGAGACTCTATGGTTCACTGCAAATTCCATCATAAACAGGAAGGCGGTTCCTCCTCCATTCACTCAAAGGGAATTTCTAATCCCTCAGTCTGGTAGGATCCTCCTAAGATGCTCCAAGTCAGGCAGTCTTTTTGAGGTAGGAGATAGATGGGCGCCTGGGCTGGACAGCTGGTGTTTGTCAAGTGGAGTAAAATTGAAGCTTTGTTTCCCCAGACACTCCAAGGACAAAGCTAGTGGCAGAAGCTGAGCTCTGCTGGAATAAGGAGATAAGATTCCTGAGGTCAAGGAAAACTTACCTGTCTGCACATGCGCAGGAGGGCTCACTGGGGGTCAAAAAGGGAGAGGGTGCCACCCCATAATAAGTGTGGACATACCCCCCACAGGCCTCTGTGTTGGAATCCATCTTAGCAAAAATTTGGGCACGCATGTTGGGGAGAGTCCTAGGGCAGGGCAGGTGTGAAAAAAGAAACAAAATAATTGGCCAAAGGTAAACAAAGACCCAGAAGGACTATCCTGTATTAGTGATTTAAATCACCTCTTTACCACACTCCTCCTCATTAGAGAGGATGGCCGAACCCTTTCTCTCTAGGTGTGTATTTCTGCCTTGTTTCTGTCTTAAATAAATGAACTGCTTCTCTGTGTGCTCTCCCACATGTTATGCTGTGTCTCTAATAATAAACTTTGTACCTGCTTTTATAGTTTTTGCCTCCTTGAGAAATGCATTTTTCAGTGGGGGTAACAGCTAGGGGAACCTTGCTTCTATCCTCTAGCCCTTGGTGGTCTAGTGGCTAGGATTCCTGGGTTTCATCCAGGCTACCCAGATTCAATTCCTGGGCAGGGAACTAAGATCTCTGTACAAAACCACTCTCTGCTGTCTCTCTCACTCCTGTCTCTCCAAGATCATTTACTCTGACCCCAAGGAATAAGGATGCTGGGAAGTTCCTTCTGGTCCCAGAGACCATCAGTAAGGAATCTAGCAAATCCCTCCCCCACTCTGAGCCAACTGCCCTCCCTGACACTCCAAACTGAATCTCAGTCTCAATTGTAAGGCTCAATTTGTCTCAGAGGTCGCCAGGAAGGGTAGGGAGGTTCTGAACAAAACCACAGGGCCACACTTCTGCTGGACTTCCTCCCCACCTGCCCAGGAGAAATGGCTCCATGCTCGGCCTCTCACACTTTCTAGGCCCGTCCTGCTCCAAAGCCTGGACCCACACCACACAGCCAGCCACAACTCACATGTATGCAGGACTGACAACAAACCTACTGTCCTGTCCTCAGCTCCCCAGGGCCTCATCTGGCATGAAATGGAGAAGAAGTGACCCTGAAGCCTCCTGAGAGAAGGAAAATGCAAGTCCCATCTGCGACTGAGACTTTCTGCAGGAGATGGGTGTCCGTGCTGCTCACTTCACCCTCCACCACGGGAGTCCCGAACACACATGCACACACACACACACACACCTGTCCCCCTAAATGCTCACATGGCCACCGCAAGCCCTGGAACAGAAGGATGTCTCCCTTTACCTTGCCTTCACCTCTTCTCCATCTGAGTGCACGTGAAGACACTCAGCCTGAGTCAAGGAGGACTTGCTACCACTTGGATATCCTCCCATTTAGAACCTTTCTGCCCTTGGGTGCAGCAGGCCAGCGAGGGCCAGGGCGGGTACTTCCCCGAGGGCTGCTCAGGGAGCATGGACTCGAGGTTCCCACACAGGACCCACTCAGGAACTCTGGGTTCCACGTTGCCCCCTCCCCCACTGCAGCCAGTCCCTGAGGACAGCCTTGCTCAAGGGAGGGAGGGCAATCTCAGTAGGTAGGAGCTGTGGCAACTTCCATCTTAGTGAGGCCACACCCCTCCGTCCTTTCCCCCCTAACGAAGTCTCCCCAGGTCAGGACATTCGTGCATTTTCTTTGTGTGCTGAGCATCTTTCCAACCCCTGGGCACCTGGCACAGTGGATTTCCACTTCTTTTCCAGCTATGGCTCCTGCAGTCCTGACTCTGGACATGGCTACTCTTCAGCACACGCCTACAGAAGAGAGCCCCCATTGGCCGCTCCTCAAGCTGCCGGTCAGGCTCCCAGACAGACCCTCACACCAGCTGCCGCAAAAGTAGGCACCACGGTGACAGAGCTCCCCCTACTGACAGCTCACGGTGGTGGCAGGCCCAGGAAGGCTTGTGGGCTCCGTCTCCCTCCCCAGTCACCAGTCTGTGAAATTAGGTTCCGCCCCCTCAATCCACCGTTCATAAACGAGGGCAGCGTTATCCAGGAGATCCTGAGAAGCAGAGGCCTTTATATCAGCGCCAGGGCTCCCCAGGCGGCACAGAACTTCAAGCAGAACTTGAAATGACACCCAGGACAGGGCCTTAACCCAGCACTGGGCCAGCCTGATGGGACAAGTTCCAGGGTGCTCACTGCAACAAGCTCAAAGAATCATGTGTGCCAGGTAATTCAATTGTGTCCACGCTGACTGCCACCCAGAGAGCTGGCTTACCCTCCCCAAGGGAATCCTTAGACACTTTGCCCATCTCTCATGCCACTGGCAGCTAAACACAAGCCTACAATGTCTAAGGGACCTGTTGATGTCCATGAAATGAGTAATAACATAATACACTTGGTGCTCAAAGCACCATGATATTCATTATCTCATTTAATCCCCAACAACTCCACATCAACCCCCCATAAAGCAGATGTCACCAGCAGCTGAGGCATGGAGAGATGAGGTAACGTGCCAGGAGGAAAGCTCAGCTCCTTCTACATTTTGTCACTTTCGTGAAGAGCTGAGAACCCTGAGGAGGAGGGACTGGGAACCAGGAAGCTTCTGAGGCCTGATCTCCTCTGAGGATCCTGACAGAAGAAAAGAGGGCCAGACCTCTCCCTCCCCAGACACTGAGTTCCCCATAAGGACCCTCCTCAGCTCTTCAGAGCCTCAGAACCACCAACACTAGTAGGTTAAAGGCTTAATGGAGAAGCGAAACAGGCAAGGGGAATTAACAAAGGCGCATAGACTTGATCACCCTCTCCTGTCCTGTCCATGACCATGAAATGCATCTTTGGAAGGATCCAGGAGAGCAGTCTGCTGGGGGAATGCTGGGAGCCCTCCTGCATAAAACTTCAGGGCATCTCCCACCTGCAGCCCTAGTTTATACAATCCAGCACCTTCAGAACTTGGCATGGGATTCACCTTGATGTCATTTTTGCAGTAAGACAACAAACGCTAGTTTGTTCACATTTATTGGAGTGGATTAATCAACCCAGCAGCAGCAGCATAAATGAATGCTAATTGGCCTCATAGGCATTTATCATCGTTAGAGCTGTAAGACTGTGTGGTTAGTAATCAACTAGGCTTGTAGATAAGAGTAAAAGATTTACCAGTCACCTAGGTATTCATTTATTAAATAAAATTTATTTATTTTAAATAAAATTTACCTAGTACCTTTCAGAGGAAGACACTGTATTAGGTACAGTAAGTCCCCTACATATGAATCTTCAAGGTGCAAACTTTCAAAGATGTGAACGTGCATTTTCATGTCTAATCACATAAGTTAGTTCATGTGTCTGGCGTACACTGTCACGTGCATGCATGCTCTATAAGTAGTTGTGCTTTTATGTACTTTATACTGTATAGAGCACAATAGTACAGTATCTTTATTTGAAGCCCAGGATGTCCAGAAGGAAGAGGGTAGATAGAATTGAATCCAACGGGGAATCAGAACCTGTGCCATCAACGTCAGGCGTGAGTGAAACTGCAGCCTGCCCTCCGTCTCCCACTGCTGACGATCCTTCAGCTCTACCATCTCCCACCTCCTCTCCCTCCTCCAGTCAGTAACTCTTCTTGCCTGTTCACTCGATGCCAGGCCCTGTATGCCAGCTGCTGTACTGTACTACTGTACTTTTCAAGGTACTGTGTTTGTTTTTTTATGTATTATTTGTGT
This sequence comes from Mesoplodon bidens, assembly GCF_964165515.1. Classification (NCBI taxonomy): domain Eukaryota; kingdom Metazoa; phylum Chordata; class Mammalia; order Artiodactyla; family Ziphiidae; genus Mesoplodon; species Mesoplodon bidens. The sequence goes on along the minus strand of NC_138164.1, from coordinate 20,729,714 downwards.
AAAAAGTATTATAAACCTATTACACTACAGTACTATATAGCCGATTGTGTTAGTTGGGTACCTAGGCTAACTTTGCTGGACTTCCAAACACGCTCTCGGAACAGAACTTGTTCATACGTAGGAGACTTACTGTACTTCAAAGGATGAATAAAAAAGATCCTCCCTGTCCTCAAGTAGGTCAAACCTTAGTAGAGCAAGATGTGAGAAATCATTGAATAAAGGTAAATAAACTATGCCAAGTGCCATGGGAGGGTACAAACTGCCACGACAGTTCAGAGAGGGGTGATCGTACCTCTCTGGGGAATCACAGAGAGCTTCATGAAGGAGGCAAGGTTTGGGCTGGACCTTGAAAAGTGGGTAGGAGTGGAACAGACATGGTGGGACGTGCATTCTTGGGCAAACGTGTGCAATGGCGGAGGTGGGGGAAATGAAGGGTGTTTTTTGGAAGCAGTGAGGCTCATTGTAGGCAGCAGCAGCATGTATGTGTAGGGAAGTAGTTCACAAGCACTGCTCAGGCCCTGTGGCAGAGGCCAGACCCTGTGTGCTGTATTTAAGCCCCATGCCGGCCATGGGGATACACCAGGGAACAACACACGTAAAGTCCCTGACCTCACAGAGCTGACAGTCCCTCCGAGGACAAGGCCAAAAAGGAAGATTGGAGAACCCCAAATTCTGCCCTTCTAAGTCGCTTGGAGATTTGTGGGTTGGTACTGGAGAGTTAGTGACAATTTTTAATGCTGAAAGGATGTGATTAGAGACTTTTGTAAGATTAATCTGGCCCCAGATTATAAGGCAAATTTAAGAAGAAAGAAAAAAGTTGAAAGTACAGTTAGGAAGCTATTGCAGTAACATAGATGAGAGATTATGACCAAAACCAGGGCAATAAGTAGGAAGAAAAATAAAAGTGTGAATGGAAGAGATACTACCCAGGTAGACTGTACCAATTTGGGAACCAACTGGATGTAGAAGGTGGGCAAGGAAAGCATTAAACTGGTCTGGGCTCTTGAGCCTGGGTAACTTAGAGAATGTTGGTGTCATGATCCAAAACCAGGGAGTCAAGAGGAGTACATCGGGACAGGAAAGGAGAGGAGGGCTTAAAGCAGGGAGTGCCCGGTGCCTGACCCACCAAGGAGGCAAGGGCTGTTCCACCTGCAGAAAGATCAGAATAGCCAAGAAACCATGGAGAGAGGGCCAGCGGGCATTTGCAGCAACATGGATGGACCTAGAAACTATCAGACTAAGTGAAGTAAGTCAGAAAGAGAAAGACAAATATCATATGATATCGCTTATATGTGCAATCTAAAATATGACACAAATGAACTTACTTACAGAATAGAAACAGACTCTCAGACATAGAAAACAAATTTATGGTTACCAAAGGGGAAAGGGGGAGAGGGAGGGATAAATCAGGAGTTTGGGATTAGCAGATACAAACTACTACATATAAAATAAACAACAATGTCCTACTGCATAGCACAGGGAAGTATATTTAATATCCTGTATTAAACCATAATGGAAAAGAATATGAAAAATAATACATATATATATGTATAACTGAATCTTTTTATTGTACACCTGAAACTAACACAGCATTGTAAATCAACTATACTTCAATTTAAAAAGAGAGAGAGGGCAAGTGGGAAAGGAAAGTAGATGAAAAAAAATGGTAAGGGGCTTCCCTGGTTGCCCAGTGGTTGAGAGTCCGCCTGCCGATGCAGGGGACACGGGTTCGTGCCCCGGTCCGGGAGGATCCCACATGCCGCGGAGTGGTTGGGCCCATGAGCCATGGCCGCTGAGCCTGCGCGTCCGGAGCCTGTGCTCCGCAACGGGATAGGCCACAACAGTGAGAGGCCCGCGTACCGCAAAAAAAAAAAAAAAAAAAAAAAAAAAAATTGGTAAAGGAGGGCTAGATAGTGAGCAGTTACATCTCCTCAAGACCCTAGCACCTACTGTTCTCTCTTGATGTTTCCAAAGCTCTTTAGAAAGACACTTTCTCTTCCAAAAACCATAGCTGCTCCCCCAGGAGACCATGCAATAGTAGAAATATGTGTGATAAATGAAGTGAGGATATTGAGGCAAGATTTGGGGGTCTTCACCTCCAATGTCCCTCGTAGCTCTAATACTTTTTCTTGGTTTTTCCACTGACAGTTATTCTCCTTCCACACTCTAGAAACCCCGACTCCTGGTCCAGAGATCCTGACTTGTCCGTTTCCCCATTATCCCCAGAGCCCAGGCAGGCCCGAATTCCAGACGATGACCACCACTGGCATCAGAAAGACCAGATCAGAAGTCACCCTCTTGGCCAGCAATCAGGACCTCTTACCTACCCCCCACCTCCCCTCAGTATCATGCTACATCAGACACAGACAGGCCCAGGCAAGTCTGGCAGGGCAGCTCTCAGGCTGGGGTGGGAAAGTTGACATCTCTTGAGAGTTTACTCAAAATGCGTGTGCCCTGACTGAGCATGTCCTCTGGGGGCACGTCACAGGGACTCAGGAGGCACAATCAGGACATTTCTCAGCCTTGCAGCAGCCAAATGCAGACACCTCCAACTTGCAATCACACCACCAAAGTCTCAAAAACAGAATGAAAATCAATTTCCCACAAAGGAGGTGGTTTCCTTGGAGATCTAGAATTCCCTCAGTGTCTCTTCATAAATGGGTAAGGAAAGTCACTGCTGCCTCCAATTTTTTTATTGGAACATCTGTTTTCTCTCATAATGCCATTAAACAAACCTAGCAAAGTGGAGCTACCAAACTGAAAAATAATTATTAAATGATCAGTTCTCTACTCATCTCCAGCTCTGGAGATTAGGGGAGAAATGAGATCCATTCACAAAAGGATTCTCCTCTTTTTGGAGAAAGCCAGCCAAATTATAGACATCTCTGGGTTGTGAAATTGAGCAGGATCCTCCAGTAGCGACTGAGAGGGGCAGCCCGTGGCTGGAAAGGAGAACCATCACCACTTGCTCAGCATTGCCAATAACCCAGATATGGGACCTCTGCTCACAGCTCACAGAGGGCTGCTCTTGTCTCACCCAGACAATATATGGCGAACTCCACATAAAAGGGCAGAAAAATGATAAAATATTTTCTAATAAATATTCTTTTGCTGCTAATCCACTCTTTGTAACTGTCAGGCTTCATGGAGTTGGCAGTGAGCCCATCAGATAACAATGCAGCTGTGACCTGAGAAATGTGAAAAGAGGAGCAGATTAATAAAGATGAAAAACGTGTTTGGTAACTGTGTCTGAGGGGAAGTCCAAGGGGAGTCCTCAGACGGGTATCCTGGCAGCTCTGGGACCCCCAAACTAATGCCACCCAGAAGTTGAGGCTACCCCACAGACATAGGGGTCAGATGTGTGGGTCCTGAAAGCAGGCAGCTAGTTTCTCTAACTTTCTGCACAGGTATTTGTTCCCTGCGCCTTCCCAAGTTGGCTTAATGGAAAATGGAAACAGCACGACAGAGGTGTCCCACCACAAGGTACATGCTTTTGGTGCCCCACCCCCAGCATTAGGCTGAGAACACACACAGGTCTCCAGGGAGGCAGCCCAAGGCAGTAGCATGCTCCCCTCCTGCTCTCTGACAAGCCCCAGCAAACATCCCCATCCAAAAATGAAGCTGTAGGGAGAGGGATTTGACTAATGGCTATGTTTTCCTAACCAAGAGTTAGGACAAGTGACTCGACCAGTCATGACCATGGGTAAGATGGAGCAATCAGGACAGAACACTTCTGAGCTAGGGCTGTACTGAAAACTCTGGGTTTTGTATGAATGACAGAAGAGAGGATGGAAATACTGGTCTTCTAGACCAAGTGATATGACAAGAATTATTCCATAGATGGAACAGGAAGAAGATGAAGGGATAAAGGTCCATGTTTACACCTCTATATCTTTCTCCAGTTTTCCTCCCTCCATCATCATCTATGATTACATCCTACAGAAAGGTCTGCCCCAGATCAGCCTCCAGGATGTCCCCAAACCCTACCACATTGTTCCTGCTGCTTTTCCCTGCATCTCTGTCCTGCGAGCTGACCCAGACCCCACTGACCACAGAGTTTTGCAGAGGCTCCACAAGGCATCGGCTTCTCTTTTCAGGAGGAACTGGTTCATAGTCACCACGCAGGGAGAGCAGACTAGTGAGGAGACCTGGAGGGAAGAGTCAGGCATTGTCAGTGCTGTTCATTATCCAATTAGACTTTGGCCCAGAGGCCCAGAGTCCCCGGACACAAAGCCTAATACCAGACCCTTTGTTTTGACTTTTGTCTGCCACCCAGCCATTCTCACCTATGAGGGGTTACTCCCAGCCCCGGGCAACAGCTGTCTGGAGCAATTCTGGAAGAGTGGGAGTGTGAGCATTCACTCCACACCCTGGGGAGCCAGCCGGAGAGACACCAGCAGGAGACACAGGAAGACCCCCGGCAGCTAGGCTGCGATAACCAGGAAGACAGCACGAGGGTCTCGGTAGCTCAGAGGAGAGCCAATCCTGTTATAGCCCACCAAGTAATTCATCAAAATTACAGTCATTGTGATAGACCACTCACTTTGTTCCAAGCACTGTTCTCAACTTTTTCCATTCACTAATTTGTCCCAGCTTCACAGCCTACTTATTTTTGTGGAGGTAAATATCACGTAATGTAAAGTTCACCATTTTAACCACACTAAATTGTACAATTATGAGATTTCCAGGACATTCACAGTATTACGCAACTTTCACCCTATGGGATTCCAGTCATTTTTATCACCCCCAAAAAGAAACCGGTACCTTTTAAGTCACTATTCGCAAGAACCTGTTTCTGAGGTAGCTCCCCCTATTGACAAAGCATCACATCACACTCACGGGAGGGAGAAAGGCTTGGGGTCCAGTCAGAGCTGCAGAGCAGGTATGGAAGGAGAACCTGATGCTGACAGGCAATAAGTGGATTACTGGCACGTTACTCAAATTTTGCACATGAGGAAATAGAGCTGGGAGGTTTAATAACTTGCTCCAGGTCACGCAGTAAGTGGTAAAGCCAGGCTAGGCTGTCTGACTCCAAAATGAGGTAGATACTTCTGTCTGGAAGATAAAGAAGAGGCTGCATATCATCTCATGAACAACACAGATAAGGTTCCATGAATTTGCTGAACAAATCTGAAGCTGTTAGGAAAAAGGGACATTTATAGAGCTTTGAACCAGGAAATTGAATGGAAGCACTCAAGAAGGTAGGAAACCTGTGAAATTCCTTAGCTGTGAAAGCCACGGTCCAGCTAATCAGGCCAAGAATTTCAGTAGCAGATAATAAGCACTGGCTGAGGGAAGTATCACGCAAGGCACGTGGGGAAGACAGGGAGGCAGCTCCTCGAGTTCAATTCTCCTCCAGCTGGTCCCACTGCATTTCTCATATCTTCCCAGCTCTTGTTCTCTGCTCAAGTCCTGATACATCCCATTGTCCTTTTTTTTTTAACTTTTTTTTTTTTTTTTTTTTTTTTTTACTTTTTATTTTATATTGGAGTATAGCCGATTAACAATGTTGTGATAGTTTCAGATGCACAGCAAAGGGACTCGGCTATACATATGCATGTACCCATTCTCCCCCAAACTCCCCTCCCATCCAGGCTGCCACGTAACATTGAGCAGAGTCCCCTGTGCTATATAGTAGGTCCACTGGTTATCCATTTTTTTTTAAGTTTATTTATTTATTTTTTTAATTAGTTTCTGCTTTATAACAAAGTGAATCAGTCATACATATACATCTGTTCCCACATCCCTTCCCTCATGCATCTCCCTCCCTCCCACCCTCCCCATCCCACCCCTCCAGGCGGTCACAAAGCACCGAGCTGATCTCCCTGTGCTCTGCGGCTGCTTCCCACTATCTATCTACCTTACGTTTGGTAGTGTATACACGTCCATGCCTCTCTTTCGCCTTGTCACAGCCCACCCTTCCCCCTCCCCATATCCTCAAGTCCATTCTCAAGTAGGTCTGCGTCTTCATTCCCGTTTTGCCCCTAGGTTCTTCATGACATTTTTTTTTTTTAATTCCGTATATATGTGTTAGCATACGGTATTTGTCTTTCTCTTTCTGACTAACTTCACTCTGTATGACAGACTCTAGGTCTATCCACCTCATTACAAATAGCTCAGTTTCGTTTCTTTTTATGGCTGAGTAATATTCCATTGTATATATGTGCCACATCTTCTTTATCCATTCATCCGATGATGGACACTTAGGTTGTTTCCAGCTCCGGGCTATTGTGAATAGAGCTGCAATGAACATTTTGGTACATGTCTCTTTTTGAATTATGGTTTTCTCAGGGTATATGCCCAGTAGTGGGATTGCTGGGTCATATGGTAGTTCTATTTGTAGTTTTTTAAGGAACCTCCATACCGTTCTCCATAGTGGCTGTACCAATTCACATTCCCACCAGCAGTGCAAGAGTGTTCCCTTTTCTCCACACCCTCTCCAGCATTTATTGTTTCTAGATTCCTTGATGATGGCCATTCTGCCTGGTGTGAGATGATATCTCATTGTAGTTTTGATTTGCATTTCTCTAATGATTAATGATGTTGAGCATTCTTTCATGTGTTTGTTGGCAGTCTGTATATCTTCTTTGGAGAAATGCCTATTTAAGTCTTCTGCCCATTTTTGGATTGGGTTGTCTGTTTTTTTGCTATTGAGCTGCATGAGCTGTTTATAAATTTTGGAGATTAATCCTTTGTCAGTTGCTTCATTTGCAAATATTTTCTCCCATTCTGAGGGTTGTCTTTTGGTCTTCTTTATGGTTTCCTTTGCTGTGCAAAAGCTTTGAAGTTTCATTAGGTCCCATTTGTTTATCTTTGTTTTTATTTCCATTTCTCTAGGAGGTGGGTCCAAAAGGATCTTGCTGTGATTTATGTCATAGAGTGTTCTACCTATGTTTTCCTCTAAGAGTTTGATAGTTTCTGGCCTTACATTTAAGTCTTTAATCCATTTTGAGCTTATTTTTGTGTATGGTGCTAGGGAATGATCTAATCTCAAACTTTTACATGTCCCTGTCCAGTTTTCCCAGCACCACTTATTGAAGAGGCTGTCCTTTCTACACTGTACATTCCTGCCTCCTTTATCAAAGATAAGTTGGCCATATGTGCGTGGGTTTATCTCTGGGCTTTCTATCCTGATCCACTGATCTATCTTTCTGTTTTTATGCCAGTACCAGACTGTCTTAATTACTGTAGCTTTGTAGTATAGTCTGAAGTCAGGGAGCCTGATTCCTCCAGCTCCGTTTTTCGTTCTCAAGATTGCTTTAGCTATTCGGGGCCTTTTGTTTTTCCAAACAAATTTTGAAATTTTTTGTTCTAGCTCTGTGAAAAATGCCATTGGTAGTTTGATAGGGATTGCATTGAATCTGTAGATTGCTTTCGGTAGTAGAGTCATTTTCACAATATTGATTCTTCCAATCCAGGAGCATGGTATATCTCTCCATCTATTTGTATCATCTTTAATTTCTTTCATCAGTGTCTTATAGTTTTCTGCATACAGGTCTTTTGTCTCCTTAGGTAGGTTTATTCCTAGATATTTTATTCTTTTTGTTGCGATGGTAAATGGGAGTGTTTTCTTGATTTCATTTTCAGATTTTTCATCATTAGTGTATAGGAATGCCAGAGATTTCTGTACATTAATTTTATATCCTGCTACTTTACCAAATTCATTGATTAGCTCTAGTAGTTTTTCGGTAGCATCTTTAGGATTCTCTATGTATAGTATCATGTCATCTGCAAACAGTGACAGCTTTACTTCTTCTTTTCCAATTTGGATTCCTTTTATTTCCTTTTCTTCTTTGATTGCTGTGGCTAAAACTTCCAAAACTATGTTGAATAAGAGTGGTGAGAGTGGGCAGCCTTGTCTTGTTCCTGATCTTAGTGGAAATGGTTTCAGTTTTTCACCATTGAGGACAATGTTGGCTGTGGGTTTGTCATATATGGCCTTTATTATGTTGAGGAAAGATCCCTCTATACCTACTTTCTGCAGGGTTTTTATCATAAATGGGTGTTGAATTTTGTCGAAAGCTTTCTCTGCATCTATTGAGATGATCATATGGTTTTTCTCCTTCAACTTGTTAATATGGTGTATTACATTGATTGATTTGCGTATATTGAAGAATCCTTGCATTCCTGGGATAAACCCCACTTGATCATGGTGTATGATCCTTTTAATGTGCTGTTGGATTCTGTTTGCTAGTATTTTGTTGAGGATTTTTGCATCTATGTTCATCAGTGATATTGGCCTGTAGTTTTCTTTCTTTGTGACATCCTTGCCTGGTTTTGGTATCAAGGTGATGTCGGCCTCGTAGAATGAGTTTGGGAGTGTTCCTCCCTCTGCTATATTTTGGAAGAGTTTGAGAAGGATAGGTGTTAGCTCTTCTCTAAATGTTTGATAGAATTCACCTGTGAAGCCATCTGGTCCTGGGCTTTTGTTTGATGGAAGATTTTTAATCACAGTTTCAATTTCAGTGCTTGTGATTGGTCTATTCATATTTTCTATTTCTTCCTGAGTCAGTCTTGGCAGGTTGTGCATTTCTAAGAATGTGTCCATTTCTTCCAGGTTGTCCATTTTATTGGAATAGAGTTGCTTATAGTAATCTCTCATAATCTTTTGTATTTCTGCAGTGTCAGTTGTTACTTCTCCTTTTTCATTTCTAATTCTATTGATTTGAGTCTTCTCCCTTTTTTTCTTGATGAGTCTGGCTAATGGTTTGTCAATTTTGTTTATCTTCTCAAAGAACCAGCTTTTAGTTTGGTTGATCTTTGCTATCGTTTCCTTCATTTCTTTTTCATTTATTTCTGATCTGATCTTTATGATTTCTTTCCTTCTGCTAGCTTTGGGGTATTTTTGTTCTTCTTTCTCTAATTGCTTTAGGTGCAGGGTCAGGTTGTTTACTCGAAATGCTTCCTGTTTCTTAAGGTGGGATTGTATTGCTATAAACTTCCCCCTTAGAACTGCTTTTGCTGCGTCCCATAGGTTTTGGGTCGTCGTGTCTCCATTGTCATTTGTTTCTAGGTATTTTTTAATTTCCTCTTTGATTTCTTCAGTGATCACTTCGTTATTGAGTAGTGCATTGTTTAGCCTCCATGTGTTTGTATTTTTTACACATCTTTTCCTGTAATTGATGTCTAGTCTCATAGCGTTGTGGTCGGAGAAGATACTTGATACAATTTCAATTTTCTTAAAATTACCGAGGCTTGATTTGTGACCCAAGATATGATCTATCCTGGAGAATGTTCCATGAGCACTTGAGAAAAATGTGTATTCTGTTGTTTTTGGATGGAATGTCCTATAAATATCAACTAAGTCCATCTCGTTTAATGTATCATTTAAAGCTTGTGTTTCCTTATTTATTTTCATTTTGGATGATCTGTCCATTGGTGAAAGTGGGGTGTTAAAGTCCCCTACTATGAGTGTGTTACTGTCGATTTCCCCTTTTATGGCTGTTAGTATTTGCCTTATGTATTGAGGTGCTCCTATGTTGGGTGCATAAATATTTACAATTGTTATATCTTCTTCTTGGATCGATCCCTTTATCGTTATGTAGTGTCCTTCCTTGTCTCTTCTAATAGTCTTTATTTTAAAGTCTATTTTGTCTGATATAAGAATTGCTACTCCAGCTTTCTTTTGATTTCCATTTGCATGGAATATCTTTTTCCATCCCTTTACTTTCAATCTGTATGTGTCTCTAGGTCTGAAGTGGGTCTCTTGTAGACAGCATATATATGGGTCTTGTTTTTGTATCCATTCAGCCACTCTGTGTCTTTTGGTGGGAGCATTTAGTCCATTTACATTTAAGGTAATTATTGATATGTATGTTCCTATTCCCATTTCCTTAATTGCTTTGGGTTCGTTATTGTAGGTATATTCCTTCTGTTGTGTTTCTTGCCTAGAGAAGTTCCTTTAGCATTTGTTGTAAAGCTGGTTTGGTGGTGCTGAACTCTCTCAGCTTTTGCTTGTCTGTAAAGGTTTTAATTTCTCCATCAAATCTGAATGAGATCCTTGCTGGGTAGAGTAATCTAGGTTGCAGGTTTCTCTCCTTCATCACTTTAATTATGTCCTGCCACTCCCTTCTGGCTTGTAGGGTTTCTGCTGAGAGATCAGCTGTTAACCTTATGGGGATTCCCTTGTGTGTTATTTGTTGTTTTTGCCTTGCTGCTTTTAATATGATTTCTTTGTGTTTAATTTTTGACAGTTTGATTAATATGTGTCTTGGTGTATTTCTCCTTGGATTTATTCTGTATGGGACTCTCTGTGCCTCCTGGCTTGATTAACTATTTCCTTTCCCAAATTAGGGAAGTTTGCAACTATAATCTCTTCAAATATTTTCTCAGTCCCTTTCTTTTTCTCTTCTTCTTCTGGAACCCCTATAATTCGAATGTTGGTGCGTTTAATGTTGTCCCAGAGATCTCTGAGACTCTCCTCTGTTCTTTTCATTCTTTTTTCTTTATTTTGCTCTGCATCAGTTATTTCCACTATTTTATCTTCCACCTCACTTATCCGTTCTTCTGCCTCAGTTATTCTGCTATTGATCCCATCTAGAGTATTTTTCATTTCATTTATTGTGTTTTTAATCGATGCTTGATTCATCTTTAGTTCTTCTAGGTCCTTGTTAACTGTTTCTTGCATGTTGTCTATTCTATTTCCAAGATTATGGATCATGGAAATAGAATCTTGGATCAGCTTTACTATCATTATTCTGAATTCTTTTTCAGGTAGACTGCCTATTACCTCTTCATTTGTTAGGTCTGGTAGGTGTTTATCTTGCTCCTTCACCTGCTGTGTGTTTTTCTGCCTTCTCATTTTGCTTATGTTACTGTGTTTGGGGTCTCCTTTTTGCCGGCTGCAGATTCATAGTTCCCGTTGTTTTTGGTGTCTGACCCCAGTGGCTAAGGTTGTTTCAGTAGGTTGTGTAGGCTTCCTGGTGGGGGGGACTAATTCCTGTGCTCTGGTGGTTGAGGCTCGATCTTGTCTTTCTGGTGGACAGGTCCACGTCTGGTGGTGTGTTTTGCGGTGCCTATGGCCTTATTATGTTTTTAGGTAGCCTCTCTGCTAATGGGTGGGGTTGTGTTCCTGCCTTGCTAGTTGCTTGGCATAGGGTGACCTGCACTGTAGCTTGCTGGTCGTTGACTGAAGCTGGGTGCTGGTGTTGGGATGGAGATCTCTGGGAGATTTTCGCTGCTTGATATTATGTGGAGCTGGGAGGTCTGTTGTGGACCCGTGTCCTGAAGTTGGCTCTCCCACTTCAGAGGCACAGCACTGGCTCCTGGCTGCAGCACCAAGAGCCTTTCATCCACCCGGCTCAGAGTAACAGGGAGAAAAAGTAGAAAGAAAGAATTAGTAGAAGAAAGAAAGAGAGAGGGAAAGAAAGGAAGAAGGGAAGAAAGGAAGGAAGGAAGGAAGGAAGAAAGAAAGGAGGGAGGGAGGGAGGGAGGAAGGATGGAAAGAAAGAAGGAAAGAAAGGAGGGAGGGAGGGAGAAAGGAAAGGAAGAAAGACAGGAGGGAGGGAGGAAGGAAAGAAAAAGAAAGTGGAAAGAAGAAGGGTGGGAGGGAGGAAAGAAAAAGAAAGAAGGAAAGGAGGAGCGGAGGGAGGGAGGGAGGAAGGGAGAGTAGGAAAAAAAGAAAGAGCAGGTAAAGTAAAATAGAATAAAGTATGAAATATAGTAGCGTTATTAAAATTAGAAAGTAATTATTGGAAAAAAAAAAAAAAAACGGACCAATAGAACCCTGAGACATATGGTGGAAGCAAAGCTATACAGAGAGAATCTTACACAGAAGATTACACATACACATTCACAAAAAGAGAGCAGGGGGAAAAATCAAAAATCTTGCTCTCCAAGTCCACCTCCTCAATTTGGGATAATTCGTTGTAAAAAGAGGAAAAGGGCGAGAAGTCTGAAATCTTGCTCTCTAAGTCCACCTCCTTAATTTGGAATAATTCGTTGTAAAAAGAGGAAAAGGGGGGAAAGTCTTAAATCTTGTCCTCAAAGTCCACTTCCTCAATTTGGGATGATTCGCTGTCCATTCATGCACTCCACAGACGCAGGGCACATCAAATGGACCGTGGAGCTTTAATCCGCTGCCTCCGAGGCTGCACAGAGAGATTTCCCTGCCTCTGCTCTCACAGCTCCCGGGTCTCAGCCTTGGACCTGGCCCCGCCTCTGCGCGTAGGTCGCCAGAGGGCGTCCGTTCTTCGCTCAGACAGGACGGGTTTAAAGGAGCCGCTGATTCGGGGGCTCTGGCTCACTCAGGCAGAGGGGAGGGAGGGGCGCGCAGTGTGGGGCGGGCCTGCGGCGGCAGAGGCCGGCGTGACGTTGCAGCAGCCCGTGGCGCTCCGTGCGCTTTCCCGGGAAAGCCGTCCCCGGGTCTCGGGGACCCCAGCAGTGGCGGGGTGCACAGGCCCCCCGGAAGGCGGGGCGGACAGTGACCCGCGCTCGCACACAGGCCCCGCGGCGGCGGCGGCAGCGGCGGCGGCGGCGGCGGCGGGCCTCGGCGGCGGCGGCGGCGGCGGGCCGCGGCGGGCGGGCGGCGGCGGCGGCGGCGGCGGCGGCCCACGCCCGTCTCCGAGGTCCGTGCCTTACCCGCGGCTCGTGCCTGTCACCGGCGCTTCCCCAAGCAGCCCTCTTAATGCCCTCTCCTCGCGCACCAGGAAACAAAAGGGAAAAAAGTCTCTTGCCTCTTCAGCAGCTCCAGACCCTTTCCCCGGACTCCCTCCGGGCTAGCCGTGGTGCACTAACCCCTTCAGGCTCTCTTCCTGCCGCCAGCCCCAGTCCTCTCCCTGCGCTCCGACTGAAAGCCGATACCCGAGCCTCAGCTCCCAGCCCCGCCCGCCACGGCGGCCGAGCAGACAAGCCTCTCGGGCTGGTGTGTGCCTGAGGGCACCGGTCCTCTGTGCCAGAATCTCTCCGCTTTGCCCTCCGCACCCCTGTTGCTGTGCTCTCCTCCGCTACTCCGAAGCTTTCCCCCTCCGCCACCTGCAGTCTCCGCCCGCGAAGGGGCTTGTAGTGTGTAGAAACCTTCCCCCCTTCACGGCTCCCTCCCACTGGTGCAGGTCCCGTCCCTATCCTATTGTCTCTGTTTATTCTTTTTTTCTTTTGCCCTACCCAGGTATGTGGGGAGCTTCTTGCCTTTTGGGGGGTCTGAGGTCTCCTGTCAGCGTTCAGTAGGTGTTCTGTAGGAGTTGTTCCACGTGTAGATGAATTTCTGATGTATCTGTGGGGAGGAAGGTGATCTCCGCGTCTTACTCTTCCGCCATCTTCCTCCGGGGTCCTGAAGCATGTCCTTGCCTCCTATCACACTGGAATCCCATCAAGCCTTCAGGCTTCCTACCAGCTTACAGGATGGAATCTGCTGGCGTCTCCCCGCTTTTCCCCTCCATTAATGGCAGGGTCCCAATGTGTACTTGCGACCCATGCTTTTCTCAAACCAGTGCTTCTCCCGTTTAGCGCGCGCCAACCCCCCTCGCGGGCTCCTTGCAAAAGCTAACTTTTTATTTTATATAGGAGTATAGTTGATTAAAAATTTTGTGCTAGTTTCAGGTGTGCAGCAAAGTGATTCAATTATACATATACATGTATCTATTCTTTTTCAAATTCTTTGTCCTTAAACAGTCCATTGTCCTTAAACATTCCATAATCTTTCTTAGCTCTGTGCCATTGTTGTTTGTTTTGTTTTGTTTGTTTTCCACCTACAGAGCATTCTCCTCTTCTCTTAATATTTCTGAACCCCATTCCTCCTGAATAGCACAGGCCTCAATGAGCTCTTTTTTCTGAATGCAGAAAATGCATAATAACCATCGGAGTTAACACTTAAGAGGCCCTTGCTACGTGGCATGCACTGTGCTGAACGCTTTCCAGTGCTTGACCTCCTTTAATCCTCACCAAGGAGCCCAGATGAGGCAACTGAGACCTAGAGAGGTTGAATGACTTCCGCAAAGTCGCACAAGCACCAAGTGGCAGAACCAAGATTAGAATCTTGGTCTTTGTGATTCCAGAACTAACCTTTTTTTTTTTTGCGGTACGCAGGCCTCTCACTGTTGTGGCCTCTCCCGTTGTGGAACACAGGCTCCGGACGCGCAGGCCCAGAAGCCATGGCCCACGGGCCCAGCCACTCCGCGGCACGCAGGATCCTCCCGGACCGGGACATGAACCCGCATCCCCTGCATCGGCAGGCAGACTCTCAACCACTGCGCCACCAGGGAAGCCGCCAGAACTAACCTTTTAACCACCGTATTAAAGAGCCTCTCAGCTGTGTTCTGCCATCACAATGTAGCTCCATCATTAGGAGCTAATATTGTTTCCTAATTATTCCCCACACACTGGCCTTTCCTTCCTACCAGACTACAAGCTCTCCAAGGGCAGGCACTGTGATACAAGGCAGCTCAGCAAAGAGCCTCACCTTCAGATTCGTTTCCTTCTTCTCTTCTGTTCCCCTGTAGTGTCTACATCAGTGACAAAATATTTCCATATCCAGAAGCAGAAATTAATGGGCTTACCTGAAGGGAGAACTAACTGATCCTTGTATCTTGACCCAAAGAATAAAGGAGGACTATGGTTTCAGTTTTGTATTGAGAGGTGAACTGAGGACAGGAAAGTACTAGGCGCGAGCTACGTATTGCTTTGTGGCTGGCCTAGAACCCCAGGTCAAATATTATGTCAGCTTAATAATAATAACAACTCCCATCTTTAGAGCCCCTGGCACATGTCAGGTCCTGTACTAAGCACTGAATTTACAATAGCTCATAAGTCCACACACCAAGCTTATGAGATAGGTACTGCTATTATCACTGCTTCGTAGATGAGGAAATCAAGACTCAGAGAAGATACTTTCCTAAAGGTTCATAGTTGCTAAATGGTAGAGTTGGAATTTAACCCGGGGTTTTCCAGTTCTAAAACTTGAGGGAAGGGGAGGACCCCCAAAACCTATTTAGGGAACAGCACCTCTCACCTAAGTTCAAATATTCAAACTGTTCATATCATAAATATTTACTATTTCTAAACAGAGGTTAATTGATCCACACAATACATGGCCACTGTGGTCGAGAGGCTTACAATTTAGACAAGAGGACAGTGGGGGGAGAGAAGCAAGATGCAGGACAACCACTGGGCCTGGACAACAAGGAAATGGGCTGCCTTGTGAGGGAACTGATGGGAGTAGAGAAAAGCATGGGAAGTTTAGGAAAGGGATCTAATTAGATGACTTCTAAGTTTCCTTCCAAAACTATTAATAATATTCTGTGATTCTGTTAATTGGCTGACAGTAAACGAGAGATGTAAGAACTTAACTCTAGCAAAGGTCAGGGCTAAGGACACACTTTGTAGCCATCAGCATGGAAGAAGTAGATGGTGTCACAAGCAGTGGCTGGAGTTCCCAATGGAGGACGGGAGAGGGGTGGGAGCAGAAGCCAGAGATAAACATTGGGAGCTAGAGGCAAGAAGGCTGTGGGAGAGGGAAGGAAAAAAAAGGAGGAGAAGAAAGAGAGGAAGGAGAGGAAGAAGAGGAAGGAGAAGGGGAGGGGGAGGGGGAGAGGGAAGAGAGGGAAGAAGAGAAAGAAGGAGACTAACACCAGTTAATCCAAGGGCGGCAGCAAGGGAGAGAATGGCTCACTGCAAATCAGGGAGCGCTTGGGAGTACTTATTCTTCATGCGTTTGACATTCTATTCATTCAACAAATAATCTCTGAGTATTACCGTGTGCCAGGCATCATTCCTGGAGCTGGAACGCACGGCGAACACACAGGTAAAGCCTGGCTCTCAGGCACTAACACTCCTGGACGATGCTTATGAGCAAGACATTTCATTGTGGGTGACATGAAAGAATGGAGATCATGGTCCCTACGCCCAAATCACTCAACGCTGGGCTATGGATACTAAACAAACACAAGGCGAACTAAAAAGATGTAAAGACAATAGCAGACAGGAAAGAAACCAGCAAGTCAAAGTTTTGACCTGCCAGGTGGAAGAGACAGGAACATGTCTGGAGGCAGGGACGTGTGCCAACCAAATTTAATTGCACACTGCTTTACACTGTTTAAAAAATTACACCTTCATATTCCTCAGAAACTGAATTTTTTACCACTACTTCTCAAGTAATATAGCTGTCCCTCCTAGGAGTAGTTCTAGAAGTCCTGTCATCTCAGCTAGACCAAGCCAGGCAGCCTTTCCAGAAGGGGAGGCAGGAGAGAGAGGGTGCCCACCCTTCATAAACCAGCATTTATTGTTTGCTATGGGCCAGGGTTATAACATGGTCCTAAAATGTACATCGAAGATAGAAAGGACCTTACAGATCATCCAGCCAGATTTCCTTATTTTACAAATGAAGAAACCGAGCTGTGGGAACATGAAATGATTTGTCCATGGTGAATTAGTAGCACTGGCAGACTCAAATCCCAGTTTCCTAGAGATCCCTCTTCCTCCAGATAGAGGAAGGACCATGTACCCAGGAAGGGGCAGGGAGACAGGGAATCTCTGAGGATTTCCCCAGCCTAATCCCAGGACGATAGCTTTTTATTTTTTAACAGCTTTATTGGAGTAAAATTGCTTTACATTGTTGTGCTGGTTTCTGCTGTATAACAAAGTGAATCAGTTATACATATACATATATCCCCACATCTCTTCCCTCTTGCGTCTCCCTCCCACCCTCCCTATCCCACCCCTCCTAGGTGGTCACAAAGCACGAGCTGATCTCCCTGTGCTATGCGGCTGCTTCCCACTCTATCTATTTTACTTTTTTTTTTTTTTTTTTTTTTTTGCGGTATGCGGGCCTCTCACTGTTGTGGCCTCTCCCGTTGTGGAGCACAGGCTCCGGATGCGCAGGCTCAGCGGCCATGGCTCACAGGCCCAGCTGCTCCGCAGCATGTGGGATCTTCCCGGACTGCGCCACCAAGGAAGCCCTATTTTACATTTGGTAGTGTATATATGTCCATGCCACTCTCTCACTTTGTCCCAGCTTACCCTTCCCTTTCCCCGTGTCCTCGAGTCCATTCTCTACGTCTGTGTCTTTATTCCTGTCCTGCCCTTAAGTTCTTCAGAACCTTTTTTTTTTTTTTTAGATTCCATATATATGTGTTAGCATGCAGTATTTGTTTTTCTCTTTCTGACTTACTTCACTCTGTATGACAGACTCTATGTCCATCCACCTCACTACAAATAACTCAATTTCGTTTCTTTTTATGGCTGAGTAATTCCATTGTACATATGTGCCATGTCTTCTTTATCCATTCTTCTGTCGATGGACACTTCGGTTGCTTCCATGACCTGGCTATCGTAAATAACACTGCAGTGAACATTGGGGTGCATGTGTCCTTTTGAATTATGGTTTTCTCAGGGTATATGCCCAGTAGTGGGATTGCTGGGTCGTATGGTAGTTCTATTTTTACTTTTTTAAGGAACCTCCATACTGTTCTCCATAGTGGCTGTAACAATTTACATTCCCACCAACAGTGCAAAAGGGCTCCCTTTTCTCCACACCTTCTCCAGCATTTCTTGTTTGTAGATTTTTTGGTGATGGCCATTCTGACTGGTGTAAGGTGATACCTCATTGTAGTTTTGATTTGCATTTCTGTAATGATTAGTGATGTTGAGCATCCTTTCATGTGTTTGTTGGCAATCTGTGTATCTTCTTTGGAGAAATGTCTATTTAGGTCTTCTGCCCATTTTTGGATTGGGTTGTGTTTTTTTTGATATGGAGCTGCATGAGCTGCTTGTAAATTTTGGAGATTAATCCTCTGTCAGTTGCTTCATTTGCAAATATTTTCCCCATTCTGAGGGTTGCCAGGACAATATCTTTATCCAACTCCTCCCCTCTTGCTCTCCCTGCATCACTCCCATTCCATCCACCAGTCCAGCTCTGGGATCTCACCTGGCAGTCCTCTACTGTTCAGACCTCTGGTTCTGGGACTCTCCAGCAAGATGAAGCTCAGAGAGGCTGGTGCAGGCTTCCCCAGGGCTGCCTAGTTCTAACCAGAACTCAAGTGTAGCAGTAAAAACCCTGAAAGATCCAAACCCTGTCTGAGGTTCTCAAAGCAAATAGAGGCAAGGGCACCAGGCCACGGACAAGGGCAAAAGATGTTTTTGGTAGTTCCCCTTGTTGGAATGCACCAGCACCAACACCACCCAGGGCTGGAATGGAAACCCAAAAAACCCAGCCCCAGTCTCCACTGGGCCAAGGGAAGTTCCACGCTCTACTCTGCCTTCAAGGGTCCGGTCCTGGGATGAGGAAAATATTCATGGGTAGTGTTGGAAAATCCAGGGCCTCCTGGGGGAAGAGGGTGACTGGAGAAGACCACCACCAGCAGGGGGGAAGCGGAAGAAAGGCTCTTGTTTTCCTGGAGGCTGTGCCCTGCCCTGGGAGAGCAGCTCCCCAGAAATGATACTTGAGGACATGGCTTGGGGCCACAAGAGCATATAGCTCTGGGTTTTATTTCCCCTTTATAAATGGAGGCAGGGGAGGAGAGGGATTCTTTGGCTGAGTAACACAATACTCCGGGGTCAGGCCCACAAGGCTTGGCCCTGGGAAGAGCAAACAAGCCACCTGCCCTGTTCCAGCAGGTTTGTGGACACCGGCCTCCAGCTGCCACTCACTGCCCTGGGGCGTGGATGCGGGCAGCCGAAGGGAGAGGAGCCTCCCCTCTCTTCCCAACTCTCCCGGGGATGTTGGAGAAAATCTGTAGTCCAGCCCTAAACCCCCAGAGTAAGGCCAGGCCCAGTGTTTAATGCCACCAAAAGCCGTCAGATGTAACTTGGTATCCCACCCCCACCCCACGTCATCCCAATTCCCATTGTCCTCACTGACCCAGGCCCCTGCAAGCCCATGGTTTCTTCCCCATAAGCCCCTGCCCAGGCTGCGGGCTTCCCCTACTGACGGATATGTGCTTGGCACGTCACAAGCCAGGAGCGAGCACCTGGGATCCAAACGGTCAGCCACGGAAGTAAAATGTTAATAACAACCAGTGTTTGTGCAGAATTCTGTAATTTGCAAAGTACTTTTTACAGACATCAGTTCTATCCTCCGAAGAGCCTTCTAAGTTAGGCATTATCGTCTCCCCATTTTACAGATACGGAGGCAGTCACTGAAGTGGCCAAGTCAGGACTTGAAGCCAAGCCACCCGACTCTCCGGTTCATGGTCCATTGCTGCAAAACCGGCAGCGTGATCGCTGATGTTGGAGATCCGTAGAACGGGTTATAAGTAACGCTAGCTTTGCAACACCTGGCTTTTCAAACCCGGCAGCTGGATGAATGAGAGGCTCTGACCTGGCAGTCTGAGGGCTCCAGACCTCGCCTGACCCCTGCGCTCCCAGGCCCCCCGCCCAGCAGGTGCCCCCTCACCTCTCCCGGCTTGCCCTCCCTGCCACACTCCTGGCCTGGCCAGCGCCCTCCGCGCACTGTTTGTTTGGCTGAGAGCTTCCGTTGGCTCGCGTGTGTGGGTGTTTGCTGTAATTTCTCTTACAGATGGCAGACAGCCTGCGCTCCCCACCATCACCCCACCCCAAGGGCTGTGTGGAAAGCAGATGCTGCAGGGCAGGACCAAAACCTAGCAGCTGAACAGCCCGTCTGCCGGCATCTTTTATCCAATCCAAGTCCAGACAATATCTTTACAAAATTCCTTTTAACTCCTCCATCACTGGGGACTCTTCCAGCCTGGCTCCCATCAGACTGGAGCCCCCAACACTTCCCCCACCCTCACAGAAACATCTGCTCCTCTGATGGGGCATGACACACCGTTCCAAAAAGCAATTTGTTTTTTTTGGGAGGGAGGTTGTTTGCTTTTTTGGCTTCCATCCATTACGCCCCCTCAGAACCCAGAGACCCTACGCTCACAGAAATTTCTGTCAAAAGGAGAGGAGGGTGTTGATCTATAGAAGGTAGAAGATCATCCTTGTCCTCAGTGCTCAGAACTCCCCTCAGCAGAAGGGCCACAGTGACCCTCACTTTTCACTGCCTCTGAGAGGCCCCTTGATGAGACAAGTTCTCCTGTGGGGACTGGAGTGCGGGAGTGCTGGAAAAGGATGGAGTTTCTCTGTTTTTAAAGCAAGTGTTTCTCATTCCCAAATCTCAATATTCCCATCTGGCCCCAAGAGCTGTGCTCAACCTGGGGACTGGCACCTCTCCCTCTAGAAATGCACTGGGTCAAGGCCAGCATACGGGGGCTGGTAAGGACCTGAGGGTCCTTGCTACCCATGCCTGAGGGTACAGCTCCAGTGGGGCATGCCTGCCGCCCTCCCTTGCACTCCCACCACTGTGCAGTGACTCTGGCTAGACTCCCCAGTTTACATCCCTCAGTCTCTTTCCTGCTTCTACCACTCTGCCCAGCTTCTCAGATAGATGACTTGGCTACCCAGCCTCCCTGGGTTTTCTTTTCACCCCGGTCATGTCTTGAGTGATCTCCATCATCTACAGCTTACTGGCCAAGGCCCCTCTCACTCTACCCTCATGCTCAGACCTACAGGACCCCAGCCAGGCCCAGGAGGGAAACTGATGGCTATCACTCCTGAGCCCTGCTGGACAACATTTTATGTCCACCTGGAAGTATGGACTTGGAGATGTCCAAGCTGACTCTGTCTACAAGGACCTAGAAGCAGCCGAAGATGCTGCTAAGGGAAAAGGCAAAGGAGCATACAGGACACCCACAGAGCCATCAGTAGGTGGGACACAAAAGTCTCCGTGGCCGCCCCCTGGCAGTTCTGTAGTTCTGCAGATACTGACACAGGGTCCCAGACTCCCAAGATTCATTCGTGGGTTAGACGACTAACTCCAATTTATGCAGGCCAAATTCTAGAACAAAGAGAGAACTTGGGCCCTGGTGTGCAGAAGCTGCTTTGCCCAGTCTCTAGAGACAGTGTTACCCAGTGCACCTTGCCAGCCTGTGCTCTCCTATGCTTTCCAACCTGAACCTCTTGGCTCACGCAGGCCCCATCTTTTTCCTGGCCAGGCTTCCAGACCTTCAAAGCCTGGCTCTACGAAGCCTTCCCTGACCCGTCTGAACTGAAGCCAAGCACTCTCTTGGAGCATTTCTTCCAACCCTTACCAAATTCCGCCAGGTATTTCAGTTATCAGGGTATACATCTTATCTGTAAACTTCTGAACAACAGAGATATCCTTTTGATCTGTTCTCACTGACCACCCACTGCTCCCCACCCCTTGCACAGAGCAGACAGTAACCATTTTCCGGATCAATAAATCCAAGATAATTACCCCAAGTCCTTCTGATTAGCCACTAAGGGATCCTGGCAAATGGTTGAGGGAAAAGAAAACAAGACATGTCCCCATCTCCTTGGCAACCACATGTATTACTCTAAGTTTCAAAACAGAATGCTACTGAATGTCCTCAGTCAGAGGGTCCCTGGATATAAGACCCTCCCCCATCTTCTCTGGACATTACCTTAAACTTTCACTTACACTTTTCTGGTGGCACATCTGTCCCTACACTCCTAACCCATCCAACAAAAACCTTTGGTTGACAGATTAAACACTTTTTCAAAACCCCCATTTCCTGAACTCGAGGAAAAGCAGGTTTCCCCTGCCTGGGGTGCAGGGTGTTGCCTGGTTGGTGCATGCGGCTGCCCCCTTTCCTGCACATCCATTCCTGGCAGACAGCTAAGCCTCTGTGGTCAGGACTCCAGTGAGGCCTCCTGGTGATTTGCATATAATCACACACGATGCTGGGCACAACAAAGCCACTCCACACAGCAGAGCCTTCTCGGCTGAGTTTAAGGTTTAATCTCTTAATACAGAAGTTTCTGTTTTGCTTTCAGTGAGCTCTGGGACTACTGCTAATGGTGCTAAACAAATAATCGCCCTTTATCCCCCTTTGGAGGCTTTGCCCTGTGCATTGCAGCCACACAGGCCCCAGTTGTTGTGGTTTACGGGCCAGGCCTGCACCTGCACTGTTTGTGTGAGATTACCGGATGCCCAGCAGAACTCTTTAAAGAGAGCCAAGCACAGTGGCAGCGGCGGATGGGTCTAGGGAGGAAGCGCCAGCCAGACACCAGTGCTAGGCTTCCCGGACTCCCAGAGCCCCCTGTCCTTTCCCTCAGGAAGCACTCACCCCCACACCTCCTCCAAAATCCAGCCCTTTCTTTACTAGTCTTCTAAATTGGTCGTCTTCCTCCTCCAGTGTTTGGCCCCCTCATGCTTCCCCTCCCAGACTCACGCAGCCCCTCCAATTATGCACTCTTTGTCCAGCCATCTGGGAGTCACTCTGAACATCAGTTCATTTACTTCAGCACTTCGCCCCAAGTCTCAGAGTTTGCCCCAGCAGAGAGCCTCTAGGACACTGTTTCAAAGAGATGCTTCGAACCTTTTGTCTTGGCTCCAACCCTCTGCCAGGTCATTTTGAGAATGAGCCATGATCCCCTGTCTCTTATATTGATGAAGGATTTGGAAGTCAATAATCAGACAGGTGGCCTAGATAAGGGTGCCCTGGCTGTCTTGGTTACCTACTGCTGTGTAACAAACAACCCCAAAACCTAGAAGCATAAAACAACAATCGTTTTATTCTATCTCACAATACTGTAGTTCAGAAATTTGCTCAGGGCTCAGCTGGGCAATTTTTCTGTTCCATGTGTCATCAGCAGGGGTTACTCTGTGGTGTTCAGCTGGCAAATGGGCTGATCTGGAGGTCTTATGCCCTGGTACGTGCAACTGGAAAGTTTGACTCATCTAGGACTGTTGACCAAAGGGCCTACATGTGGTCTCTTCAGCATGGCAGTCTCAGGATAATGGTATTTCTCATATAGCAGATCAAGGCTCCCAGAAAGAATGTTTCTAAAGAACAGAGCAGAAGCTGCAAGGCTTCTTATGACCTAGGCTCAGAACTCCCAGAATCTCACTTCTTCCACATTCTATCGGTCAAGCAGGTTCAAGAAGAGGGAATTTGCCGACATCTTTAATCTATCACACCAGCTAAAAAGGTCTTCTCAAGAGCCACCAGCCCCACAACCAGTATGAGAGCAATGTCCTGGGCCCAAAGGCCGAATAGCATAGCCTGGCAAATAAAACATCACAGTTACCAGCCTGCATACACTAGA
This sequence comes from Mesoplodon bidens, assembly GCF_964165515.1. Classification (NCBI taxonomy): domain Eukaryota; kingdom Metazoa; phylum Chordata; class Mammalia; order Artiodactyla; family Ziphiidae; genus Mesoplodon; species Mesoplodon bidens. The sequence continues at coordinate 20,706,689 of NC_138164.1, read as the reverse complement.
TGCTAGTATCACTTTCCCCCAAAGATTCAAGCAAACATCCTACCCCTGGCTTAGTGCAAAGTCCCCAGCTGACCCACTACTTGGCCTGCTTATCACCTGCCTTGGCTGCTGGCAGGACCTTCGGTTTTTCTTAGCTGCTACCAGACCTGGAGCCTCCCTTTTCAAAAGGATTTTGTTAACAGATGGGTTTGGATGGGAGATTAGGAAGTTTGATTCCATTTTTATGGAGGCAAAGATGCTGCCATAAGATAGGGGGTTAAATCTCCAGACTTCAAGTCCCATCCCGGCCCTTGGAGGATGGCCCCGGCAGCAAGGCCCTACTGAGGGAAAGGGATGTCACTATGTCACTGCTCTAAGTCTTCCTGGGAGTCAGAGGTGAGCTTTGAGGAGGAGGGAGACAGGGTGAATGGGGGATGGGGAGTTGGGGTAGGGTTCTATCTGCCACACCACTGAGGCATTGAGTCATGTCAATACCAATTAACTCCTGGTCAGGCAGGCTCTGGCAGACTCATCTGGCCCAGACCAGCTGCACTTTCCATGGCTCCAGGCTGGTAGTGGCAGGCATCTGTCAGGGCAGTCTTTGCCCCAGGAGCAAGGGAGCGAGGTCACATAGGCCAGGGTCACACACAGTCTTTTTTATTTTCTTCATTAATAAGTTTCAAGTTTTATTATGAAATATCCAAGCCATACAAAAAGGAATGAGTAATACACAAACAAACACCCATGCACCCACTCCCTAACTTAAGAAATAAAATGTTACCAATAGTATCGAAGTTCCCTGGTCCACATGTATTTTCAAGGCTCTGGAGAGTTGCGGAGAAAAGGGGATCTGCTCATTTCTACACAGGAAGGGAAGAAGCATTGGTGAGGAAGAGGGAAGCTAACCTAGGTGTCAGCAATTGTTGCTCCAACTAGAAAGGGGCCTCTCATTAATAATAAGATATTATAGTATCAAGGGTATTTTATAAGAGTTGGGGAATGGACTATAAAGAATTAGAACATTCCTTCCTTCACCTCCCAGCTCAGAGACTCCCTGCATTCCACAGTCTGAATTAGTCACTGGTTCCTTAGGGAATCTTTAGAGACTGACTTTTATGTCTCTATGTCCATCTATATCCCACACTTGACTAAACTCTATGACTGTGCGTTATTCATTTTTAATCTCTCACTAAGTTCTTATGCAGAGCCAGGACTCTTTGTTACTGACATGAATGTGTAATTAACTCTTGGGAAACCCCCATGGTCAAGGGGCAGGGAAGAGGAAACTTAACAGAAAAGGAAAGAAAAAGTAGGTTGAAAACTAAGAGACCAGAGCACATTTAATACCCAGATCTTGGTGTCTAAGGCCATTCTCCCATAAAGGAACCAGGGCTCCTTGGAGAAATGGCTGATTCAAAGACTAGGAAAAGAAATATACAAGATGAGAAAATGAGCCTCAGGCATCTTTCAGTACCACAAAGTAAGGAAATTGCTTAAAAATAATCTAAAACCCACAATGACGGGTTACATCAAAGGACACAGGAACCAACTGAACTACCTCCCACCGGTCACCACTGGATTTTGAGAAAAACAAAAAAAAACAAAAAAAACTTTCAACCCAAAGTATGAAATGAATATCCATGAGTCCATACTGATGTAAATAATTGGAAGAATAAATAAATAGGAAAGAAACAACAAATCTCCCATACAGAAGAATTCCACATATTGTACGTAGGTAATCGACCTTCCAGGAGGGGGAGCATAGATCTCCCCTTCTTAAGTGTGGGCTGTACATAGGGACTTCCTTCCAAGGGGTACGGTATGGAAAGGAGAAAAATAAAAGAGTAACTTTACAATGGAGAAAATCTGACAAACAACCTCAGCCAGGTGACCAAGGTCATCATCAACAGGAACACATCATGGTGATAGTATGCACCCTTGATATAAAGTGATGTAAACAGCACTTTATCTCAGTGGTCTTCCTCCCAAAAAACCATAACTCCAGTCCAATCATGAGAAGAACATCAGACAAATCCCTCCTGCAATATACCTGATGAGTACCCCTCAAAACTGTTAGATCTTCAAAAGCAATGAAACCCTGAGACACTGTCACGACCAAGAGGAACCATAGGGGACATGACAACTAAATGTAATGTGGTGTTCTGGATGGCATCCTGGAACAGAAAAGGACATTAGGGGAAAACTAAGGAAATCTGAAAAAACTGTGAATGTTAGTTAATAATAATATATTCATGGCTTCCATGGTGGTGCAGTGGTTGAGAGTCCGCCTGCCGATGCAGGGGACACGGGTTCGTGCCTCGGTCCAGGAAGATCCCAGATGCCGCGGAGTGGCTGGGCCCATGAGCCATGGCCGTTGAGCCTGCTCGTCCGGAGCCTGTGCTCCGCAACAGGAGAGGCCACAACAGTGAGAGGCCCACATACCACAAAAAATAAATAAATAAATAATAATAATAATATATTCATTTGTTTGATTATAATAAATGTACTATATTACTGTACGATGTTTATAGTAGGGGAAACTGAGTGCGAGGTGTTTGGGAACTCTCCATACTATCTTTGCAATTTTTCATCAATCTAGAACTGTTCTTTTAAAAAATCAGCATGTTCCAGGAAAAACTTAAATAGAACTGTAAAAACAGAGGGAAAAAGTAATAGCCCGAGGGGACTTCGGAATCACTGAAGTTAAGAAGTCCCCAACCTGTCAGAACCAGTGAAGCATCAAGTAAAATCAAATATGAAAGATCTAGACCAGCTGGGGGCACTGCCAGGGACCTTGGAGAGGGCAGTGTTGGGAGGCTGGTGACTACAGAAATCAGAGGGCTGGGGGAGACAGTACGAGGACCTGGGGACAACTGATGTGACCCTCTATCAGAGAGTGTCCCTAAAGGATAGACAAAAAGACTCTTCATCAGTGAGAAGCCTCAAACGTCTCACTGAACATCACAGGCGAGTCTTCAAAATAATGCTGACGGGAAAAGTGAAAAACAGGATGAGATGGCACAACAAATTTTACATTTTTAAAGTGCATGCACATAAACAATACTCATGTTGCAAGAACACTCACAAATACATGTTAAATTTATTAGAATGATTGTCTATGGGGAGATGTAAATGAGAATAAATGGGGGAAAATAAATGAATAAAATAGGAGGGTGTTCCTGCCCAGACATGCATTGAAAACATGCCGTAACCTGAGTATAATTAATTCAAATCTCTACACCTCAGGGACGTGTGTGAGTGTGTGTGTGTATGTGAGAGAGAGAGAGAGAGGGAGAGAGAGAGATTGACGAGAGGGAAGAAAAAGAAGGGAAAGAAAGCAGAAGAGGTAATGGAATCAGGTTTTCTTCCAAACTGGAGGAAAGGCAGAAGAGAAGGTGATCATGGGAAGGGGGAGGGTGGCCATGCCAGGAAAGGAAAGCAGGCAAGCACAGCATCTAATGTGGAGTGGGTGTTTCCCTGTGGGAGGGGGGCCATATCAAAGGCAACTGTCAGCCCAGGAAGTTTGTTTTTGAAAGCCACAACCTTCCCTGTCAAGTAGGATGTTCAGCTATAAGCTTTAAGGAACAACAGAAAAAGAAATATTGGTGAGAAGAAGCTGTGGTGAAGAGAAGAGACTGGGAACTCAAAAGAAAACCTAGGGTTCCAATCATGGTCTTGTGAAAAAGCACTGATGGGGGTATGGACACCGGCCAGTCATGTGACCTTGTGGAAATCTCTTAACCTTTCTGAGCCTAGGTTTCCTCATCTTTAAACTGAAGGATTGGAACCAATGTCTAAACTCCCTTCTCCAACTCCACAGTGAATGCCATCTGTGCGTTGACACAGGAAGGAAGGTTAGTCACGTTTCCTGATCACAGCTGGTTTCCTACCATGATCTTCATCATTTCTCTCCTGCTCCTTTTGCTTATCATGCCAATGAAGTCCCAGGAAAGTCCTCGCTCTGTGCCCTTTCACCAGGTATAATCATTCACACAACTTAGCACTTGATTCTACATCTTCTTTCATGGCTTCACTGGTTGAATATATGGCCTACGAAGGCAGAGTCCCTTCATGTCTTGTGTTTCTTTTCTATCCCCACAGAACTGGGCCTCAGAAAGGGGTTCGTTATATTGCCACATTCTGGGCCCAAAATATCCCCAATGGCTAAAGATTCTAATGCCAGGCATGCCAAAGTAGTTCTCTACAATTAGGATCAGATTTTTTATTCAAGTTTTTACCTGAGGAGGAATCTGAGCTTTTTTTTCCCTCTTTTCCAGTTTGTTATTCCTAGAAATCCAATCCAGTACCCTGGCCTCATGGGAATTTTCCATCTTGTCCTGTCCCAAGATAAGCCACTTTCCTTCCCTGGGCCAGAGTTTCCTCATTTGCAAAATAAGAGGGTTAAAGGGTGTAACTCCTAGGGTCCTTCCAGTTCTAATACTCTTCACCCATCCAAGTAATCTGATGCTAATTAGGGCCCCAGGACCCTCTCACCAGCCAAGTACAACCTTATAGCTCTATTCACCAGGTAGAAAGTCAAGGTTGTCAAGGTTGATTCCATAGCAGGAAGGGGAATGAGAAGGTCTACTGGCTGTGACTATTATAGACACAGGATGAAGAGAGTCCAGAAGGTGACCGAATTTTCCATAAGATCTCAGAGCAGGATGAAGCTCACCTATCTTCTCACAGAGGAAGGAAGGTTGACAAGATGAACCCACATTCTGCCACCTGGGAAATGTGTATAATTCATATGGAAAAACATGCTTGGGAGCAAAAATACCTGGGCTCTACCCCTGACCACACCTCCTATTAATGGGATGATCTCAGGCAAGTGACTTAACCTCTCTGAGCCTCCATTTCTAACATAAGATGGGTTGATTGCAATGCCTATCTCACAAGGTTGTTGGAGTATCAAAAAGGATGGTGCATGTCAAAGTTCCTTATAAAACTTTGCTTCTTACCTCACTTTATCTGAGAGTTTGTTTGAAATTCAGAATCCTGGGCCCCATTCCAGATCACCTATAGCACTGAATCAGAATCTCCCTTTTAGGATCTCAAACACTCAATAGCAAGAAAACAAACAACACAATTTTAAAAATGGTCAAAGGACCTGAATAGACATTTTTCCAAAGAAGACATACAAATGACCAACAGACACATGAAAAGATCACTAATCATCAGGGAAATGCAAATCAAAACCACAATGAGATATCACCTCACACCTGTTGGAATGGCTGTTATCAAAAAGACAAAAGATAACAAGTGTTGGCAAGGACTTGGAGAAAAGGGAACCCTTGTGCACTGTTGGTGGGAATGTAAATTGGTACAGGCATTATGGAAAACAGTATGAAGGTTCCTCAAAGAACTAAAAATAAAACTGCCATAAGATCCAGTAATTCTGTTTCTGGATATATATCCAAAGGAAATGAAATCAACATGTTGAAGAGATAGCTACACTCCCAGTTCATTGCAGCATTATTCACAGTAGCTAAGATATGGAAATCACCCAAATGTCCGTCAACAGATGAATGGATAAAGAAGATGTGACATATGCAGGTCTTCAAACTATTTTGAGTATATTTTTGTGTAGAGTGTGAGGTAGTGTTCTTTCATTGATTTACATGTAGCTGTCCAGATTTCCTAACACCACTTGCTAAAGAGACTCTCTTTTCTCCATTGTATTTTCTTTGCTGTAAATTAATTGACCACAGGTGTGTGGGTTTATTTCTGGGCTCTCTATTCTGCTCCATTGATCTATATGTCTGTTTTGTGCCGATACCATGCTGTTTTGGTTACTGAAGCTTTGTGGTGTTGTCTGAAGTCTGGAAGGGTTATGCCTCCAAGCTTTGTTTTTCTTCCTCAGGATTGTGGGTCCTTCGTGATTCCATATAAACTTTAGGACTATTTGTTCTAGCTCTGTGAAAAATGTCATGGGTATTTTGATAGGGATCACATTAAATCTGTAGATTGCTTTGGGTAATATGGTCATTTTAATGATATTAATTCTGCCAATTCAAGAGCTTAAGATATCTTTCCATTTCTTTGAATCATCTTCAATTTCCTTTATCAATGTTTTATAGTTTTCAGCATATAGGTCTTTTATCTCCTTGGTTAAGTTTATTCCTAGTGTTATGGATTTTTTTATGTGATTTTAAATGGGATTATTATTTTACTTTCTCTTTCTGATATTTCATTGTTAGTGTAAGGAAATGCAATGGATTTCTGTATATTAACCTCATATCCTGCTACCTTGCCGAATTCATTTATTAGTTCTAATAGTTTTTCTGTGGAGTCTTTGGGTTTCTCTATATAGAGTATCATGTTATCTGCAAATAGTGACATATTTATCTCTTCTTTTCCAATCTGGATAACTTTTCTTTCTTTTTCTTTTCTGATTGTTGTGGCTAGGACTTCCAATACTATGATGAATACAAGTGGTGAGACCATATAACTCCTAGAAGAGAACATAAGCAAAACACTCTCAGGCATAAATCATAGCAATATTTTCTTAGATCAATCTCCCAAGGCTAAAGAAATAAAAGCAAAAATAAACAAATGGGGCCCAATCAATCTTAAAACCTTTTGCACAGCAAAGGAAATCATCAACAAAACAAAAAAACAACCAACAGAATGGGAGAAACTAACTGCAAAGAATGCAACTGACAAGGGCTTAATATACAAAATATACAAAGAGCTCATACAACTCATACAATCTAATCAAAAAATGGGCAGAAGACCTACATAGATATTTCTCCAAAGAAGACGTACAGATGGCCAATAGGCACATGAAAAGATACTCAACATTGCTAATTATTAGAGAAATATAAATCAAAGTATAATGAGGTATCACTTCACACTGGTCAGAATGGCCATCATCAAAATGTCTACAAATAATAAATGCTGAAGAGGGTGTGGAGAAAAGGGAACCCTCTTACACTGTTGGTGGGAATGTAAATTGGGACAGCCAGTATGGAAAACAATATGGAGGTTCCTTTAAAAACTAAAAATAGAGCTACCATATGATCCAGCAATCCCCACTCCTGGACGTATATCCAGAAAAAAAATGAAAACTCTAATTCAAAAAGATACATGCACTCCAATGTTCATAGCAGCACTATTTATAATAGCCAAGACATGGAAACAACCTGAGTGCCAATCAACAGATAGTTGGCTTAAGAAGATGTGTTATACAAATACAATGGAATATTAGCCATAAAAAAGAATGAAATAATGCCATCTGCAGCAACATGAATGGACCTAGAGAATATCATAGTAAGTGAAGTAAGTCAGATAGAGAAAGACAAATATTATATGATATTACTTATATGTGGAATCTAAAAAATAATACAAATGAATATATATACAAAAAGAAATAGACTTGTAGACATAGAAAACAAAATTATGGTTACCAAAGGGGAAAGGGGTGGGGGAGAGGTAAATTGGGAGTATGGAATTAACAGATACAAGCTACTATACATGAAATAGATAAGCAACAGGATTTACTGCATAGCACAAGGAACTATATTCAATATCTTGCAATAAACTATAATGGAAAATACTCTGAAAAAATATATATACATATACAAATATATATATGGATGTATATATATATATATATATATATATATATATAACTGAATCACATTGCTGTATACCTAAAACAAACACAATATTGTAAATCAACTATACTTCAACTCAAAAAAATGTAATATGTATATTAGAGTATAGAAATATTGAAATAATGATGCAATATTATTTGGTCATGAGAAAGAAAGGAAATCCTGCCATTGGTGACATGAATCAACCTGGAGGACACTAAACTAAGTGAAATAAGCAAGATAGAGAAGACGGATACTGCATGATCTCACTTGCATGTGGAATCTAAAAACAGTCAAACTCATAGAAGCAGAGAGTATTGTGGTGATTACAAGGGGCAGGGAGGTGGGGGAAATGGGGAGATATTGGTCAAGGGGTACAAAGTTTCAGTTATGTAGGACGAATGAGTCTAGAGCAGTGGTCCCCAACCTTTTTGTCACCAGGGACCGATTTCGTGGAAGACAATTTTTCCACGGACTGGGGTGGGGGTGGGGGATGGTTTTGGGATGATTCAAGCACATTGATTTTTTATGGTCTCTGGGCAGTCAAACCTCTCTGCTAATGATAATCTGTATTTGCAGCTGCTCCCCAGCGCTAACATCACTGCCTCAGCTCCACCTCGGACCATCAGATATTACACTCTCATAAGGAGGGCGCAGCCTAGATCCCTCGCATGCACAGTTCACAGTAGGATTGGAGCTTCTCTGAGAATCTAATGCCACTGCTGATCTAACAGGAGGCAGAGCTCAGGTGGTAATGCGGACGACGGGGAGCAGCTGTAAATGCAGATGAAGCTTCACTTGCCGCTCGCCTCCTGCTGTGCAGCCCAGTTCCTAAAAGGCCACAGGCTGGTACCTGTCTGTGGCCCAGGGGTTGGGGACCCCTGTCTACAGAGCTAATTCACAGCATGATGACTATAGTTAAAGACACTGTACTGAATACTGGAGACAAGCTAATAGAGTAGATTTCAAGTGCCCTTATCACACAGGCAAAAAAAATAAAAAAGAGTAACTAGGTCAGGAAATGACATGTTAATTAGCTTAACTGTAGTAATCATTGCACTGTATATATATGTGTATCGAATCATGTTGTACACCTTAATTATATATAATTTTTATTTTTAAAATATATAAATAAAAGAGAAAATTAAAATTTTAAGTAAAAAAAGATCCCCAGATGATTGGTAGGAACAGTAAACTTTTAGGAGAATCATAAAACATTACACAGATGTTAATCTTAATTTCCACCAAGATAATTAAGGTATTGATGCTAATTTATACACACACACATGTGTGGGCACACAGACACCCCCACACACACACCCTCCCTTGCAACTGCATTTCTTCCACTTTCACCATCCCCACCTCCCAACACACACACACACACACACACACACACACACACACACCATTTCCTGTGAGCTCACAGTGCCACCTTCTGGAAAGACCAGAGCAGGAGGACTGTGCCGTTCAGTGAGAACAAAGCAGATGACAGAGGGATGTGCAGGGCAGGGGGCACTCACAGGCCTAGGGGCCCCTGGAGAGAAGTGGCTTTGCTGGAAGATGTCAACCTGCTCTGTTCACTATGGTAACCACTAGTCACGTGGAACTACTGAGCACTTGAACTATGGCTGTGCTGTAAGCGTAAAATGGATTTCAAAGACAGTACAAAATATATATATAGATAACATATTATTAGTTTTTATATTGATTACATGTTGAAGTAATAGTTTGGGCACATTAGGTTAAATCAAATATATTATTAAGATTCATTTCACTTGTTATTTTTTACTCTTGTAATGTGGCTACCAGAAAACTATAGATTACATATGTGACTCTCATTGTATTTCTATTGGACAGCACTGATGTAAGCTATGTTGTTTCAGAATACATGTTCCTAGGAATCTTAATTTCTTCCCCCCTTAAATGTGTCTGTAAAGGAGCCTTTGCTTCCGCACCCCAATAACTCTCCTTCCAGCCCCAGCTCCACAAGCAGCATCCAACAATCCTTTGGAGTTTGCAGCGCATTCTGTTAGGTACCAGCAGCCCCAGAAGAGAGCCTGGTACACAGTAAGTGCACAATCAATATCTGTGGAATGAATAATAAATAAGAGAGCAAGTAAGGTGCTCTACAGCACAGGGACACCTTGTCCTGGAGAGTAAATTTTTTTTTAGAAGCAGCCAAGTCATAAGTCATTTAGTGGAAAATTTGGTGAATTATATCAGATACATGATTTACTATTTTCAAAACCAAGGCCTGATTACAAAGCCATGCAATAAGTTCTCTGAAGGCTCTCCCAACCCAGCACTATTCAAACTTGAGATCAGAGGTCTTATTTACAAATTTAAGTTATGAGGACAAGCTGGGTGGCCTCAAGGTCCCTGCGCTTCAGTTCCCTATCCCTCGAAGCCACATCTCATCTTAGCACTGACTTCCATTAGCACTTTATGGCTTTCCAAGCGCGCTTCCTCGTGTTAGCTTGATTGATTTTCACAACTGCAATGAAGAAAGCCAAGTAGTAGTATTTATGACCACTTTTTTTTACAAGTGATAAGTCAACTGACTATCTGATTTCCAAAGGTAATTAACAAGGCCATGACAGGCCCTGTCTTTCCACCACATGCTATGCTTTATCCATTGCATCTCTTGGTTATTCCAAGGGGCTCGCCTGCTGTTTTATAGTTTTCAGGTATTTCATGTATGCATATTCTTTAAGAGCATTTGACTGGCTGTATGAATTTGTTCAAACTTTCCACCTTTCTGACCTCAGTCTTCTCATCTGTAAATTGGGACGATAGAACTTAATGATCGGTAAGGTCCTTTGTAATGCTAAAATTGTGTGGGTCTCTGAAACTTGGCTGAATGTGCCCCAAAGGCAGAAGCCTTATGTTTCATTTCCTTGTCATGTCTCCTGCAGGATTTTGCACATGGGGAGTGCTTAAACGAGGTTGACTAGCTTTGCCTTGCAAAAGGAGGGAGCTGGAATGTTCCTCCATCACAGAGCCCAGTTACACACACACACACACACACACACACACACACACACACACATGCTGCTCTAGGAAGGAAAAGTGTATGGAGAGAGGAAAGAGAGGGTGGCAATATTTAAGTTGTCTGGGCCAAAACCTCCCGGAGGACCTGTATCTCAGATTTCATTTCATGAAATATTCAGTGAGTGCTTCCCACAGCTCCTGTGACTGGCAGAGGCTGGCCTTCCGGGACATTTCTTTCTATGTACCGACCCTGGGCCCAGGTCTCTCTCTGCATCCTCCATCCTGGTGTTGCTCTGTTACTGTGTCTTTGCCTTTTGCTCCCCTCTCTCTCCACCTGTGTCCCCAGAGTTCTTTCTCAGTGTCTGTCCCACCCCGCCCATGTCTTCCTCTCTCCCTGACACTGTCGCCCCTGACCAGAAGGTGAAGATTCTCCCCTTTAGGAGCATCCCAGGGGCATGGGCCTGTGTACCTCTCTTTTGCTTTGCCCTCCAGAGCGCTATGTGCCTGAGCAGGGAGAATACTCAGGACTGTGGGGACCAGATGCCTTGTGCAGAAGAGCCAGATGGACCAGGGTGCCCAGAGGGTAGGGGCTGGGGCTGCATTTGGGCCAAAGGAGTTGGGGGTAAAGTTGAGGAGTGGGGAAAGAAAAACAGCTCTGAGGGATGCTGGCTTTGGGAGACACCTGGGCTGGGTCGGGGATCAGAAGCACCTTAGTGGGGGAAGAGAGCAGTTGGGGGTCCACCTGGGGCTCCCGGGGGAATCATCAGGGGACCCACAGCCCTGGAAGCTTAGTCTCGGCCTTAATTCTTGTTTGCCTATCACTCCACAGGTGGGCTCTGTCCTGACTCACCGCCTGCACCCTGTCCCCCTGGAACTTTCTTCTCCGGAGTGAGACTCCACAATGCCTCCTCCTGCCACCTCTGCCCTCGGGGATTCTTCAACTCCTAGCCTGGCCAGGATGCCTGTTTCCCCTGTGGCTCGGAGGCCACCCAGCCAGAGGAGGGCAAGGACACATGCGTATGCCCGGGACCTGGCCGAGTGTTCCAGGTATGTCCTCTGGTAGGAGGGACCCAGGGACAGGCTGCATTTCCAGGACTGCTTTGTTCTTGAGTCAAGTTCAGCTCAGGTGTAACCTGACCAGGGTTAGTTCAGGTTTCCAAGTGACCTGGGGACAGGGTTGCCAGGTAAAAGACAGGGTGCCCAGTTAAACTTGAATTTCACATAAATTATGGATATGTTTTTAATATGTCTCAAATATTTTATTTATTTGTTTGTTTGTTTGTTTGTTTTTCGCTGCGTCAGGTCTTCGTTGCTGCACACGGGCTTTCTTTAGTTGTGGTGACCGGGGACTACTCTTCAATGTGGTGCACGGGCTTCTCATTGTGGTGGCTTCTCTCGTTGCGGAACACGAGCTCTAGGTGCACGGGCTTCAGTAGTTGTGGCACGTGGGCTCAGTAGTTGTGGCTCGTGGACTGTAGAGCACAGGCTCTGTAGTTGTGACGCACAGGCTTAGTTGCTCCGCAGCATGTGGGATCTTCCCGGACAAGAGATTGAACCCGTGTCCCCTGCATTGGCAGGCAGATTCTTAACCACTGTACCACCAGGGAAGTCCCTGTCTCAAATACTGAATGGGACATGCTTACACTCAAAAAGTATTTACTGTTTATCTGAAATTCAAGTTTAACTGAGCACTCCATATTTTTATTTGCTAAATCTGACAACTCTACTTGGAGGAGAGGGCAGACTTAATATTGTTCTCCACCATGACCACTCCCAAAATACACCCAAGTCCAAGCCCTTCCAACTCGAACTTGTCCTATAAGCCAGCAAATATGCATCTGAATTCTTCCTTTCCTGAACTTTCCACGTCTTTTTGACAGAAAAGATAACACCACCTGGACCCTAAGCAGCATGCGTCAGTAACTTCTCCTCTGAGCTGACTCTTCTTTGCCCTGGTGATCCCTTACTTCCCTTCCCCTGCTCTTGTCCTCTGGTCCATCTCACCCAGGGTCACAGCCAAAGGGTTCTGTGTGGTTCACAGCAACAAAGTACTACCAGCCAACCTGAAATTGCTTTCCCTCCCCACCTAACCCGCAGCCCAGTGACGGGCATTGCCCCTGCCTACAGGGCTACCAAGATGTTGGAGAGCCAAGGGGCTGTGTCCAATGGTAATACAAGACCTGCAAGGATGGGGCCACCTGGAACCAAGAGGGGGTCTGTCTGACCAAGGATCAGTGGAATGACTACTGTGCCAACGAGGTAGGAGGCGCCCATATAGTGTACCTCCTGCACTCCTGGCCCTCTGCTCACCTGTTCACCTGCCCAGACTCCTCGCCACTGGAAGCTCATTCCACTAGCCCCCTTTTGGAAACATGGAGACCTGCGCTCTACACTCTGAAGCTGGAGAGAATTGGGAGCAACCTCCCCCAGAGAGGTGTCCCCAAGAAGTGTGAGTCTTCATGCAGGTGTGTGCCACACCAGAGGATGCACGTGGCTATGACCCAGGCCTGGGGCTCTGTCTGTGCTGGGGACAACACTCAAGTGAGATGTGTGGTCCCCTGTTCCCAAAGAGACAGAGACACGTCCTGCAGCTCAGCTGTCTCGAGGGCATCCCGCAGATTTCCAACACCAAAGACACCAGAAGCCAGGTACGACACCCCAGTTCCAACCCATGCCGAGCCGGGCCCACTGCAGAGCCATAGACCCAGCCCCTGCAGCCCCTGCCTCCTTTCTAAGAGGTAAGGTGTGTGACACGTTCATGCACGGGGTCTGCAGCCCTGCGCACTGACCCACATCCCTGGCCCAACCTCTGGTGCCAGAGAAAAGATACTATTGTTGATTTAATCTCATCCTATAAAACTTCTTGAAAAAGTCACAGTGTACGTTAAAGAGGGGAAAGTGTCATGGAAATCTTCCCACATGAACGAGGGACAATATTCAAAGTCATGACTCCAGGTTGCCCCTGCCACTTCCAGGGCTCTCAGACCTATTCCCATGACGGCTTCCCCTCCAACCTCATAAGGACACTCAGACAGGGCTTGAGAAAGCACCTGTGCTCTCCCCACCTCCCTGCCAGGGGAGGGTGTTACTCACTGTGTCTTAAGACAAGAGCTGACACTGGACCTCCCTGTTCCCAGGAACTTTACCTTCTGGACAGGCCTTCCTCACCACATGCTGTGGGCCATCCCTGCCACTTGGACCAAAGGCAGAATTCTGTTCTTCTGTATGTGGTCAGCGTGGATGGTAAGAAAGCTGGACAGAAGGAGACCCCAGGGAGGCCTGTGGCTCAGGTCCACACGTGGGCAAATCTTGTCCTTACCACGGCATAAACGCGGCCCCTGTACACGGAAGCTGAGGGGGTGATGGGCAACTCCTCTCCAGAAAGGGGTCCCCAAGAAATGCATGTGAATCCTGACATCCCTCCCACGGTTTTTTAGAAAGTTGAATCCTGCCAAGTGCAAGTCGGGAATGGACGGCTTCTGCTGTATCCACACACTAGGATCAACTCTCTCCCCGGCCCTGCAGGTTCAGGGAGATGCCTGTCTTGTTCTAGGGACTGGCTTCCTGGGCCTGAGCAGACCAGGCTGTGACCTACTGTGCTCCCTCGGCCTGCCCCTCAGGGATCCCAGGCTCCCAGGCCAGGATGCAGGTGAGCATTGCGGCTGACACCTGTTGCCTCTCCTCCAACCTCCCCCGATCCTGGCACGAATCCGCCTGGAGAGTGGCTGCCTTTCGTTATATTCTGAATCTTGCCCAGGAAAGTCCAGGGAAGCATATCTGAGCTCTCCTTCAACGCTGAGCCTCAACTCCACGCACCTTGGGAATCTGTCGCCCCCAGAGCCGAGCATCCAAAACCCCACAGTCTGCCTCCAAACCAATGATACACTTGCCTTCCTGGTGACCCGTGAGCATTAACCCGAGTATGACCTGTGAGTGTCAGAGGGCACGGCCCTGCCACCACCGGAAATGCTCCTTGTGACTACAGCCAAGAGACACCACGCCCCTTCCTTCCTCCACCCCAGGGGCCACTTCTACAACACACAGGGGGAATTTGACTGGGGGCGCCTCCGGGCCCTGGCTGAGGAGTCCCAGCTCCACGACCAAAGCCCTCACCTCTTTCTGCAGCAGTTTCAGCAGCCTGGGGTCTATGTCTTTCGCCTGAACAGCAACTGGCTTCGGAAGATGGTTTGGCTGGGATGGCTTGCCTTTTTTAAGACATTATCCCACCATTTCCCCTCTCTTTAAAAAATACTGCCTCATAATCACCCCAGACAGCTCTCCAGGGAAAGAGGTGCCCCAAATGACCCTATCAGAGTCTCAGGGTCCCAGAGTCCTAACAGATAATTCTGGGGAAGCCACGGTTCACTCCAAAGCAGCCCAACCTGTGACGTGTAAGGAAGGGATGCTTGTGAGGATGAAAATACAATGTGTCTCGAAGGATATAGAATGTCTAGCCATCTCTCACAGCCCTCCACTTCATCTTCCCCTGCCCACCCCTCTTTCCTCCTGAAGGTATATTTCCCCAGCCAATCTATGCAGGCTTTTCTCTACATGACCTGTGCATGATGCCACCACTGTTCCGGGTGCACTGTCTTGGTCACACACAGGATTTAGTATCTCAGCCTGTCAGTCCAGCTTCCAAGAGATTGTGTTGACCTAGTCCCATAACGTGCAGACAGCTCTCCGGATAGCTATCTGATACAGATTCATTTCCCAGGGATCCAGGTATGCACAAAGATCTGGACTATTTGGTTAGTGTCAACAGGCCTGGTTTCCCACTCTGTCCCCTGGCCAGGCTCTGGCAGACAGTGGGACCAAGGCTGAACAGGTTTCTTTCTACCCAGTATGTCCGCACCCTCCCGCCAGGGGGCCAGTGCTTTGGGGAAGGGCCCTTTGTCCCCACAACTCCCAGGTATCTCATCCAAACTGGCATCGCCAAGATCCCCAGGCCCCTGAAGAGGTCCGACTGGCCAGGAGTCCTGGGGGAGATTGTCCTGCTCCTGGGGCTCTGCCTGCTTCTGTTAGTGAGTAAAGCTGGACAAGTGACATCTTAACTGCTATGCCAGACCACCTCCCCAATGCCGTGGAAATGGGTCTTCCAGGGCCCCTCTGCACTAGGCGTTATCCTAGTTGCGAAGATGCCAAAGTGACAAAGGTGCAGCCTCAGGCCTCCAGCAGTCAAAGTTTAGCAGGGAGAATATAGACAAGGAGACAAATAAATGCCAGCGAGTGTTGTGGAGCTCTGGTGAGAGTGTGTCGGGGACCCTGGCTGCACAAAGGAGGGAGATGACTGTTCTCCCTGGTTGGTAAAGACAGACCTTCCTGAGGAGGTGATCCCTGAAAGAGGCTTGAAATATGACACGAACAGAAATTAGGTCCCTGTACTGACAAAGGGGTTAGTGAGTTGAGGGTGGGTTATAATGCGCTTAGGAGGAGAGGTGGGGAGTGTATGAGCCAAGGCACAGAGACATGAAACAATGTTCACCTGCTCAGGGAACCAAACCTGGTCCCTGTGACTGCAGCTTCAGGTGCAAGGACAGGGATGAAGCTGGAACCAGGGGAGAGAACAAAGTGTGGATGGTCTCATTGACCCTGCTAAGAAGTCAGGACTTTATCCTCTAGGCAGTGGGGGTCAATTAAGAATTTTGAGCAAGGGATAAAACCTGGTAAGACTTTTATGTTTACTCTAGCAATAAGGTGAAAGACAGAGATGGATTAGAAAGGAGAAAGTTACAGAGAGAGAGGCTGTTAGAATGGTCCAAAGAAGCAAAGATGAGGTGCTCCCTAACCACGCTGAGTGGGGGTCCTCCTCCTCCGGGTGTCCTCAGAAAGGATGCTTCTCCCTCAGTTTCCCTTTCCTTCACATCGCCCATGATGTACCCTGTAGATTCAGTGTCACAGACTGAGCTGGGCCTGGAAGGCTGCTCCTCAGCCCACCTTCAGGAAGCATCAGCAGGGCTACAACCTGGATGCCTACATTTCCCCAAGAACCAGGATAACATCTGTGAGGAAAGGCCGACCACACCAAGACTCTGATGTCCCCAGGGTTGAGAGAGGTCATGGTGAGTGACAGGCTTGGGCTGGAATCCCAGAGGTGCCCCCAAATCCAACTGGCCAGCTCCTGCTTCCTTTGTTCATTGTTTGATTCCTCTCCACTCATTCATTCATTGCTCAGTACATGTTTATTGAGTAGCCACTGTATGCCAGACACTGCCAGCTTCTAGGCGTACAGAGTGTAGAAGGGGACAGAGACATCTAAATACAAACTTTCGTAAAGAAATGTACAATAGGGCTTCCCTGGTGGCGCAGTGGTTGAGAGTCCACCTGCTGATGCTGGGGACATGGGTTCGTCTGGGAAGATCCCACATGCCGTGGAGCGGCTGGGTCCGTGAGCCATGGCCGCTGAGCCTGCACGTCCTGAGCCTGTGCTCTGCAACGGGAGAGGCCATAGCAGTAAGAGGCCCGTGTACCGCAAAAAAAAAACAAGAAATGTACAATAACTACGTACAAAGTGGCCAAGTTAGGAAATGACCAGTACTTCTAAAGGAGGCATTACATGTCATGCTGAGGTGTTTCCCCTTCTACTCTTGCTACTCCACGTGTGGGCCTCAGAGAGCAGCAGTTTGTTCTTCTCAAACTTCAAGGTGATTATGAAGTACCTGGGGATCTCCTGCTGCAATAGGTCTGGAATGGAGCCTGGAATTCTGCATTTCTAACTGCATTTCTAAAGTTCTTCAGCAAAGCTAATGCTGCTCATCCAAAGACCACACTTTTCGTAGCAAGCCTGTGAGGATCTGAGGAGGAAGATACATTGAAAATCTGTAGGGAAGCTCGTATTTACGTTTCAGGGGGATAACCCTGCTTCCCATCCCCCCCCCCACAGGTGGGGGCTGGCAAGCCGACGAGCAGGTGGACCTGGAGGGCTTTGACACAGAAAACTCCTTCAGGATCCTGCTCAGGCAGTCTCTGGCAGTGACGAGCAAACTCAGCCAGACCAAGGAGGAGGTGAGGAGAGAAGCTGGGCCAGCAAGCGAATTTGTTGTCTCTGGGAGCGTTAGTGATGGGACGGAGGACCTAAAGAAATCCTCAGCGTATCCACAGTGAACCAGAAAAAAAAAAAAAAAATTCATTCGGGGGAAGGGAAATAGAAGATTTCAGCTTAAATTTAGGGCTGATTTTATGAGCCCTCAGGTTTCAGATCACTTTTAGGGAATCTATCCAGACCACCTCTGGAGTCTCTTAAGATCCCCACTCCTGATCTGAGTAGCCCATCTGGGTGAGAAAATGCAGGCCAGTAGGTGACAGATATTGGGAGCCAAAGGAACACACTAGAAGTCCAAGTCTCTAAGCTGGGCCAGGGGTTCCCTAGGGGGAAGGTGTCTTGCCCTACGGCTGGGCTGGTCTTCACCGGTTTCTTCCAGTGTAAGGTCACTTTGTCCTCTGGAGTCCCTCCACAAACTGGCAGCAGAGGGCGCTGCGACCACAGCCGTGAAAGCTGCTGGGGCCTCTTGGAGCGAACTCTGCCCTCTCTCGCAGCTCAAACTCCTCTGCCTCAAACTTGGGAATGAAGCCCGGTCCCTCCAGCAGCTGTGGGGTGCTGGGCACCGCATCCCAGCTTCCAGGGACCAGCTTCCAGAGAGCCCCCAGAGGGAGCAGCAACAGGTTGGGCTGTTTTCACGCCTCCCATCTGGTCCCGGTGCCCACATGCAGCTCTCCCCCATTCACTGAGGCCGGGCACCTCTTCAGTACCTGTTCCATCTCCCAGGCCCAAGGTGTCTTAGCCCCACACCCTCCGCCCCTTGGCCACTGCTGCCACGCCCACCCTCAGTGCACTGCAGTGCCCACGGGGAGCGGGGTGTCCAGTCCCCGAGGCTGCTGTCTCTGGCGGCTACGGCCCCTGCAGGTAAGCCGGCAGGGTGGTCTCTGACCCCAGGCTGCAGAGGCAGCTGCCAGGGCCGCGGAGGAGGAGACCAGGCAGAGGAGGCACCTGGCAGGCGAGTACGCAGCAAGCCTCAGTCACCAGCTGACGCTCCTTCGCCAAGACCTCGGTGCGAGGCGGGAGCACTGGGGCTCTTTCTGCTCAGCGCTGATGGAGCGCAGAGGCTGCTGAAGGCGCGTTCAGGCTCCAGGCCCGCGAAGTCTTCCCGGGATGGGCAGAACCCAGAAGGGTGTGTACCTGGTGAATCTGAGTCAGGCTGAGTGAGATCGGGGGAGGAGCCGTGTGGCTTCTTGGGGTCCCGGGACGGGCCGCACCAAAGTGTCCTTCTTCTATCCCTAGTTGCCCCTCCCTCTGATGGGTCCTCCTTCATCCTCCTGGAGGGAAGCCCCCCAGCTGGACGCTGTGCTGGGCCGCCTGTCGCAGGCCGTGCTGCAGGAGGGCCACCGCCCGAGGGCCTGGGGCGTCCTGGGCACCGGCACTGGGGCGGAGCTGCTGCGGCCAGGTGAGCCCTGCTCGCCTTCCGACAGGCCCGCCCCGGAAACCTGGCCCTGTTTTCAGGCGGAAGGAAGGGAGGAGGAAGGCTAAACCAAGTGGAAACCCCCAAGGTTGGGAGGGGCTTCCTGTGCAGCGTCCTGGGCGAAGGTCTGTGTTACAGAAGAGGGAGCCTCCAAAATGGGACGAGCAGAGGAGGAAACAAAAAAACCACCACAAAGTATAGCTTTACATATAAGGTAGCACTTCCTGAGAGCAAACGCCTGACTGATGAATGCAAAAGGCCAGGTGTGGAAAACGCTGGGCTTACCTGGAAAGGAAGAGAGGGAGAAGGATCCTGCAATATGATGTCAGGGTCACATCCCGAATGCGGAGTCCTGACCTGGACTCGGCACAAACACAAGATGCCCTTCCCATGGGGAGCACCTGCTACACCCCCGTACCAGGGTGTGGATCGGGGAGGGTTCTCACCAATTCCTTCCAGTCGCCAGCCAAGGGAGCCCCTAACCTGCCAGATGGCCTCAGACCCAGGGCTGAGCAGGAGTTTGCTTTCCTGCAGCTTCAGCAAGCCCTTCAGGGAACACCGAAGACATCAGTGTGAATCCTGTCACCAAGTTAATGGTCCCTGGCCCCAACTGTGTGATGCTCCCAGCCAGTGGCCACACAGGGCCCATACCCCCTGGCTACTTCATCCACCCTGACACTGGACGGGTGCTGCCCGAGGCTGGAAATCTGGGTTATGATCTGCAGGAAGCTACCCTGGTGCCCACCACTGACTCCAGTTCTGGTGAGACTCTGACCGCTACCTAGCCCCAACCCAGCACAGGGCCCACTGGGGCCCTCTGGAATGAACTCCTCAGGGGCACAGCATAGGAGGCAAGGCTCTCTCCTTGGACGGTGGGGCTCGGTGAGCAGCAGAGCGGTGAATGCCTTCTCCCCCCTTCCTCACTTCAACATCCTTGCTGAGGAGGCGCCATGCTGGAGAGAGCTGCCAAGTGAAGGAAAGCGATGCTCTCTGCCCCTGCCCTGCAGGGCATGCCAACGGGTGTCAACACCTCCCTCTCTCCCTGTCCCGGTGGCGTCCGAACCTCGGAAGCTGCCATCCTCCCCTATGTGCCCTACCCAACCTGTCCGGCCACACGCTCCCCTCCAGCCACCCGCCTGCCTGTCCTGCAGTCAAGGACATCACAGCTGGGGGCTCTCATGACGGACCCCGTAACTGGCATCGAAGTGCCCGTGCTGGCTGTGACTCTGCACCCAGAAACAAGGCAGTGGCTCACTCTTGGGGGCAATTCCCTCACCAAGACCTTGGCCCCTCCAGAGTTGGGGGCCCCATGGAAGATCCAGTCACAGGAGGCATCTCGCCAATGCTGGGAGGCGGGTTGGATGAAAACACAGGCCTCCTGGCAGCCCTCAGTGCTATCTTTCTGCCTCTCCTCCCTGCCTGGCCCGGCTTCCCGATCCTCTCCTCTCAGCCCCCCAGAGCCTCCACGTTCTGGTCCAGTCTGCCAGCTCCACACCAAGCCCGTATTTCCACCCTTCATCCTGCCTCTGCCTCTTACCCCCACCTTTCCTCTCCTTCCCAGTTCCCCTCACCCTTTGCCATCTTTGGTGTCCCCCAGGGGGCAGAGAACAGAGTTGCTTCTGCAGCAAAAACATAGGGATGTTTTTCAACCAAGAAGGCCATTCCTCCTCCTGCCACCAGCGTGTACTACACGCCCCCCCCCGCCCTCTCCCTCACCCCATCCCCTGCCCTGCCCCTGCAACCTCCACTCGCACCCTGTCACTCTGTCCTGGGCCCTGGTCCTCACGTGCCTCCTCTGCCTACATCCCTCCCCCGCTGCTTCCAGGTCAGGTGCTTGCCCTGGGAGGACTGCGGGACCCCTCGGGGAGCCTCATGATGCCTGGTGACAGCTTTGTGGAGCCACTGAGCAGGAAGCCAGTCTGGCTCCACGGAGCTTCCCGACAGGAGGGCCAGACTGTGCCCCATACCGGAGGGTCACAGGCCCTGCTTCATGCCAATGTGCTGGTGACCCAGAGGCGAGTGATTGCAGTGCTCCGGAGGTCCCAGGAGAGGCCAGGGCCGAGCGTACAGGGGCTTCTGGAGACTGCCATCAAGGACATGAGACAGGCGCTGGCTTTGAGTCTGCACCACGTCCTGCAGCAGGCTCGGAGACTGCAGAGACAGCGGGAAGCAGCAGAGAGCATGGAGGCCGGTGGTGGCAGGATAGGTACGTGTTGACCTGGGCCAAAGGCTCCCAGGCCCTGAAATCCCAGGCCCAGAATGACCTGATGCTTCAGTGCCCCTCAGCCAGTAAACCCAGGGACAAGACGACAGTCCCACTGGCCAGGCACACATGTGACCAAAGGAAGAGAGAAGGATTTCGATGACTTCATGCCCCAAGCTCATGAATGGTTTGGCTTTTCATCTCTGTCTTTTAAGCTCTTGCCAATTCCACTGGGTATCACACTTGATGGTTGTAAAGTGTATATTCTCATGTAATCTTCATAGGATCCCCAAGCACCATAACATGTTATGACACCCATTTTACATTGCAGGATCTGAAGTCAAGGGAGCTAAGAGACTTGACCACCAGGGTCCCATAGCTAGTTAGCTGCACAGCCAGGCATAAAGCCTGAGTCTCCTGGGTCCTCAGTCCTCTTGTCACTTTCATTCCAGCAGCAGCCTTCGGCTTTCCATTAGTAAACTCAGGAGAGGAGCCCACTCAACTCCTCTACCACCCCACAGCACTAACCAGCACAGGAACGGCAGGGAAAGGAAGTAGGAGTGGCCTCTTCCTGGAGCTTATCTCACTCAGTCTTTCTAGAACCTTCTATCCACGGTGTGTACAAAAAAGAACCAGGGTTTGGGATCACAACTGACTTGAGTTTGAAGACCTGCCCCACTGTTTATTACCTCTTTGACCTTGGGCAACTCATTAAACCTCTCTCTGCCTCTGTTATAGCATCCTTAAAATGAGGATGAAAATAGGATATACTTCGGAGATTTCGTTGTAGGGCCAAATAAAATATAATTTATATGGAGTCCTGAGCTCAGACTCCGGCACATGTAGGTGCTCAAGAATGTCTGTCCCCTTCTTTCCACCTTCTCAGCCTAGCCTCGAAATTGTTCTCAGCTTCCCCAAAGTCCTGCTACCTCTCAATCCTTCCTTTATGAATTCAAAACGCTAAGCTGGGCCCCAAAGAAAACAAATGCAGTCTTTGCAGGGAAGCCTCTCTGGTCAGAGATGTAGCCCTTTGAGCCTGGAAAGCCCCTCAGTGTGGCACTCAGCCCTCACCTCCTCCTCCCTGTGCCCCCTCCCCCTTGTGTTAGGGATGATGTACTATCCTGGGACAGCGCTGTGGGTCCTGGACCTATATGGGATGGAGATTCCAGACCCTGAGGGCTCAGGGCTCATGGTACCCATCCTGGGCATGGAGATTGATGGGAATTCCAGTGATGCCACGCCCCTGGCAGGTTCAATGGAAGATGCCGACGGCAAAGGTAGGAGGAAATTTGGAGCCTCCTAAAGCCCTGGGGGATCAGGAATGTAACTGAAAACCCTGTAAAGCTCCAGAAGGGTGCCCCCAGTCCACTCACTCATGAGCCAAAGAGTGGGGTCATTCTGACACTACCCACTAGGGCTGCTGAGACCCAAAATAGAGGTGCTCAGTGATTCCAGAACACTGGTACCACAGATCACTTATCCCCTACTGAGAAAACTGGGTCCTTTCAAAGATGAGCACTTCAGAAACTCCCCACGCACCCTCACCCTCAGGGTCTGCGGCTTCCAGGAAACCCTCTAATCCCGCTCAGAGCCCCTCGAAGGGTGAGTGGATTTCTCAGGCTCCTTTAGTTCCCTCCCAGCCATGTTTCCTTCTTCCCATGACTGCCCCTTCCTTCTTTCCCCATCACTGGTTCCTGAAGCTGGTGATGGACTTGGCATCCCACAGGTCTGGTCCCAATTGCAATTGGGGCTCAAGCTGTAGACCCCTTGACTGGGGAACCTGGTCCCGTCATTGGTGTTCAAATGGACCCTTCTGCCAGGGTGGTGGTGCCCGTTGTCCAGGTGCTGGAGGCCTTACCTCGGGGAGTGCGAGACCCTGGTCTGGTATGTAGGAGGTGATGACTCTATTTCTTCATTCACTCAGCAACTACATATCAAAAACCTTCTGTGTCTCAGGCACTGTGTTTGGTGCTGAATGAAGAAAGCTAGACGGGGCCTCTCAGGGCACTGGGCAGCTGTAGGTGCCAGCCATAATCATGGTTTACAAGGGTGTTAAGGGAGCACAGAGGGGGGGATCTAAATCACAGGGTGAGAGTTCAAGGAAGGCTTCCCTAAAGAAGCAACACTTGGGATGAAACCTGAGGAAGCAGTCAGAGAAAGGCCTCAGGGACCAGCAAGTGCAAAGGTGGCAGGTGTGAGACCACCAAGGTTCCAGGAGAATGAGGAAGGCAGAGGGGCAAAGGCAGCAGGTGAAGCCAGTGAAGAAGGCAGGAAACGAATCATGAACAGCCTTGTGTGCCTGGCTGAGGGCAAGAAATGTAACTTATCATGAAAGCCATGGGGAGCCACTGAAGGATTCTAAGTAGACATGTGATATGATCAGATATGAATATTTTCAAGACTGTTAAATTTGGAAAATTTAGAACAATACAGAAAGAAATAATTACTCAACATCCTACTACATTTTTTAAAGTATCTAAATAAAGATGCAAGAGCTCCCTCCTCCCCATTCCTCTCTACTCCAGCTGCCATCAACAACTACCCCATTTTGCTCCTCTATCCAGACACTACTCACCTCTCCTCCAGTCTCTCCCTCCAAATGCAGCCACTATTATCAGGTTGGCACACCTCCCCCCAGACATTTTAATGCTTGAGTATGTGTATATATAATCAGCATTCTAGAAAGTTCCCTCTGGTAGCAGTGCAGAGGATGGATGGGAGCAGGGCCAGACTATAGCATGAAGCCCTGTCAAGAGGTCATGGCAGTAATTCAGCCTTTGGCAGGTTCTCCACTGAAATGAAAATGATTGAGTGTCCTCCCATGCATTCTCAGCCTAGTTGCAATTTCAGAAACAAAGATAGATATGTTATAAAAGATTCTTGGTAAAAGCTAAGAAATATAAATTCTAGCCCCCCCCCAACTCACAGTTTCACAGATGAGTTTGAAGGAGCAATTCGAGGATCTGAGAACTACTTCCTGCTGCCCTGTGCCCATCTCCCCTGGCCTCCCAGGAGAAAGGTGGGCAGGGGGTAGGTGACCCTGGAGAGTCCAGGTGTTAGAAAGATGGAGGGAGGGAGGGCCTGGGAGCTTGCAGAAGGTGTGTGGTGATGATTTTTCCATCTACCATCAAGTCGGCTGGCTCACCAAGCTTAGTCACAGATGCCCAGAGTGGGGGGAGGCACATGTCTCGAAAGGCTTTGGGGTTCTTCAGCCAGACCCCAGGCTGTGAGGAGAAAAAGTGTGTCGGCCCCAAACAAGCTGGACATTGCAGCTGGACACCCTGGAGAAAGAGCTGAGAGCCCGGGAGCAGTACTGGCACCACCAGGGACACGAAGAGGCCCGGCTGGTGCAACACCTGAGCGCCCTGAGCCAGCAGCTGCTCTCCACTCCAGGCGGAGATGTGAGGCAGGAGGTAAGGCCCAGAGGCCCCGCCTCATGGCCTCACCCACCCATCTGCCCAGACTGCACAGGCTCCTCTTGGAAGTGGGGAGCCCTTTTCTCTCCAACCACAGGAATGGAGCCCATCACAGGGCAGAAAAATCCCAGGATTTCCCAGCTCCAAGCCCAAACTAAGTGTCTCCGCAGGATGGAGGTGGGGGAGGAGCTGGCCCGTGCCCGAGCTCCTGCCTTCCCCTCCATGACACATCCCTCAGTGCCCCCCGTCCCGCCCCATAGCTGAGGGCTGCTGAGGAGGCCTGCGTGGCCCTGGAGTCCTGCTGCCTGCAGGAGACCGAGAGGAGAGCAGGAGCCCTGAGCAGCCAGAGCGGCCCAGAGCGGGGCCTGCTCTCTCAAGGTGGGGAAGCAGCATCCCCGCGGCCCAGATTCCCAGAGCAGAAACCTCCTGGTAGTGGTACCACCAACCCCAGGTGCCCAGTGGTGGTCCTCCTGCCCCCTCCACGTGCTCCTCTACCTCCCAGGTTTCCAGGTAGGCCCTGGCTCTGACCTGGCATGTTCCCCTGGCTCCAATAAACCATTGTGTCTTTGCTTCTCCTCCCTAACCCCAGAGGTGGCACTGTCATGTGGTCCTTTTCTCTGCCCTTTGCAGCAGACAGGGAGGAGTGGATACAGGAGGCGCAGGTGACTCTGGGCATGCAGAAAGTCCTGCAGAGTTTAGGACAGGCAGCAGGAAAGCTCAAGCAAGCAGTTGGCTGGCTGAGGGGCCAGGAGGAGGAGATGTGGCTACAGCAGAGTAGGAATCAGGGCCCCCAGGTCTGGAACCATCCCAGGAAGGTGAGGCTCAGAGGCTGACAAGGGGACCCATGTGAGATAGCACATTTGCCCATGTCATCAGATGTGGCTCTTCAGGACAATTCAAGGATGGGTGGACTCAAGGAGCAGCTGGTAGTCTGGGAAGGGAGCAGGAAGAAAGAGAAAGAATCTCCATTTTACTTGGGGCATTTTATTTTCTGTGTTCTAGGTGGTTCGGCATCTCTCCAATGAGTTTCAGGAGGTGGTGAGAGCGAGACAGATCTTCCTGGATAGGGCCCTCGGTCAGTTGCAGTACCAACGGGAGCTGAGCCGCCTCCAACTCTTGCACACCCAGGTACTGACCTCTGGACTTGGCCAAAGGGATCTGTATGTCCAACTTTTGTTGAGGGCTTCAGAGAGAAGCTCCCAAAGCAGCCACGTGGGACAGGTAGGAACCAAGCACAGGACTAGGTTCTGACTATTTCATCCTAGATTGTTGCCTCAGGAATCCCCGTGTCTTTGGAGAATTACCCTGGAGACAGATTTTATGGAACAATCATCACTTCTCCCAGGGACCAGGCTGCTGCCTGCCCGCTGTTGATCCCCTTCCTGAAGAGCCTCACTGCAGCTCAAGGCCATGGCTGAGGATTGGAGGATGGGGGCCCAGGAACAAGTAAGGCTGGTCACGGGTCCAATGTTCCCTTCTGCTGCTAATGCTGATCATGTTTTGATAAGTTCTAATACTATAATCAGAGCTTCAAGCTCCATAAGAGTATGGCCATGGTAGCTTCTTTAGGAAGAACATAAAGAAACCCAGCGTATCAGTTATACACTGCCGTGTAACAAACTACTCCAAAATTTTGTGGCTTAAAGCAACAAACATTTATTATCTCACAGTTTCTGTGGGTCAAGAATCTGGGTGCAGCTTAGCTGGGAGCCTCTGGCTCAGGGTGTCATACAGGCTACAGCAAGGTATCATCAGGCCAGGGCTGCCGTCATCTCAAGGTTTGACTGCAGAGTCCAAGTTCACTCTTGTGGCTATTGGCAGACCTCAAGTCCTCACTGGCTTTTGTCCAGAGACATCAATTCCTTGCCACATGGACTTCACAGGGCAACTCACAACACAGCAACTGTTCCTTCAGAGCAAGTGAGAGAGGGCCAGAAAAAGGAAGCTACAGGTTGTTTTGTATCCTCATCTCACCACTTTTGCCATATTCCATTCATCAGAAGCAAATCAGTAGATCCAACCCACACTCAAGGGGAGGGGATTACACAAGGGCATGGATACACATGGGGGATCATGGGGGCCATTGTAGAAGCCACATACCACACCTGTTGCTACGTCTAGCTCTTTTTGTCTTTGGCCACAGTCCTGTGCCCTCACTCCCGACAACTACTTTCTTCTCCTCTGTTCAGATGCAGATAAAGTTGACGTCACATGGACCTCACCACTCTTCTCCACCCAGAGAAAACTAGATATCAGGTCCCAAGCTCACAAGGACGGAGCTGAACTGCAAGGACAGGTGCATCACAAACCAGGTAATCTCCTTCCCCTGGGAGCTCCTGTTTAGAATTATCACGGCACACTGAAGGTATTCAATGGTGTAACCCCTAGGTCTAGGAGTATCAGAACCCTGCCTTGCCAATTGTCCCTTTCTCCCTACCTATATCCTAAGATTCCCAAGGGATTTTTCCATATGAGGAATAACAAATAGAAATCAAAGTCTCACTGTAATAATAACTTGGCCAGTTCCCCCAAAGGGAATTCCTAAAGGCCCTCTATCCCCCCACTGAACACAGAATCTAAATCTTGGGATTTTACCCCATCCACATGTTACAAGGATTTAATAGAAAAGTGGGATACACAGGGATTTAGACAGAGGAGACAGAGAAAGACGACCTTGCCCCAGAAAGAGACTCCAAATCACTTTACCAAAACCACCTCCTTGAAATTGGAAAGAGAAAGTGGCTGGCTTGAACTGAAGACTCGGGTCTGTTTCAGCTCACTCACCTCCCAAGTAGGAGAAGATTAACAGGAAATGAATGTAGGCCTTTCAGGTGAAAATGATGCAGGCCACTAGTAAGCACAGTTCCAAAAACATCTTTGAATTTGACTAGGGGTCAGCCAACTATTGCCCACAGGCCAACTCCAACTTGCTATCTCTCTTTGTATGGCCCACAAGCTTAGAATGGTTTTACATTTTTAAATGATTAGGAAAAAAAATGTCAAAAGAAGAATAACATTTCTGTGGAGTGCTTTACAATATATCATGTGCTATTCTAAATCTTTGGTTATGTTAGCTCATTAAATCTTTATGACAACGCAGCAAAGTAAGTAGTATTAGTCATTTTATAGATAAGGAAACTGAAGCTTCTGAATAGGTCAAGCAAGCAGTGAAAAATTATATTGCTATTGAGAAGTTCAGCTGGAATTCAGTCCCAGAGAGTCTCACCCTAGAGCCTGTGCTCTTAACTTGCTTCCCCATATGAAAAATTATCCAGTACTGTAAAGGCAGTGCCGAAAGGGAGATGCAGGCAACATATTCTGCTGAGTTCCCAGGAGGGCAGATCACTGTATCAGAGAAGCAAGGGAAGGCTTTGTAAGGGAGTAAAGCCACTCTTCTACCCTGATGATAGGGAACACGCAATCTGAACCCCAATTTTGTCTCTTGGCTGGAAAACCTAAAATATTTACTTTTTGACCCTTTACAGAAAACATTTGACCATTCTTAATATTAATTCTGTCTCCCCTTGGGGTAAACTAAGAAGGATATGGGCAGAGAGGTGGGCCCTCCTTTGAGAGTTCCCACCACTACTTCAATTTTCATTGTCTTATAATTATATTTGAGTTTATAATGTTGAAAGCAATTTTGTATACATTGTCTTGTTTAAACATAGTAACCCAAATTCTGATTCTGTAAGACAGTGGAATTTTCTTTTATAGATGAGAGAACTGATATTCAAAGTCGTTAAGTGACTTTCCCAGGGTCTTACAGAACCTGGACCAGAACTCAGGTCCTCTGACTGCTAGCTCAGCCTTCTTTCCTGAGAATTTCCTGAGTGTTTACTGTGTGCCAGTTACTGTTCTGAGTATATTACATTTAATGCTCCAAACAACTCTATGAAATAGAAGAAAGTCTGTCGCCATCTTTTCTGGACCCTCATTCTGTTGTTCTGGAACCTCTGTTCCTAATGACTGGAAGTCAATTGCCTTTCCATGATGACTGGCAGGACAGCCTGAGCCACAATGTATATACAGCACTGGAGGATGGATGGATGGATACAAATACACCTTTTCCTAAGCTGAACTGTGTTGTTGTTCTTGTTGTTATTTTCATTAATATATCATTACTGTATGCAAAAGTCAGTGAAATCTTACTGTTTTCTCTTGATCTCTGCAGCCCCCAAAACCTCTTTGCAGGATCTCCCAAAACCTCAGATAACTCAGAAGGAAGAGCTGACAACTGTGCAATGCACAGACCTCTCTGCCAGGGAGTTTGTGGTTTACCAGCATGGCCTCTCCATCCTGCACCTCCTCATCCCACAGCTTCATGTGAGTCTGATTCTGGTCGCTCTGTGGAGCAGTCATCCCTGGAGCCAAGAAGGTCAGGGTCACCAGGAAGGAGGCTTTGAGGTGGTGGATATTCCTTAGAATGAAGCACTCAGAACAGGGAACTTTCTAAGTCTCCCCTTTAAGGGGAATGATAGGAGTCATTTTACCAATCAAAAGTCTAATCTCTCAAATGATAGAATAATAAGTAGAATGAATTAGGTACTTTGTACATGAAAGAAAATGTTCTATTAGTTTGCATGAATTAACTCATGTAATCTTCACAAAAACCCTATGGCACTGATGCTATTTTTTTTCTCATTTTAAAACTGGGGAGGGGGGGCGGGGGAGATACAGAATGGTGGAGTAAACTTATCCAAGAACACACAACCAAAAGGGGAGAGCCAGGTTAGAATCCAGGCACCATGGCCTGAGAGCCCTCATGCCTGACTGCCACTTTACCTCTGTTTAGAAAAGTAGTAAATCAATGCTTGTAGTTAGCATAAATTTCAAACACTGAGTTAAATACTCCTTCCACTTTCCTGTAGTCTATACTGAATCCACTTATCCTGTTACAATTTAAATTGATGTCTCAATGCATTTACTTCCGTTTCTTGGTTGGTGCTACATAACTGAGCTACATGAGAATTTTTTAGCAAGAGGGTGGGTTTTGTTTTTGTTTTTGTTTGTTTTTTCTTCTTTTCAGGCTCCAGAAATCACCCTGCAGATTGCTTCTCGTCTTCCTGCCATGGAAGCCTCAGACAATGCCTTCCAAGGTTCCTTTTTCTATCAGGTACTTCAAATTTCCAGTCTTAGATGCAGGGTTTGTAGAATTCTAGGGTCTAGTAAAGAGAGACAGAAGCAAAAAGAACAGATGTAATAGAACATTTTTCTCTCTCAAGTCCTCACATATTTTATTCCCTCTAGGTAATAAGTCATTTAGCTAAGGCATAATAAATGTCCCCATGTAAGAGCTTTCTCTAATTAGTGAAATGACTATGTCCTGGCTTGTGCCCAGAGAATCATAATGGCTTTGTGCCTATTAATGAATCTCTGTCCTTATCAAAGCGGGTGGTTCCAGACTGATGTTTCCCATAAGAGTCATGGCCCCAGCTCAGGAAATCCTGCACATTCAGCATCTTTCTACAGAGAAGGATCTAAATTGTTCCTGTTCTGGTAGCTCCTCAAATATGTAGACTGGCAGTGCCTTGGTGGAACTCTCACCTGGTGTATATCGACCTTAAACACTATGACAGTAAACAATGATTGTGAGAGGGGAACTGCTAACCAATGTTAGAGGACTAGTAAATGGCTTATACTTGACTAGTAGGTTGTTAGGGGATTTAATAAAACCAAAAATTACTCATATATGATATTCTCCAGGCATTAATTCACTTGATCCTCAGGGAAATCTATGAAGTAAACAAGAATTTAATCCTTTCTTACTGATGGGGAAACAAACTCAGGATTCATTGAGTGCTATGTGCCAGGCACTTGGCCATATGCCTTACATGCATTGTCTCATTTATAACTTACAGCACCCTAACCCCAAGGTAGGGGGTGTCATTTCTATTTTATGAATTAGGAAATTGAAACCCAGGGAGGCCAAGTAACTTGCCAGAGATCACAGTGTGGCAAGAGTTGAAACTCAAGTCTGGGTGTATTTGGCATCAAACTTTTTTAATCACTAGTCTGTGCTGCCATCCACAGCTAATTCCAGAAACTGACCTCAGACAGTCTGATTCCAAATCATCTAAGGCTTTTCCATGCCAACCTATTACCTCTTAAGAGAATGAACAAGGAGTTATTTCAAATCAATTAGGCAAGACAGGAGATTTGAGAACTTGATTACAATAATGGCACAAAAGACAAAGAAAGCCTGAGAGCCCTGAGAAGGCAATGCTTCTCAAACTCTGGTCCTTGGATCTCCTGCCTCAACCACCTGGGGAGTTTGGTAAAAATGGAAATGGTGAGCCCACAGAACCAGAAATTCTGGGATGGGCCCCCAAAATACAATCACTCCTAGGTGATTCTTATTCACACTAAAGTTTGAGAACCACTGAGTAAAGAAACAGTAATTGGAGGACATTGATAAAAAAAACAGAGATATATGAATAATTTTTCTCTGAATTTCCAAGTTTGTTTTCTGTAAGCTAGGGGTAGCAAAAAAATTGGGAGACAGATTTATTGGGAAAATGATTTATTCAGAGAGGAGCTAAAAGGATCATTTTTCCCTTGACCTTTGAATCTTCCCTTCAGTAAATTTCCATTAAGCCCAGGGAGTCCGTGACTTTATGAGTCCCAAAGTTGTTTTAGATCATATAAAAGTAGAAAAAGAAAAGAGGCAGTGGAAATGTTCCCTGGGGTTGACCTCTCTGTATTTGGGTATTTTCTCCACTCAGAGTGCTGAAAACACACTGTTTGTTAGGAGAGAGTGTCTGGCATCAGTGGGAAGTTTCGTTCTGCTGTTGATCCACTGCCTGGCCCACGTCACTGTCGATGACGTCCAATAGGACTCCAACCCCACCTTTCTGAGGTCACTTTACAAGGTATTTATAACATGCACAGGCATCTTGCTTCTCTTTCTCTGACTCATGCCCCATTCCCCAGGACAGTAAGTGCTATGAGCTTTGCAACATTTCAAATCTACTCAAGTCCCACTGGTGGCCTTTGGTTCCTACTGCCTGGCCAAGAATATTTTCCCAATCAAATATCCTGTAGCAGCATATGACAGAATGCATGCACCACTCTAAGAATTCTGGAGAGAAGTGGTCTTCCTATGAGAACAGCATCACAGCTTTCTGTGGATGTTTCATTGTCAACACTTGAGCCTCAGCAGAATTACAAATGAAAATAGTAACCCGTGGTGGGGGCAAGTAAAGATGATAAATCTCAAGCCCCATTTTTCTTTCAACTATTACTTTAAAGCTTTAATAGCAGTTGCCTGGAAGCTGAACTGATCTGCCCACCTCACCTTTTCCTTGACCAGGGGTTGAAGGCCTATTTCAGGGAAGCATTCTCTATCACTCTGCGAATGTCAGCAGTTTCCCAGGACAGTAAGCTTGGTCAAAGCATAAGTGCTATTCTGCTGGGAGAGCTGCCCATCTCTGAAAGAGGAAGAGATCTTCTCTCTAAATTCATTGAAAGGAAACATGAGTCTCACTTGGAGCCAGAGTCATCAGAGGAGGTAACTGGCTTTAACTTGTGTAGCACATGGTTTCAAAATTGACTCCTTCACAGAGTAAATGCCTCAGTGTATGACCTATTCAGATATTTCTGGCCTCCCTAGGTGGTACACTGCCTTGACACTCAGGCTGCTTCTCAAACCACATATGACAATATTTTTTAAATCCTATATTCTGCAGGGCAGTCAGTGGGGACCTGGCTCGTGGAGATTGCAAACACAGCTCCACAGTTAATTCATGTCCCACTAACATATTATCAATAAGTAAGCAGAATTCCATCTATAAAACCCACTATGACTTAGAGATTAAATTCAGAGGCCCAAGTGGTAGCCTATTTACCCAGGCTTACTGTGTGCTGTTTTCTGTGCAAGCTTGACAATGGTATTCTTAATACTTATTAAGTACTTTTCTAAGGATACTATCTCAGCTTTTTAACTGTTAAAATGTAAAATTTAAATCTATGAACTTCCACTAAAAGACCATCTTCCACTAAAGGTCAATTCATTCTTGAGTTATAAACAAGAACATATTCTTGGACTTCCCTGGTGGCGCAGTGGTTGGGAGTCTGCCTGCCGATGCAGGGGACACAGGTTCGTGCCCCGGTCCGGGAAGATCCCACACGCTGCAGAGCGGCTGGGCCCGTGAGCCATGGCTGCTGGGCCTGCGCATACGGAGCCTGTGCTCCGCAACGGGAGAGGCCACAACAGTGAGAGGCCCGCGTACCAAAATATATATATATATATATATATATATTCTTTTTTCATTATGTATATAAGACTTCATAAATTTCAAGGCATATATATATATATATATATATATATATATATATATATACATATGTATGTATGTCTCATTTGAGCCACGCAGCAATCCTGCAAAATAGGTACCATACATATTTTTACTCACATTTTGTATTTAAGGGGAAATTAAGCAATTTGCCCTAAACCATACAGCTATTTGTAGTGGTGGATATGAGACTAGATTCTAGATCACCTGACACCTAAGGAAATAGTCCATATACATCTCCCTGTAATCAAACCTCCATTAGTTACTAAGTCAGATTTATTTGTGGCTGTTGGAGGTGATGGTGATGTTGGTCAATTCCCTATCCTCACCTAACAGCAGCACTTGACAATATGATTACTTTCTCCCCCTCCATCTACCTTCTTTACTTGGCTCCCAGGACCCCGGCCTCCTCTGGTTTTCCTCCTGCCTCGATGACTGTTCCTTGTCCGTCTCCTTTGCTGGTCGCTCCTGTTCTCCCTGGCCTCTTAATGTTGGAGGGACAGGATTCAGTCCTGTCCTCGTCCCTTCTATATTCACTCCCCTCAGGGATCTCCTCTAGTGTTCTAGCTTTAAATCCCACCTGTATGTCAACAGCTATCAAATTTTTATCTCCAGCCCTGACCCAACTCTCTAACTCAACTCATATATCCAGCTGCTTACTCACCATCTCCACTGGGACACCTAGTAAGTATCTCAAACTCAACATGCCCCAAACCAATCTTCTTTCCAAACCTGCTCCACTCGAAACCTTCCCCATCTCTGTTGATGACCACTGTGTTCTTTTGATTTTTCAGGCCAAAGTCTTCTCTTCAGGCCAAACCTGTCTCTCTGTTACATACACCCCCAACAAATCCATCAGGATATTTTTCAGAAACTCTTCCTTCACAAACTCCTCCTTCAAGTATATCCATAATCTAACCAC
The DNA here is from genome assembly GCF_964165515.1 of Mesoplodon bidens. Classification (NCBI taxonomy): domain Eukaryota; kingdom Metazoa; phylum Chordata; class Mammalia; order Artiodactyla; family Ziphiidae; genus Mesoplodon; species Mesoplodon bidens. The sequence continues at coordinate 20,672,830 of NC_138164.1, read as the reverse complement.
TTCTCATCACCTGTGCTGCTACCAGCCTGGTGCAAGGCATCTCTTGCCTGGGCTGCCATCAGACTCACTAACCGATCTCCCTGAGCCCAAGCTTGCCTCTCTTCAGTCTGTTCTCAGCATAGTCCCATAGTCATCCTTTGAGACTGAAAGTTGGGACTGCTCAAAGTCCTGCTGTGGTCCCCATTTCACTAGGGTAAAAGCCAAAGAAGCCAAGTCCCCCTTGTGTCTCACCCCCTCACCTACTACTCTTCCCCTCGTTCATTCAACTCCAACCACACTTCCCTCCTTGCAGTTCTTCAGACACACCAGGGACACTCTCTTCTTAAGGGTTCCCTCTGCCTGCAATGTTCCTTCCTCCAAGGCAGTAGCTCCCAACCAGGAGCGATTTTATCCCTGGCTGGACATTTGGCAATGTCTGGAGACACTTTTGATTGTCTGACTCAGAGGAGGTGTGTGCTACTGTTAGCTAGTGGGTAGAGGCCAGGGATGCTTCTAAACATCCTACAGTGCATTGGACAGCTCCACAACAAAAAAATCATCTATCCCCAAGTGTCACTAGTGCTGAGGTTGAGAGACCCTGGTCTAGGCCTGACTCCCTTGCCTCCTTCATGTCTTTGTTCAAGTGTCACCTTCTTAATGACTACCGTGGCAGCCCTGTCTTAATCTGCAACCCTCTTTACCCTGTTCATCAGCTTTTCCTTACTCTGCTCTACTTTTCTTTATCCTATATCATGTCCTAATAATTTACTTACATTTGGTTATTGCTTTTCTTCCCGTGCTAGGATGTCAGCTCCGTGAGGGCAGAGTTGTTTGCTTTGCTTTTTCTGCTATAGCGCATGTGCCACTCTAAGAACAGGCTTTCAATATATTTACTATGCTATTGAATAGATTTATATGAACCCTGATGCTATGCAGTAAAACATTTCAATCTCCCAGAGCTAACTAGGAGACAGATAATAGCAAACATTACACACTTGCCACATGTCAGATGTTCCGCTGGGAGTTTTACATGCATTATCTCATTTAATCTTCCCCATGCCCTTATAGGGTAGATGTTACTTTTATTCCTAACTTTCAGATGAGAAATCTTCTGAGGCTTAGAAGTATTAAAAACAACTTTTCCAAGACAGAGATAGTTGTGGAGCTGGGATGTTAGTACTCTGCCAACCACCATCTATGAAGAGGTCTCATTTTATTTTAATAGCAGAACTGTATATAGTACACTCAGGTACTGGTTAAGAAGATTCAAGAGTACTTAAAAGAAATGAGAGCCAAGATATTAAGTATATTATCATTTATCTTCCATACCCTCTACAGTATATTAGGAAAAACAAAGATCTTCTCCTTTTTACCAACATGGAACACTTCCTGAAAAGCATCCTCGCTGCAGAGCAACAAATCCCAAGAAAACCAAGAGATCAGCTTGGGGATGAAGATAAGGTAAGATGCCCATATGATCTACAGCATTGAAACTGTACTCTGCTATATACTTTGGAACTTTTTAGTGTATGTTTAGGGCCCTATTTATCATTGAGCGTGTCAGCAGAACAAAGGATTGGAAATTAATGGTGGTATGAACAGGTAACATCAGTCACTTATTAAAAACTTTACCAACAGATGGTGGATCTTAGATCTCAGAGTTAATCCCTCTGCCTTCAGGCAGGTCAGGTATTAATCTTAGAGAGCAGGAACTGAGACTCAGACTTACCCCAGTTCACCCAGCTAGAAAAGGACAAACAGCACCTAGGCCCACTGCCTTCTCATTCAGGGTTTCTCCCGCTGTACAGTAATGATACCTACTGCTGTTTTATAAAAGGTTGTTTTCAATCTTAAGCACTTAAAATGTTGTTATACTCTTAAAAACCAACAAATATTTTGGTTCCAAGTGATCAGAAGTAATATTTTGTCATGTATAATTAGCAAAGAGAAAACCCCAAGAATCCTCATTTTTCTCATGCAGAGCAGTGATCTAAACATGCTGAGATCAAGATCAGAAACAAGCACCCTAGAGACGTAACTGAGCACTGACTCCAGCCCTGGGCCCCCGTCCACTTTAAAGTTATCACCAGAGTCTGGGGTGAAAACTACTTTTAAAACTTTATTAAAATATAATACAGAGCTTCCCTGGTGGCGCAGTGGTTGAGAGTCCACCTGCCGATGCTGGGGACACCGGTTCATGCCCCGGTCTGGGAGGATCCCGCATGCCTCGGAGCGGCTGGGCCCGTGAGCCATGGCCGCTGAGCCTGTGCGTCTGGAGCCTGTGCTCCGCAACGGGAGAGGCCACAACAGTGAGAGGCCCGCATAACGCAAAAAAAAAAAAAAATATATATATATATATAAAATACAACTTTTTAAAGTGCACATATCATAAATGTACACCTCTTGAACTAGCCAAATAAACGTTCCCAGGTAAGCATCCAGACCAAGAAATGGAATGTTACCAGCTCCCCAGAAGCACCCCATGTCTCCCCTCCCAGTCACCTGAGAGTGGCCACTATCCTGACACCAAACATCATAAATTGTTTTTGCTTATTCATGAATTTTATATCAATAGAATCATAAACTATGAGTTACTTTATTGCTCAAATTTGTGAGATTTATCCATATTGTTGCAGGTAGTTGTAGCTTGTTGATTCTCTTTGTTGTAAAGTATGCCATTGTACAGATATATCACAATTTATTCACTCTATACTGATGCACAGGTGGGTATTTTCCAGCTTAGCGTTATTACAAATAGTTGTGCACTTTTGATGACTATATCTAGTCAGGTATTTACTTAGGACTAGAACTTCTGGGTCTGAGGGTATGGATATACTCAATGTTAGTATCTGCTATCAACCAGAGTCCCACCAGCCATGGAACGGAGTTCTGTTTGTTCTCCATCTTTATCAGAACTAGCATCTTCCATCTTTTTTATTTTACCCATACTTCTGGGTGTGTGGTTTTAATTTGCATTTTCCTAATGGCCAATGGAACTGAACATCTTTCATATATTTATACAGCATTTGACTGTCCTCTCGAGAGAGATGTCTATTCAAGCCTTTTGCCAATTTGTCATTGTATTGCCTATTTTTAATTGATTTGCAGGAATTCTTTATTCTGCAACTATTTTTCCTCATTCTGTGGATTGTCTTTTTATAGAAATAACTGCATGTTTCTTTTTCTGTTTTATTTTTAGATCTAGAAAGAAAATGGTGGCCTCATTTCAAGTCTGCATTATTAAAAGGTGTTAAATATATCAGTATAACATCCAATGAAGCTGATAAGAGAACATTCATATATAAATCACATAAATGTATATTATAATTTGGGGTAGATACATAACATAAAGGGCTAATTCCTAACACAAAAGAAAAACATGCTGACATTTTCACTGTGACTAAAAGATTAGACCACATATATTATTATAATATCCATTTAAAGATATTGACTGAACCTCTTTATAAAAATGTAAAATTTGTATATATCATCATTTATCAGGCTTACTTATCTAAAATTGTTTGTTACCAAGTCACACAAAAGGAGATGGATATAGTTATAAAATATTTGGTGATCTGGAATGAGAATACATAAAATATAGGCCATGTGGCATACGCAAAATTCACTTTGGAGGTCCTGATTGGAAAATTTCAAAGGGATAAGCAGTTACCTAAAACTGAAGCTTCAGGGTAGATTTGAATATTAATTAGGAGAGATACAACCATCACATGAATTCAGTGTAAGCCAAAAAAAATTTTTAATACAAACTCCAAACCTCAGATTACAATCCAAAGGCTGCAATTCAAGCTGTTTCTCACATGGATAAATTTCTTACTGTGTTTCAAGATAGCAGAAGAGTTTTTTTTTAATATATAAACTGTTATTGAGTCTCCCAAGCCATGCAAGGAAAGCAGAGTTAAGAATTAATCTAAATTAAATTAACCTAATTTAAACAAACATTATATGGATGGATAATGAATAATAGCTAATCATTTAATTCAGTGACCATCTCATAGTCAACATTTTTAGTCCTGCAGGTCTTTGTCCTAATTAAAACATGTTCAGATATGGCTGAGGATTTAGCTTTAAATCCAACCAATCAAAATACTAACAGTAAATTACTTTAGAGAAAAATTAAAGCACTGAGACAACATGACAAGAAGATTTACAATTAAGGTTTAACAAAGAGTTTTAAATCAAGCCCTAAGGATGATCTGCTCAGAATCAACTCACTACATCTAACCTCTCCATTTCTCCAATCTTACACTGACATTGGGTTTTCATTTCTTTGTTGCTAGAGATTGGTCACTTAGTCATCTTAAACATTCATTCAGTTTAAATCATTAGATTAGCCATCAGGCAAAGCAAGTACAAAATTTGTCAGCCTTAACGCTGTTTCATTAGTGGGAATTCCCTGGCAGTCCAGTGGCTAGGACTCTGTACTTCCACTTCCAGGGGCCTGGGTTCAACCCCTGGTTGAGGAACTAAGATCCCACAAGCCACGCAGAGCAGGCAAAAAAAATTTTTTTTTAATTTTTAAAAAACTGTTTCATTAGTTACTATCTCAGTTAAAATTACCTGCTGCCTTCATAGAATAGATACCAATAAAATGATAGTTGCCCTTAATAATGGGCTATGTGGGGCTTCCCTGGTGGCGCAGTGGTTGAGAGTCCGCCTGCCGATGCAGGGGACACGGGTTCGTGCCCCGGTCCGGGAAGATCCCACATGCCGCAGAGCGGCTGGGCCCGTGAGCCATGGCCACTGAGCCTGCGCGTCCGGAACCTGTGCTCCGCAGCGGGAGAGGCCACAACAGTGAGAGGCCCGCGTACCGCAAAAAAATAATAATAATAATGGGCTATGTGGCAGCTGTTCTGTCTCTTCCACGAACTGGGAATTCTTAAATAAAGCATAACCTCCATAATCATTGCATAATAACTTTAAAGATTAAAGGCTTCTCCAATACTCTGAGAAGGTAAATCTTATTTTGATATGATAAATATTGAGTGTGTGTCAAGAACTTTATTTAATTATTCACATAAATTATGAAATGTATTTCCTAGAAAGCATCGTGAACATTAACTAAGCCAGACACACAAGACTATTTAGAATAGACTAAAACTCCAGATCCTCAGAGAGGTGGCAAAGAAAAAGTCGTGCAAAAACTAAAGTTATTTTTTTTATATTCCTCATTCTTTGCTGAACAAGGCACTTACCAAACCATGATTCTATTAACCTCTTGGCTGAATTCTTGGGCCCTCCATTTGATTCTATTAATACACTAACAGCTGCAGGCTTTTACTAAGTGCATGATTTTTAATGGAAATACCATAGATTATAAGGCAGAGATCATGTTCTTCTTCCTGCTGAATTATGCGTTTTATTGCTGAATCAAATCAATAGTAAGTTTTTAAAGTTTTGAGACTCTAGTATCTTTAAGGAATTAGCTTGTGTGCACACACATATACACACATGCACAACTCATTGATCAAAAAAAAGAATAACAAAACCTCAATAGATACAGAAGCCATATTTTACCAACTACCAGCAATAAGAACGCTTTCCCAAAAATACAATGCTTAAAATAATTCTTCTTAAAACAATTTTTGTTTCAAAAGTGGTACATAGACTTCTGCTTCCAGAAGGATGAATTAGACATACTTTTCCCTATTCCTCCCACTGAGAACAACTAAGCCTCTGGACATTACATACAAAAACAAACAATAAGGGCTTCCCTGGTGGCACAGTGGTTGAGAGTCCGCCTGCTGATGCAGGGGACACGGGCCGTGCCCCAGTCCAGGAAGATCCCACATGCCGCAGAGCGGCTGGGCCCATGAGCCATGGCTGCTGAGCCTGCGCGTCCGGAGCCTGTGCTCTGCAACGGGAGAGTCCACAACAGTGAGAGGCGTGCGTACCGAAAAAAAAAAACAAGAAGATTTTGAAATGCATAGAGAAGAAAGTAGACCAGCTAGGGACTTCAGAACCCAAAGTAGGATGTGGTGGTGAACTCCACAGAGTCCCTTTTTCCCCTAATATTCCAGACTTGAATATAAAGAAGCCAGTAACCCATAAATACCAACGAGCACAGACCAAAAAAAACCCCCAAAGCCTGCTCTCTCTAGCCAAAGGGCTAAGAAAGGGGCAGCCTAGCGAGAATGAAAACTTTAAGACAATAACTGCTTTACTCTAGTCAAATATCAGAAAAAAGCTGACTCCACCCATGCCAGCAAAGGTTGAGTGAGGAATCTAGACTTTCACCCTTGCCAGCTGCAACAAGACACCACAACCTCCTTTGGGGGTGGTGTCAGAGAAGAGAACCAAGCAGAGAACTAGGAGCTTTTACCTTTCCATCCTCTCAGGGCAGTAACAAACCCCTCTACATCTCATGGTGTCAGTAGAGACCACATGGGGAATCTAGCAACATATGGCAGTAATGTGCTACCTTATTACCATCACCTCCCTGCTGGAGTAGCATCAGTGGAGGCCAAGTGATGAGTCAGAACTTTTACCATTGCCCACTGGTAATGATACCATCCTCATTAAAGCATTCATGGGTACCACATGGGGAGGTGGAATTCCCATACCTGCCCAGCAGGTATGAGAAACCCCTTCCCTGCATGTCAATGGAGGCCAAGTGGGGAGCCTGGACTTTTATCTCCCATCAGGCAGTAACAAGGCAGCATCCTCTCCCCTCCCACCCAAAGTGGGTGGAATAGTGTCAAAGGAAATTAGCTAAAACAAAGTTTAAATAAGATCCCAAGCCTTATAATATCAAAAATATACAGGTTTCAGTCAGAGAACCAGAAAGATATAAAACTGAGTGGAAAAAAAGACAATAGATGCCAACACCAAAATGACAAAGATATTAGAATTATATTTCAAAGAGTTTAAAAGAACCATCATAAAAATACTTCAACAAGCAATTATGAACATGCTTGAAACAAATGAAAAAAATGGAAGTCTCAGCAAGGAATTATAGAGTCACAAAAAAGAAATAGAAGAAAAAGAAGAATCAAATGAAAAATTTAGAACTGAAAAATATAAAAACCAAAATAAAAAGCTCAATGGATGGGCTCAACAGTAAAATGGAAAGAATAGAGGGAGGAAAATAGTGAATTTTTAGATAGAACAATAGAAATTACCCAATATGAACAACAGAGAGAAAAAAAGACTGAACAAGTGAATGTATCAGTGCCTCAGGGAACTATGGTACTATAACAAATGATCTGGCATTCAGGTCATCAAAGTCTCAGAAGGAGAAGAGAAAGACAGCAGGCTATAAAAGTACTCAAAGAAATAATGGCTGAAACTCCTCAAATTTGGAAAGAGACATAAACCTACAGATTCAAGGAGCTGAGTGAATATGAGACAAAATAAATCCAAATAAACCCGCACCAAGATGCACCATAATTAGACTTCTGAAAACTAAAAGCAGAGAAAAATTTTGAAAGCAACGAGAGAAAAATGACACCTCACCTATAGAAGAAAAACATTTTTATGACAGCGGTTTTCTCATTAGAAACCATAGAAGCCAGGAGGAAGTAGCACACATTTCTAGTGCTGAAGTAAAAGAACCGTCAACCCAGAACTCTATATCTGGTGAACATATTCTTTAAAAATGAAGAGAAAAATCAATACATTCACAGATGAAGAAAAACTAACCCAGACTACCCTAGAAAAAGGCTAAAGGAAATTCTCTAAAAAGAAAGGAAACAAAAGAAAACACCTTGGAACACCAGGAAGGAGGAACACAGTAAGCAAAAATAAGGATAAAAACAATATCTTTCTTTCCTTCTCCTTTGAGTTTTCTAAATTATGTTTGAAAGTTAAAGGAAAAATTACAATGCTGTCAGATGTGGCTCTAAAATCTATGTAGAGGAAATATTTAATACAATTATAAATGGAGGAGGATAATGAGAAATGAAGGGGGTTCAGGTTTCTACACTTCATTTGAATTGATAAAATAACAATGGTAGATCATGACAAGTTATGTACTTATAATGCAATACCTAAAGCAACCACTAAACACACACACAGAGAAAGGCAAGAAGACAAATGAAAAGCAGAGAGAACAAATGGAAAAAAAAATAGAAGACTTAACTAACATATCTATAATTATAATAATGTAAATCGTCTAAATACACCAATTAAAAGACAGAAATTGGCAGAAAATATGACTCAACTATATGGATATCATCAATTATAACCAGGTTCACAGCAGGTTGAAAGTAAAAAGATGGGAAAAGATACACCATGCATACATTAATCAAAAGAAAGCAGGAGTGGCTACATTAATATCAGATAAAGCAATATCAGGGCAAAATAAATTACTAGAGACAGAAAGGAACATTATATAATGATAAAAATGTCAGTCTATCAAGAAGACACAGCAGTTCTAAATGTATAAAACAACAGAGTTGTACCATATAAAACAACAACAGAGTTGTACCATATGTAAAACAAAAACTGATAGAACTGAAAGGAGAAATAGACAAATTGCAATTATAATTGGAGACTTCAACATCCCCTCTCAACAATTTATAAGACATCTAGACAGAAAATCAGCAAGGATATAGAAGAACTCAACACTTAATCAATAGTACTACTTAACATTAGTGGAACATTCCCCCAAACAACAGTAGAATAAATTATTTTCAAGGGCCCAATGAAGATTTATCAAGATAAACCACATCCTGGAGTATAGAACAAATCTCAACTAATTTAAAAGAATTAAAAACATACAAAGCATATTCTCTAACCAGAATATAATCAAATTAGAAACCAGTAACAGAAAAATAACAGGTAAATCTCCAAATACTTAGAAACTAAACAACATCTAAATAATCCAAGGATCAAAGAAGTTGTCTCAAGGAAAAATTTTAAAATACATTGAACTGAATGACAATGAAAAGTCAACATATAAAAGCTTGTCAGAACAGCTGAGCAGTGTTGAGAGGGAAATTGATAGCCCTGAGTACCTATATTAGAAAAGAGGAAAAGTCTCGAATCAAAAAAATCTAAGGTTGGGGAAATCCTTCAAGATGGCGAAGGAGTAAGACGTGGAGATCACCTTCCTCCCCACAGATACATCAAAAATACATCTACATGTGGAACAACTCCTACAGAACACCTACTGAACGCTGGCAGAAGGCCTCAGACTTCCAGAAAGGCAAGAAAATCTCCACATAACTGGGTAGGGCAAAAGAAAAAAGAGAGACAAAGGAATAGGGATGGGACCTGCACCTCTGCGAGGAAGCTATGAAGGAGGAAAAGTTTATGCACACTAGGAAGCCCCCTCACTGGCGGGGGTGGGTGGAGGGAGCTTCGGAGCCTCAGAGAAGAGCGCAGCCACAGGGGTGCAGAGGGCAAAGCGGAGAGATTCCCGCACAGAGGATCGGTGCCGACCAGCACTCACCAGCCTGAGACGTTTGTCTGCTCACCTTCTAGAGCGGGTGGGGGCTGGGAGCTGAGGCTCGGGCTTCAGAGGTCAGACCCCAGAGAGAGGACTGGGGTTGGCTGTGTGAAGACAGCCTGAGGAGGCCAGTGCACCACAGCTAACTGGGAGGGCGTCCGGGAAGGAGCCTGGGCCTGCCAGAGAGGCAAGAGACCATTGTTGCAGGGTGCGCGAGGAGAGGGGTGGGGCCAATATAGGAGCTTCTTGCTCCGTGCGCTCACAAATGACAGGGCACCGCCTACACAAGCTCCAGGGGCGGGCGCAAACCACAGCTGTTATCTTGAACACCAGAGGCGGGCAAGATGGCTACCACTGCCACCGCGGATCCTGTGAGCAAGTGCAGGTCCCTGCCCACACCTTCCAGGGAGCCTGATGCAGCCCACCACTGCCAAGGGTCCCACGGCAGTCTGAAGCATGCGCTCTTCTGGGGCCAGCTTCGCCAGGAGAGCGCACAGTGCACCTCAGGCTGTTGCAACTTCCTGCCGCCTTCTGCCACCGCAGGCACACCCCGCACATTCCAATTGTGACTGCTTATCCCTCCCTCTCCCTGGCCTGAGTGAGCAACTGAGCACTAATCAGCCACTGAATTCGCCCCTCTTGCCTGGGCGGGGAACAGATGCCTGAAGGTGACCCACACGCAGAGGCAGAGCCAAAACCAAAGCTGAACTCCAGGGGCAATGGGATCAAAGAAGAGGAAGGGATCTCTCCCTGCAGCCGCAGGAGCAGCAGATTGCGTCCCTGCAAACTGTTGGTGAACGCTGCATCTGTGGAATATCTGAATTAACGAGTGTTCCCACAACTGAGGGTATGGACTTTGGCAGCAACTGAGGACTTTGGGAGCAAGTACATGCAGGAGTAAGGCCAGCTCAGACAGAGTCTGAGCTGGCCACAGAGTGCCCACAGCAGGTCCAGAGACCTACCTAGAAGTATTGGAGGACTTCCTAGGAAGCCAGGGATTGGCTGTGGCTCACTGTGGGGGCAAGGACACTGACAGCTGAGACCACAGGAAAATATTATTATTATTACTGTTGTTTTTCTTCATTTTGTTTTGTTATTGTTCTTTTTTTATTATCCTTTTAATTTTATTTTTTATTTACTTTTTCTTTTTTATGCTTTTATTCTTTTTTTTACTTATTTTTTATTAGAGTATGATTGCTTTACAATGTTGTGTTAGTTTCTGCTGTACAATAAGGTGAATCAACTATATGTATACCTATATCCCCTCCCTCTTGGACCTCCCTCCCACCCCACCCATCCCACCCATCTACATTGTCACAGAGCACCAAGCTCAGCTTCCTGTGCTTTATAACATGTTCCCTCAAGCTATCTATTTTATGCATGGTACTGTATATATGTCAATCCTAATCTCCCAATTTGTCCCACCCTCCGCTTTCCCACCATGTGTCCACATGTCCATTCTCTACACCTATGTCTCTCTTCCTGCCCTGCAAAAAGCTTCACCTGTACCATTTTTCTAGATTCCATATATATGCATTAATATACAATACTTGTTTTTCTCTTTCAGGCTTATTTCACTCTGTATGACAGACTCCATGTCCATCCACATGTCTACAAATGACCCATTTTATTCCTTTTTATCGCTGAGTAATATTCCATTGTATATATGTACCACATCTTCTTTATCCATTCATCTATCGGACATTTACATTATTTCCATTTCCTGGCTATTGTAAATAGCACTGCAATGAATACTGGGGTACATGTGTCCTTCTGAATTATGGTCTTCTCAGGGTATATGCCCAGTAGTGGGATTGCTGGGTCATATGGTAGTTCTAATTTTTGTTTTTTAAGGAACCTCCATACTGTTCTCCATAGTGGCTGTATCAATTTACATTCCCACCAACAGTGCAAGAGGGTTCCCTTTTCTCCACACCCTCTCCAGCATTTATTGTTTGTAGATTTTTTGATGATGGCCATTCTGACTGGTGTGAGGTGATACCTCATTGTAGTTTTGATTTGCATTTCTCTGATAATTTGTGATGTTGAGCATCTTTCCATGTGCCACTTGGCCACCTGTATGTCTTCTTTGGTGAAATGTCTATTTAGGTCTTCCAACCATTTTTTAATTGGGCTGTTTGTTTTTTTGATATTGAGCTCCATGGGCTGTTTGTATATTTTAAAGATTAATCCCTTGTCCGTTGCTTCATTTACAAATTTTCTCCCATTCTGAGGGTTATCTTTTCATCTGGTTTATAGTTTCCTTTGCTGTGCAAAAGCCTTTGCTTCATTAGATCCCATTTGTTTGTTTTTCTTTTTATTTTCATTACTCTTGGACGTGGGTCAAAAAAGATCTTGCCATGGTTGATGGCAATAGTGTTTTTCCTATGTTTTTCTCTAAGAGTTTTATAGTGTCCATCTTACATTTATGTCTTTAATCCATTTTGAGTTTATTTTTGTGTATGGCATTAGGGGGTGTTCTAATATCATTCTTTAACATGTAGCTGTCCAGTTTTAACAACACCACTTATTGAAGAGGCTGTCTTTTCTCCATTGTATGTTCCCACCTGCTTGGTCATAAATTAGGTGGCCATATGCATGTGGGTTTATCTCTGGGCTTTGTATCCTGTTCCACTGATCTATGTTTCTGTTTTTGTGCCAGTACCATACTGTTTTTGGGGGGATTTTTTGGCTGCATTGGGTCTTTGTTGCTGTGCACAGGCTTTCTCTAGTTGTGGCAAGCAGAGGCTACTCTTCGCTGCAGTGCGCGGGCTTCTCATTGTGATGGCTTCTCTTGTTACGGAGCATGGGCTCTAAGCACATGGGCTTCAGTAGTTGTGGCATGCAGGCTCAGTAGTTGTGGCTCATGGGCTTAGTTGATCCGTGGCATGTGGGATCTTCCCGGACCAGGGCTCGAACCCGTGTCACCTGCATTGGCAGGCAGATTCTTAACCTCTGTGTCACCAGGGAAGCCCCCATACTGTCTTGATTACTGTAGCTTTGTAGTGTAGTCTGAAGACAGGGAGCCTGATTCCTCCAGCTCCGTTTTTCTTTGTCAAGATTGCTTTGGCTATTCGGGGTCTTTTGTGTTTCCATACAAAAGAGAAATTGTAAAATTTTTGTTCTAATTCTGTGAAGAACACCATTAGTAATTTGATAGGGATTGCATTGAATCTGTAGACTGCTTTGGGCAGTATAGTCATTTTCACAATGTTGATTCTTCCAATTCAAGAACGTGGTATATTTCTCCATTTGTTGTTTATGTCATCTTTGATTTCCTTCATCAGTGTTTTATAGTTTTCTGAGTACTTGTCTTTTGCATCCTTAGATAGGTTTATTCCTAGGTATTTTATTCTTTTTGTTGCTATGGTAAATGGGATTGTATCCTTAATTTCTCCTTCTGAATTATCTTAGCTTTTGCCTATCTGTAAAGGTTTTAAACATGGCAGTGTGTACATGTTGATCCCAAACTGCCTAACTATCCCTTCCCCCACCCTTCCCCCCAGTAACCGTAAGTTCATTCTCTAAGTCCATGAGTCTGTTTCTGTTTTGTAAATAAGTTCATTTGTATCATTTCTTTTTAGATTCTGCATATAAGGGTTATCATCCAATATTTCTCTTTCTCTGTCTGATTTACTTTACTCAGTATGACAATCTCTAGGTCCATCCATGTGGCTGCAAATGACATTATTTCATTCTCTTTAATGGCTGAGTAATATTCCATTGTATATATGTACCACATCTTCTTTATCCATTCCTCTGTTGATGGACATTTAGATTGTTTCCATGTCTTTGCTATCATAAACAGTGCTGCAATGAACATTGGGGTGTGTGTATCCTTTCAGACCATGTTTTCCTCCAGATATATGCCCAGGAGTGGGATTGCAGGGTCATATGGTAGCTCTACTTTTAGTTTTTTAAGGAACCTCCATACTGTTCTCCATAGGGGCTGTACCAATTTACATTCTCACCAACAGTGTAGGAGGGGTCCCTTCTCTCCACACCCTTTCTAGCATTTATTGTTTGAGGATTTTTTGATGATTTTTTTGACTGATGTGAGGTGATAGCTCATTGTAGTTTTGATTTGCATTTCTCTAATAGTTAGTGATGGTGAACATCTTTTCATGCGCCTCTTGGCCATCTGTGTGTCTTCTTTGGAGAAATGTCTATTCATGTCTTCTGCCCATTTTTTGATTGGGTTGTTTGTTTTGATGATATTACGCCTCATGAGCTGTTTGTAAATTTGGGAGACTAATCCCTTGTCAGTGACATCATTTGCAAATATTTTCTCCCAATCTGTGGGTTATTTTGTTTTGTTTTGTTTATGGTTTCCTTTGCTGTGCAAAAGCTTTTGAGTTTAATTAGGTCTCATTTGTTTATGTTTGGTTTTATTTCCATTATTCTGGAAGATGGATCAAAAAAGATACTGCTGCAATTTATGTCAGAGAGTGTTCTGCCTATGTTTTCCTCAAAGAATTTTATAGTGTCCAGTCTCACATTTAGGTCTTTAATCCATTTTGAGATTATTTTTGTATATGGTGTTAAAGAATGATCTAATTTCATTTTTTACATGTAGCTGTCCAGTCTTCCCAGCACAATTTGTTGAAGAGACTGTCTTCCCACCATTGTGAAGTCTTGCCTCCTTTGTCCTAAATTAATTGACCATAGGTGCGTGGGTTTATTTCTGAGCTTTCTTTCTTGTTCCATTGATCTATATTTCTACTTTTGTGCCAGTACCATAATGTTTTGATGACTATAGCTTTGTAGTATAGTCTGAAGTCAGGAAGCCTGATTCTTCCAGCTCCGTTAATTTTTCTCAAGATTGCTTTAGCTATTCAGAGCCTTTTGTGTCTCCATACAAATTTTAAGATTCTTTTGTTCTAGTTCTTTGAAAAATGCCATTGGTAATTTGATAGGGATTGCATTGAATCTGTAAATTGCTTTGGATAATATAGTCATTTTCACAATATTGATTCTTCCAATCCACGAACATGGTATATCTTTCCATCTGTTTGTGTCTTCTTCGATTTCTTTCATCAGCATCTCATAGTTTCTGGAGTACAGGTTTTTGTCTCCTTAGATATGTTTATTCCTAGGTATTTTTTTTTTGATGTGATGGTAAATGGGATTGTTTCTTGAATTTCTCTTTCTGACCTTTCATTGTTATTGTATAGGAATGCAAGAGATTTCTGTGCATTAATTTTGTATCCTGCAACTTTACCAAATTCATTGATGACCTATAGTAGTTTTCTGATAGCATCTTTCAGATTTTCTATGTATAGTATCATGTCATCTGCAAACAGTGACAGTTCAACTTCTTTTCCAACTTGGATTTCTTTTATCTCTTTTTCTTCTCTGATTGCTGTAGCTAGGACTTCCAAAACTATGTTGAATAAAAGTGGAGAGAGTGGACATCCTTGTCTTGTTCCTGATCTTAGAGGAAATGCTTTCAGCTTTTCACCATTGAGTATTTTAGCTATAGGTTTGTTAATAAGGCCTTTATTGTGTTGAGGTAGGTTCCCTCTATGACCACTTTGTGGAGAGTTTTTATCATAAGTGGGTGCTGAATTTTGTCAAAAGCTTTTTCTACATCTATTGAGATGATCATATGGTTTTTAGTCTTCATTTGTTGATGTGGTATATCACACTGACTGATTTGCAGATATTAAAGAATCCTTGTGTCCCTAGGATATATCCCACTCAATCATGGTGTATGATCCTTTTAATGTATGGTTGGATTCAGATTGCTACTATTTTGTTGAGGATTTTTGTGTCTATGTTCATCAGTGATATTGGCCTGTATTTTTTTTGTGTGTGTATGGTATCTTTGTCTCGTTTTGGTATCACGGTGATGGTGGCCTCATAGAATGAGTTTGGAAGTGTTCCTACCTCTGCAATTTTTTGGAACGGTTTCAGGAGGATAGGTGTTAGCTCTTCTCTAAATGTTTGATAGAATTCGCCTGTGAAGCCATCAGGTCCTGGACTTTTTGTTTGTTAAAAATTTTTTAATCACAGTTTCAATTTCAGTGCTTGTGATAAGCCTGTTTATATCTTCTATTTCTACCTGGTTCAGTCTTGGGAGACTGTACTCTTCTAAGAAGTTTTCCATTTCTTCCAGGTTATCCATTTTATTGGCATACAGTTGCTTATAGTAGTCTCTTATGATCCTTGGTATTTCTGTGATGTCACTTGTGATTTCTCCTTTTCATTTCTAATTTTATTGATTTCCATACTCTCCCTTTTTTTCTTGATGAGTCTGACTAAAGGTTTATCAGTTTTGTTTAGCTTTTCAAAGAACCAGCTTTTAGTTTCATTGATCTTTGCTATTGTTTTCTTTGTTTCTATTTCATTTATTTCTGCTCTGATCTTTATGATTTCTTTCCTTCTGATAACTTTGCGTTTTGTTTGTTCTTCTTTCTCTAGTTCCATTAGGGGTAAGGTTAGATTGTTTATTTGAGATTTTTCTTGTTTCTTGAGGTAGGATTGTATTGCTGTAAACTTCCCTCTTAGAACTGCTTTTGCTGCATCCCATGGGTTTTGGGTCATCGTGTTTTCATTGTCATTTGTCTCTAGGTATTTTTTGATTTCCTCTTTGGTTTCTTCAGAGTTCTCTTGGTTACTTAGTAGTGCACTGTTTAGCCTCCATGTATTTGTGTTTGTTACAATTTTTTCCTGTAATTGATTTTTAATCCCATATGTAGTGGTCAGAAAAGAAGTTTGATACGATTTCAATTTTCTTCCATTTGGCAAGGCTTGACTTGTGAACCAAGATGTGATATATCCTGGAGAATGTTCATGTATACTTAGGAAGAAAGCATATTCTGCCACTTTCAGGTGGAATGTCCTATAAGTATCAAATAAATCTATGTGGTCTATTGTGTCATTTAAAGCTGTGTTTCCTTATTAATTTCTGTCTGGATGATCTGTCCATTGGTGTAAGTGAGGTTTTAAAGACCCCCACTCTTATTTTGTTACTGTCGATTTCCCCTTTTATAGCTGTTAGCATTTGCATTATGTATTGAGTTGCTCCTCTGTTAGATGCACATATATTTATAATTGTTATATCTTCTTCTTGGATTGATCCCTTGATCATTATGTAGTGTCTTCTCTCATTTCTTGTAACAGTCTTTAATTTAAAGTCTATTTTGGGCTTCACTGGTGGCGCAGTGGTTGAGAATCCGCCTGCCGATGCAGGGGACACGGGTTCGTGCCCCGGTCCGGGAAGATCCCACATGTCGCAGAGCGGCTGGGCCCGTGAGCCATGGCCGCAGAGCCTGCGTGTCCGGAGCCTGTGCTCCGCAATGGAGAGGCCACAACAGTGAGAGGCCCGTGTACCGCAAAAAAATAAAAGAAAATAAATAAATGAAGTCTATTTTGTCTGATATGAGTATTGCTACGCCAGCTTTCTTTTGATTTCCATTTGCATGGAATATCTTTTTCCATCCCTTCACTTTCAGTCTTTATGTGTCCCTAGGTCTGAGGTGGGTCTCTTGTAGACAGCATATATACGGGTCTTGTTTTTGAATCCACTCAGTCAGTCTATGTCTTTTTTCTGGCACATTTAATCCAGTTACATTTAAGGTAATTATTGATAAGTGTATGCCTATTGCCATTTTCTTAATTGTTTTGGGTTTGTTTGTGTAGGGCTTTTTTTCTTCCCTTCCTCTTTTGTTCTCTTCTCTTGTGGTTTGTTGACCATCTTTAGTGTTGTGTTTGGATTGCTTTTTCTTTTTCGTGTGTGTATCTCTTGTACTTTGGGGGTTTCCTGTTTCCATGCGGTTTTGATATAACAGTCTATATATGTGCAAGGGTTTTTTTTTTTTTTTAATTTGTTAGTCTCTTTCCCACCTAGAGGGGTTCTTTAACATTTGTTGCAAAGCTGGTCTGTTGGTGCTGAATTCTCTTAGCTTTTGCTTCTCTGTAAAGCTTTTGATTTCTCTGTCAAATCTGAATGAGAGCCGTGCTGGGTAGAGTATTCTTGGTTGTAGGTTTTTCCCTTTCATCACTTTAAATATATTGTGCCACTCCCTTCTGTCTTGCAGGGTTTCTGCTGAGAGATCAGCTGATAATCTTATGGAAGTTCCCTTGTATATTATTTGTCATTTTTCCCTTGTTGCTTTTAATATTTTTTCTTTGTATTTAATTTTTGTCAATTTGATTACTATGTGTCTCAGTGTTTTCCTCCTTGGGTTTATCCTGTCTGGGACTCTCTTCACTTCCTGGGCTTGTATATTGACTACTTTTAATCACAGCAAAAAATACATAGTTCCTTATATTTTCCCCTATACATTTGCTTCAGGGCAACATGAGAAGCTCTAAAGAATTTTACAGGGCTGTAAAGCTCATGGATGGCTCCATCTGTGCCAAGTTCTAGAACAGTGATGGAATTGATTTCTTCTTGAGTACAACTTGGAACAATTCATTTTAATGGCTGTCTCTAGTATATGTTGCATAGAATTGTGAGACAATCTCTGCACCCAAATAAGAACATTGTGATTTATTAGCACATCCATCAAGGGGTACAGGAGTAGTAATACATGTGCCACAGATTTACCATCTGTTTTCTGGAAGAAGTTCTTTCAAGCCAACCTCACAAATTTCAAGAAGCACTTTGTTAATAAAACCCTCTTTGCAAAAGTTCTTACAAACCCATTCTTCTGTCACAGTCAAGTATTACATTATATTTTAGATATAGTAACTTTTATACATTTCTGTTTCATTTTTCAGTCCAACAAATTTGAGATGTGAATAAAACCTACAGAGAAAATCATTAATTAAAATCCAAAGCAACATCATTATGGAATATATAAGGTAAAACCAAGAAAGACTAAACAGGACTGAGAATCAAACTGGCAGTAGGAAAGCTTAAAACAATCATGGTTTAAAAAAGAGAAAGAAAGATATGAAAGCAATCAAATAATAGTTATGACAAAGAAAATTTTCCAGCATAAAGAGACTTGGTATCTCCTAAATGGACAAAGAATGCATTCAAATGTAATATTACAGAAGATAGCTTTAGAAAAATTAAATCTGCAGATCAGAAAGAGCCACAATGTTTCAGGAAAAGAATGATACAGAATGACTGAGACATAGACTTCAAGTATAAAGAGAGAATTTTTCAGACTGTCAGGCAAAGGGATTCACCTAAAAAAGTAAACATACATGTTTGTGTGAGTGTCAGAAAGTTGGGGAAATCAAACTGATCTCAGGTTTCTCTACAGCAATGTACAATGCCAGAACATTAGATTAGAGTGATGGCTATGAAGCTATAAGTGAACAAAAACATAAACTAAGATTTTAATCCTCAGAAAAGTTGTTCTTCAAGTATAAAAGAATAAAGAGCCTCAAGCACAAATGAACTCACAGGATAGAACACCTATGAGCTATTTATGAAAAGGCGGCTTAACAATAAAATCCAGCTAATCAAAGGTGAATCAAGGTGCGGGAGTTCGGCATCGAGGGGCCGGCCTAGCAGGGGCCCGTGGCCCTGCATCTTCCGGCTGCGACGCCAGTCCTGCAAAGGCTGCAGGGCTGCAGCCAGTGTGGGCAACTGAGGGGCCGGGAGGTGAGCCGTGGCCCCCAGGCAGGTGTGGGCATTGTGTCCACAGGGAGTATTCATGAGGCTGTGCTTGGGCCATGATAACTCGGTGATGCTGTGCTGCAACAGCACAGACAACTTCTTCTCACACTGTGAGGACCACTGAATGTTGAAGTACTTGGTGCCTCTGCCTACTGTGAGTGCTTCCCTGCGGGAGGGCCCGCTGGACTTCAATGCTGACCACCTCCATGGGGTGGACTGGGCGCTACTCCTGAGCACCCTCTGTCCCTGATCTGTATCCAGAGTTTCTTCCAGCCATGGCTTGGTGAGACAGGGCAGACAGCAGAGGCAAGAAGAACTACAATCCTGCAGCCTGTGGAACAAAAACCACATTCACAGAAAGACAGACAAGATGAAAAAGCAGAGGGCTATGTACCAGAAGAAGGAACAAGATAAAACCCCAGAAAAACAACTAAATGAAGTGGAGATAGGAAACCTGCCAGAAAAAAGTATTCAGAATAATGATAGTGAAGATGATCCAGGACCTCAGAAAATGAATGGAGGCAAAGATGGAGAAGGTGCAAGAAATGGTTAACAAAGACCTAGAAGAATTAAAGAACAAACAAACAAAGATGAACAATACAATAACTGAAAAGAAAACTACACTAGAAGAGATCAATAGCAGAATAACTGAGGCAGAGAACGGATAAGTGACCTGGAAGACAGAATGGTGGAATTCACTGCTGCAGAAGAGAATAAAGAAAAAACAATGAAAAGAAATGAAGACAGCCTAAGAGACCTCTCGGACAACATTAAACACAACAACATTCGCATTATAGGGTTCCCAGAAGGAGAAGAGAGAGAGAAAAACCAGAGATTATAGTCAAAAACATCCCGAACATGGGAAAGGAAAGAGCCACCCAAGCCCAGGAAGCGCAAAGTGTCCTATACAGGAAAAACCCAAGGAGAAACATGCCGAGACACACAGTAATCAAATTGGCAAAAATTAAAGACAAAGAAGAATTATTGAAAGCAGCAAAGGAAAAATGACAAATACCATACAAGGGAACTCCCATAAGGTTAACAACTGATGTCTCAGCAGAAACTCTACAAGCCAGAAGGGAGTGGCATGATATACTTAAAGTGATGAAAGGGAAGAACCTACAACCAAGATTACTTTACCCAGCAAGGATCTCATTCAGATTCGATGGAGAAATCAAAAGCTTTACAGACAAGCAAAAGCTAAGAGAATTCAGCATCACCAAACCAGCTCTACAACAAATGCTAAAGGATCTTCTCTAAGTGGGAAACAAAAGACAAGGAAAGGACCTACAAATCAAACCCAAAACAATTAAGAAAATGGTCATAGGAACATACATATTGATAATTACCTTAAACGTGGATGGATTAAATGCTCCAACCAAAAGACACAGGCTTGCTGAATGGGTACAAAAATAAGACCCATATATATGCTGTCTACAAGAGACCCACCTCAGACCTAGGGACACATGCAGACTAAAAGTGAGGGGATGGAAAAAGATATTCCATGCAAATGGAAATCAAAAGAAAGCTGGAGTAGCAATGCTCATATCAGATAAAATAGACTTTAAAATAAAGAATGTTACAAGAGACAAGGAAGGACACTACATAATGATCAAGGGATCAATCCAAGAAGTTAATATAACAATTATAAATATATATGGGCCTTTCTCACCTTCTGAGGTGGCCCACACTCTGTCTGTGGAGTGTGTTTCTCTCTAAATAAATCTACTTCTTACCTATCACTTTGTCTCTCACTGAATTCTTCTGCAATGAGTCAAGAACCTGAGCTTCATTAAGTCCTGAAACCAGCTTATATCTAGACCAACTCCTGTTCATCATCAACACCGATGGGGACGTCTTCTGTGTCATCTCTTTGCAACTTCTGGGGAAATAACACCTGGTTGGGAGACTACCTTGGAAGGGATAGCATCTTAAATTTCTTTTGTCATTTACAGATATTTTTGTACTCTGATGCTGTTTACAAAAGTGCTTCATCATCAAGGAGATTCATAGAAAGGCTACGGAAACACTTACAACAGTTCCATGATACGATGCTGGCTATGTGAGGATTGCAGCCCATACTGACTTAAAACAAGGAGCTGCCCTGCCCCTGGGGCCCCTAGATCAGGCATCCAGGGATTTTTACTGCCTGACAGACAGGGTTGATGCCCCTACTCAGCCTGGAAGCAGTTACAGAAGACAGACTATCACTCTCCACTTCCCATAAGAATATGGGGGTAAAATCTCTGAGGGGGGAATGAAACAGGAGGGAAGGGGGCAGGGCACAACCTTTGAAAGAATGACATAACCCGAGGACATGACATAAATTGATTAGAACACAATGGGTCCAAGATGGCAGACAAGTCGAATTCCACTAGACCTTGAGCCTCAGTATATGCTCACATCAGCAAGCTAAATGACATCCACAGGTGCCGTGACAGTTCCAAGACCGACCATAAGGATCAAAAAGTGGGTGGTGGCCCAATTCCCAGAAATCCCCAGCCCTTCCTAAAATAGCTGGAATACTCTCACTTATTAGCCTATGAAATTACTCATTCCTATAAAAACTAACAACCCTATACCCTGTTGCCTTTCTCACCTTCTGAGGTGGGCCACACTCTGTGGACTGTGTTTCTCCCAAGGCATTTCTAACCTTCTGAGATGGAGTGTCTGTCTGTGGAGTGTGTTTCTCTCTAAATAAATCCACTTCTTACCTATGAATATATATATATATATATATATATATATATATATATATATATATATATATGCACCAAATATAGGAGCACCTCAATACATAAGGGAACTGCTAACAGCTATAAAAGAGGAAATCGACAGTAACACAATAATAGTGGGGGACTTTAACACCTCACTTACACCAATGGACAGATCATCCAAAATGAAAAGAAGGAAACAGAAGCTTTAAATGACACAATAGACCACATAGATTTAATTGATATTTATGGGACATTCCATCCAAAAACAGCAGATTACACTTCCTTCTCAAGTGTGCATGGAACATTCTCCAGGATAGATCATATCTTGGGTAACAAATCAAGCCTCAGTAAATTTAAGAAAATTGAAATCATATCAAGCATCTTTTCTGACCACAACGCTCTGAGATGAGAAATGAATTACAGGGAAAAAAACGTGAAAAACACAAACACGTGGAGGCTAAACAATACGTTACTAAATAACCAAGAGATCACTGAAGAAATCAAAGAGGAAATCAAAAAATACCTAGAGACAAATGACAATGAAAACATGATGATCCAAAACCTATGGGATGCAGCAAAAGCAGTTCTAAGAGGGAAGTATATAGCTATACAAGCCTACCTCAAGAAACAAGAAAAATCTCAAATAAACAATCTAACCTTACACGTAAAGGAACTAGAGAAAGAAGAACAAACAAAACGCAAAGTTATCAGAAGGAAAGAAATCATCAAGATCAGAGCAGAAGTAAATGAAATAGAAACATAGAAAACAATAGCAAAGGTCAATATCACTAAAAGCTGGTTCTTTGAGAAGATAAACAAGATTGATAAACCATTAGCCAGACTCATCAAGAAAAAGAGGGAGAGGACTCAAATCAATAAAATTAGAAATGAAAAAGGAGAAGTTACAACAGACACCACAGAAATACAAAGCATCCTAAGAGACTACTACAAGCAACTCTATGCCAATAAGATGGACAACCTGGAAGAAATGGACAAATTCTTAGAAAGCTATAAACTTCCAAGACTGAACCAGGAAGAAATAGAAAATATAAACAGACCAATCACAAGTATTGAAATTGAAACTGTGATTAAAAATCTTCCAACAAACAAAAGTCCAGGACCAGATGGCTTCACAGGTGAATTCTATCAAACATTTGGAGAAGAGCTAACACCCATCCTTCTCAAACTCTTCCAAAAAATTGCAGAGGAAGGAACACTCTCAAACTCATTCTGTGAGGCCACCATCATCCTGATACCAAAACCAGACAAAGATACTACAAAAAAAGAAAATTACAGACCAATATCACTGATAAATATAGATGCAAAAATCCTCAACAAAATACTAGCAAACAGAATCCAACAACACATTAAAAGGATCATACACCACAATCAAGTGGGATTTATCCCAGGGATGCAAGGATTCTTCAATATACGCAAATCAATCAATGTGATACACCATATTAACAATTTTAAGGATAAAAACCATGTGATCATCTCAATAGATGCAGAAAAAGCATTTGACAAAATTCAACACCCATTTATCATAAAATCTCTCCAGAAAGTGGGCAGAGGGAACCTACCTCAACATAATAAAAGCCATATACAACAAACCCACAGCAAACATCATTCTCAATGGTGAAAAACTTAAAGCATTTCCTCTAAGATCAGGAACAAAACAAAGATGTCCACTCTCACTGCTATTATTCAACATAGTTTTGGAAATCCTAGTGACAGCAATCAGAGAAGAAAAAGAAATAAAAGAAATACAAATTGGAAAAGAAGTAAAACTGTCACTGTTTGCAGATGACATGATACTATACCTAGAGAATCCTAAAGATGCCACCAGAAAACTGCTAGAACTAATCAATGAATTTGGTTAAGCTGAAGGATGTAAAATTAATGCACAGAAATCTCTTGCATTCCTATACACTAATGATGAAAAATATGAAAGAGAAATTAAGGAAACATTCCCATTTACCATTGCAACAAAAAGAATAAAATACCTAGGAATAAACCTACCTAGGGAGATAAAAGACCTGTATGCAGAAAACTATGACACTGATGAAAGAAATTAAAGATGATACCAACAGATGGAGAGATATACCATGTTCTTAGATTGGAAGAATCAATAATGTGAAAATGACTATACTACCCAAAGCAATCTACAGAGTCAGTGCAATCCCTATCAAATTACCAATGGCATTTTTTATAGAAGTAGAACAAAAAACCTTAAAATTTGTATGGAGATACAGAAGACCCCGAATAGCCAAAGCCGTCTTGAGGGGAAAAAATGGAGCTGGAGGAATCACACTCCCTGAATTCAGACTATACTACAAAGCTACAGTAATCAAGACAATATGGTACTGGCACAAAAAAAGAAATATAAATCAATGGAACAAGATAGAAAGCCCAGAGATAAACCCACGCACCTATGGTCAACTAATCTATGACAAAGGAGGTAACAATATACAATGGAGAAAAGACAGTCTCTTCAATAAGTGGTGCTGGGAAAACTGGACAGCTACATGTAAAAGAATGAAATTAGAACACTCCCTAACACCATATACAAAAATAAACTCAAAGTGGATTTGAGACGTAAGTGTAAGACCGGACACTATAAAACTCTTAGAGGAAAACTTAGGAGAACACTCTTTGACATAAATCACAGCAAGAGGGCTTCCCTGGTGGTGCAGTCGTTGAGAGTCCGCCTGCCGATGCAGGGGACGCGGGTTCGTGCTCCGGTCTGGGAGGATCCCACATGACGCGGAGCGGCTGGGCCCATGAGCCATGGCCGCTGAGCCTGCGCATCCGGAGCCTGTGCTCTGCAATGGGAGAGGCCACAACAGTGAGAGGCCCGCGTACCGCAAAAAAAAAAAAAAAAAAAAAAAAAATCACAGCAAGATCTTTCTTGATCAACCTCCTAGAGTAATGGAAATAAAAACAAAAATAAACAAATGGGACCTAATGAAACTTCAAAGCCTTTGCACAGCAAAGGAAACTACAAACAAGACAAAAAGACAACCCTCAGAATGGGAGAAAATATTTTCAAATGAATCAATGGACAAAGGATTAATCTCCAAAATATATAAACAGCTCATGCAGCTCAATATTAAAGAAACAAACAATCCAATCCAAAAATGGGCAGAAGACCTAAATAGACATTTCTCCGAAGAAGACATACAGATGGCTAAGAAGTACATGAAAAGCTGCTCAACATCACTAATTATTAGAGAAATGCAAATCGAAACTACAATGAGGTATCACTTCACACCAGTTAGAATGGGCATCATCAGAAAATCTACAAACAACAAATGTTGGAGAGGGTGTGGAGAAAAGGGAACCCTCTTGCACTGTTGGTGGGAATGTAAATGATACAGCCACTATGGAGAACAGTATGGAGGTTCCTTAAAAAACTAAAAATAGAATTACCATATGACCCAGCAATCCCACTACTGGGCATATACCCTGAGAAAATCATAATTCAAAAAGACACATGCACCCCAATGTTCATTGCAGCACTATTTACAATAGTCAGGTCATGGAAGCAACCTAAATGCCCATCGACAGACGAATGGATAAAGAAGGAGTGGTGCATATATACAATGGAATATTACTCAACCATAAAAAGGAACGAAATTGAGTCATTTGTTGAGACGTGGATGGATCTAGAGACTGTCATACAGAGTCAAGTAAGTCAGAAAGAGAAAAACAAATATCGTATATTAATGCATGTATGTGGAACCTAGAAAAATGGTACAGATGAACCAGTTTGCAGGGCAGAAGTTTGAGACACAGATGTAGAGAACAAACGTACGGACACCAAGAGGGGAAAGCCTTGGGAGGGTGGGGATCGTGGTGTGCTGAACTGGGCAATTGGGATTGACATGTATACACTGATGTGTATAAAACTGTAGACTAATAAGAACCTGCTGTAAAAAAAAATGAATAAAATAAAATTTTAAAAAAGAAAGGTGAATCAAAGTAGATTTCACATATAGAAAATATTGATGAGCATTCACTGAATCGGTTGAAATATAGAACTAAGAAAAATCAACTATTAAGAATAATTATTTCAGGAGAGAACTTAAATGTTAAACCTTGACATTAAAAACATTGCATATTAGGGCTTCCCTGGAGGCGCAGTTGTTGAGAGTCCACCTGACAATGCAGGGGACACGGGTTCGTGCCCCGGTCCGGGAAGATCCCACATGCCGCGGAGCGGCTGGGCCCGTGAGCCATGGCCGCTGAGCCTGTCCGTCTGGAGCCTGTGCTCCACAACGGGAGAGGCCACAACAGTGAGAGGCCCGCGTACCGCAAAAAAAAAAAAAAAAAAAAAAACAAACATTGCATATTTGAAAGTTACCAAGAGAGTAAAAACAGTTCTCATCCCTCCCCAAAAAAAGTAACTATGTTGACAGACGTTAACTAGACTTATTGTGGTATTCATTTCACAATGTATACAAATATCAGATCATGTTGTGCACCTGAAACTAATGTTATATGTCAATTATACCTCAATTTGTTAAGTGACATGGAAGATAAGGGGCAAAGAAAAAAATGAAGAATGTTAATTTCTGCAGCTTTCATAGTAACAAATAAGCAATACTGTATTTTTTTTTAAGTTTTAAAGACTGTTCTGGCCTCCTGGTGTTCCTTTTTTTAAACCATAAAAGAAATATTTCAAAAAATGAAATACTCTGTGGTAGAAAACCTTATGACTATTTCAACAACTTTCAGTTTCACTTTAGGTTTCTTTTTTTTCTAAGGTCAAGTAAAATTAAATCTAAATATCTATCAAGTAGCTCCCGTAGTATGGTTTTCTTATTAAATTGTCTATATGTCATTTCTTACATTTGTATGTATATAAAGGATGACTGGAAAGATGGTCACCATTTAATGTTAATAATGGTAATTTCTGGTTGGACGGGAGGGATTTTTATTTCCTTGGTACTATGCTTTTTTCTGCTTCACTTTAGTTCTTAGTAGTGAGATATATCATCCACAAAGTGTCATAATTAAGGCTATTATGAGGTTTAGAAATAAGCCAAAATTTTTAAGGGAATGATATCTTAAAAAGTAGTTTTCAAACAAGCTCTTACTGACCTTATAAAATAGAACAGTAATGGCAGGTAATAAAGTAGAACCTGAATACTATGAGGATCACTCTTCCCTAAATGAAGGTCTACTTTTTTTTTTAATGGCTAATGAAAAACAAGAACTTTTAAAACTTTCTTGCAACAAACTCAACTAAGAAGGTATTAAAAACACCGCACGTTTATTTAAACTGTTAATCTTTATAATGCATTGAATCTTATCACAGGTCAATATCTTCATTCTATTACCTTATTGGGTACATTCATTAGTGTTATATAAACCTTAATTTAAAATTAAAGAATTAAAAGTACAGCTAAGAACACAGTCTTGATCTGCATGAGAGGATTCACCATCATGCAACCTAGTCCCTAATGTAGTTATCTTTTCTGTTTCCTGGGCCTCTCGAGCTTAGACTTGCTTTCATTTCAGAGAAAATAAAGTGGCTCTGCTGAGCTCTACCTCACGAGGGCCCAGCCGCTGCACTATCGGTGTGTGTTGACCCAGTGGTACCTGTCCACCCGGTGCCCAGCAGCAGGCCTGTGACCCTTAGGGATCTTATGCAATGCAGGATAAGCATTTCCTAGGAGACCCATTCGGCCATCCCCCATATTGTTTTTGCGGAGGATATGGAACCAAGATTGAAAGGGCTGTTTCAAGTTTTCAACCTGGGGAGAAAAAAAGAAGAAAAAAAGGAGCATGATGATTTTGTAAACCGATAAGCCACTTCTAAGGATTAAATATAAACCCATAACTTACAGGTTCAACCTTTCAAAAGCATAGGAAATACAAATGAATAGAAATCAAAGTAGATCATTATCTTTGGAAAATTGAGTTGCATTTTAGGGTATGAAGTAAGTCACTTCATATCTTTTAACAAAATTCTTTAGTCCAACCAAGAATTTTAAAAACAAAAAATTTAAAAATTTATTCAAATTAGTATATATTCCTTTGTTCTCTCCTACCTGATCCCCACCTTGCTCAACCCAAAAATATCTAATCACAATCTCTGGGGGTGAGGTCTAGAAACATCCATGTTAAACATCTCAGATGACCAATATAAATGTTTTGCAGACCACACTTTCAAAGGACATTGTTCTAAAAGAATATAGCTGACTACAGATCTGATCCTTAGATTAAGAAGATCTCTCTAAGCGTAAAAATAGAATTAAGGGTGAACATTTTACTACATAATTTTAAACTTTACATATAGAACTAAATATAAACTACATATATAGTTTAGAAAACTAAACAAGCTAGGGGAAAAAAGTTTGCCAGGTTTTATGACAAGGGGTTAAAATATTTCTAACCTTTGAAAAGCCTTTAATAACACATTAGGACCTCAAATGATAAATGGGTGAAGGAGAAAAATTCATAAGACAGTAAGTAACTACAACATTTTGGTACATGGAGTTTTTGTTTTAATGTTTAATTTAATTAATAAAAATGATATTTTTCAATGAGAATACCCCATTTTAGGGAAAATGATAAACACTTTCACATAGAGCTGGTAAGACTACAAACAAAGACATCTTTCTAGAAGGTACTTTGTCCTGTGTTAAGAACTCATAAAATATCCATACACAATGACCCAGTAATTACATGTCGAGAATCAAATCTCTAGAAATAACTTAGAATTCTGACATCTCTGTAAAAATTCACTTTTTTAATATCACAACAATGTGAAAACAACCTAGATGTCTTCTAATAATACATTAGCTAAATAAATTATAAGGGAAGCAAACGATTTACAATGTAAAATATTTAAATTGCTTTAACATGTCAATACATACGTGATTAAGAAAACAAATTTACATACATACAAAGGGTCAGAGATTCTCCCTAAATCAGTGAGCACTCAGCCAAGTAGAGGGTATAAAGAGAGAGAAGGAAGAAAAAAAGACAGAAAAGGTGTTGCCAGAATATTATTATTGTGATTTTAATCTTTATAATCTTTCCATATTTTCCAATTATTTGTTTCTTTGCTTTTACAGTGAGCATACTCTTTTTAGAATTAGAGTAGAAAAAAAAATGTACAGAGAAGAAATGGAGAACACTTTACCTGATAAATACTCTTTGGATTGCTGACCTTAGGAATTATCTGAGGTTCTTTGTTACAACTTTCTTCATCAGAGGAAGTGCCAGAGGAGTAGTCTAACGTGGCTCTATTAACAGCATCACTAATTTGTTGGGATAATTCCCATTCCTCCCGTCTGTCTTTGAAAGAAGCAATTGTAAATGGATGATTTTTCTCACCATACCTAAGTAGGAAAGGAAAATAAAGCATTCATTAGGGATTCAAATTCTCACAGGTTTTATCTCTAATCTTTTCTGGAAACAACACAGTAATTTACAAGAAGAGTTACTTTAAAGAAAAGAAAACAAATTCTGAAAGCTTGTCCAAGATAGTGGAGTAGGAAGACCCTGAGCCTACCTCCTCTCATGGGCACACCAAGATTACAACTATTTAGAGAGCAACTATTGATGAGAGACTGGAATCTAGCAGAAAAGATTTCTACAACTAAAGTTATGGAGAAGGAACCACAATGAGACCAGTAAGAGGGGCAGAGTCATGGTATAGGTCAGACCCATACCCCTGGGTGGGCAACACACAAGTGGGGGGCTAATTACAGTTGTAGAGGTTCTCCCGAGGAAGCAATGGGTCTGAGCCCCACATGGAGCTTCCCAGACCAGGGATCCTGTACCAGGAAGATGAGCCCCCAGAATGCTTGGCTTTGAATGTCAGTGGGGTTTACTTTGGGAAAGTCAGAGGGCTGTGGGAAATAGAGATGCCACTCGTAAAGGGCCCACACAAAATCTCCAGGACCCAGGGAAGAAGCAGTAATTTGAAAGGAGCCTGGGTCAGACCCACCAGCTGATCTTGGAGAGCTTCCTGGAGAGGTAGGGGGCAACTTGAGCTCATCCTGGGGACACAGACACTGGCAGCAACCATTTTGGGGAGTTTGATCTACCACGTGGACATTCGTGCTGGCAAGCGCCATTTTGAAATCCTCCCTCTAGCTTATTAGAACCAGGACCCAGACCTGCCCATCAGCCCTTCAGCACCAGTGCTGAGATGCCTCAGGCCAAGCAACTAGCCAGGTGGGAAAACAACCCCACCTACTAGCAGGCACACGGCCTTAAGACCCCCTGAGCCCACAGCTGCCCCAGGATGCAGCACTGTCCAACAGAGGGCCCAGGGCCTAGCCCCACACACCAGTGCACCAGCACTAGGCCCAGGACCCACACGGCCCTGAAGGCAGAGACCCCAGGACCCAGCTCTGCCTACCAGTGGGAAGGAATTGGCCCTAGGATGCCCTGGATACGGCCCCCCACCACCACCAATGAGCCAGCACCAGCCTAGGGAGGAACCTCACCCACCAGTGGACATCCTCAAGACCCCTGGGCCCTGGCTTCCCAGTCCACCCACCAGCAGGTTAACATCAGCTCCAAGATCACATGGGCCCAGGCCCCACCTACAAACAGGCCAACACTAGCTCTGAGACAACTTGGGTCCCTCA
The DNA here is from genome assembly GCF_964165515.1 of Mesoplodon bidens. Lineage (NCBI taxonomy): Eukaryota > Metazoa > Chordata > Mammalia > Artiodactyla > Ziphiidae > Mesoplodon > Mesoplodon bidens. Next base: position 20,642,533 of record NC_138164.1, on the reverse strand, counting down.
GCCAGCCATTTGGGGATCCAGGCCCACCTACCAGCAAGCCAAAACAAGCTTTGGGACACCTCAGACCCTGTAGCCAGCTATGTCAGGGAGCTGCCCCACCACCCAGCAGGTCTATACCAGCTAACTCTAGGACCCACAGGTCCTGCAGCCAGAAATCTCAGGACTCAGCTCTAGTGAGCCAGTGAGCCAACACTAGCCCCAGCACCCTCTCAACCACAGCCCAACTCACTGGCAGGCCAACACCAGCTCCAGGACACCGTGAACCCCTAAGCCAGCCACCTTGGGATACAGCCCCATTCACCAATGGGCCACCACCAACTCTGAGACACTCCAGAATGCACAACCAGGTATATCAGGAACTGACCCCATCCACCAGCAGGCTGACACTAGAACTGGAAACCTCAGCCCCACAACCACCAAGGCCAGAACCCAGCTCTGCCCATCAGTGAGCCAGCACTAGCCCTGGGACCCCCTTTCTCATGGTTCCACAACCAGTTGCCTCATGACCCAACCATACAACCAGCAGCTGGCAGCCTCCATACAAGGCAGGGCCTGGCAACCAACCAGATTGGGGACCAGCCCCACCTACTAGACCACCAAAAGTAGTCAGTCCACCACAACATAAGGACCCACACAGCCCACATAGAAGGCACCCCTAGAGCATATAGCTCTGGTGACCAGAGGGGAGTGCACTGCTGGGATGCACAGGATGTCTCCTACAAAAGGCTACTTCTCCAAAGCCAGGAAATGTTATCAACCAACCAGATACATAGAAATAAAAACAAATTAGGCAAAATGAGGAAACAGAGGAACATGTTCCAAATGAAGGAATGGGATAAAACCCCAGAAGAAGAATTAAGTGGAGAAAGGTAATCTACCCAATAAAGAGTTGAAGGTAATGATCATAAAGATGAGCAAAGAACTTGGGAGAAGAATGTAGGGAAATAGTGAGAAGTTAAACAAAGAGTTAGAAGATACAGAGAAGAACAAAGCAGAACTGGAGAAATTCACTGAAGTGAAAATACACTAGAAGGAATCAACAGTAGATTAGATGATACAGAGGAACAGATCAGTGAGCTGGAAGATAGAGTAATAGAAATCTCTGAAGCTGAAACAGAAATAAAGAATAAAAAGAAATTAGAATATTTTAAGAGATCTCTGGAACAACACCAAGCATGCTAACATTCACATTATAGGGATTCTAGAAGGAGAAGAGAAAAAGGGTCAGAGAATATATTTGAAGACATGATAGCTGAAAACTTCCCTACCTGGCAGAGGAAACAGATATCCAGGTCCAGGAAACACAGAGAGCCTCAAACAGGATCAACCCAAGGAGGACCATATCAAGATACATTGTAATTAAAATGGCAAAAATTAAAGATAAAGAGAGGATATTAAAAGCAAGGGAAAAGCAACAGGTTGCCTATAAGGAGACTCCCCATAAAGCTATCAGCTGACTTTTCAGCAGAAACTCTGCAGGTCAGAAGGGTGTGTTGCAGTATATTTAAAGTGATGAAATGAAAAACCTATGGCCAAGAATATTCTACTTGGCAAGGCTTACCCTCAGATTTGAAAGAGAGATCAAAATTTTACAGATAAGTAAAACCTAAAAGAGTCCAACATCACCAAAGCAGCTTTACAAGAAATGTTAAAAGGGGCTTCGCTAAGCAAAAAAGAAAAACCACAACTAGAAACATGAAAATTATGAAAGGAAAAAGCTCATTGGTAAAGGCAAAATATACAATAAAGACAGTAAGATCAACCACATACAAAGCTAATAGGAAGGTTAAAAGACAAAAGTAGTAAAATTGCCTAGATCTGCAATAAGTAGTTAAGGGATACACAACACAATTAGATGGAAAATATGATGTAAGAAAACAGTAATCATGAGATGGGAGGAGTAAAAATGCAGGGTTGTTAAAATGCATTTGAAATTAAGAGATGAGAAACTTAAATAATCACATATATAGATTGCTATATATAAACCTCATGGTAACCAAAAATTAAAATCCATAATAGATACACAAAAAACAGAAAGAAATTTGAACATAACACTAAAGATAGTCATCAAATAACAAGGGAAGAGAGAAAAGAAGAAAGGAACAAAATAACTACAAAAACAACACCAAAACAATTAATAAACTGGCTGTAAGTACATACCAATTAATAATTACATTAAATGTAACTGGAATAAACGTTCTAATCAAAAGACATAGAGTGACTGAAGATACAAAAACAGTACTCATATATATGCTGTTTACAAGAAACTCACTTCATATCTAAAGACACACATACACTGAAAGTGAGAGAGCAGGAAAAGATATACCATGTAAATAGAAATGAAAAGAAAGCCAGGGTAGCAATACTTACACCAGACAAAGTAGACTCTAAGACAAAGTAGACTTTAAAACAAAAACTGTAACAAGAGACAAAGAAGGACATTACATAATGATCAAGGGATCAATCCAAGAAGAAGGTATAACAATTGTAAATATATATGCCCCCAACATAGGAGCACCTAAATATGTAAAGTTAATATTAACAGAGATAAAGGGACAATTTGACAGTAACACAATAATAGTAGGGGACTTTAACTCCCCACTTATATCAATGGACAGATCATCCAGACAGAAAATCAAGAGGGAAACATTAGCCTTAAATGACACAGTAGACCAAATGGACCTAACAGATATCTACAGGGCATTCCATCCAAAAGCAGCAGAAAACACATTCTTTTCAAGTGTCCATGGAACATTCTCCAGGACAAATCACATGTTGGCCACAAATCAATTCTCAGTACATTTAAGAAGACTGAAATCATATTGAGCATCTTTTCTGACCACAATGTTACACAACTAGAAATCACTATAAGAAAACTGAAAAAAAAAAAACCCACAACATGTAAAGGCTAAACAATATAAATTAACAACCAATGGATCATTGAAGAAATCAAAGAGGAAATCAAAGAATACCTGGAGACAAATGAAAACAAAAACACAATGATCCAAAAATCTATGGGATGCAGCAAAAGTAGTTCTAAGAGGGAAGTTTATAGTGATACAAGCCTACCTTGTGAAACAAAAGTCTCAAACAGCCAAACCTTACGCCTAAAGAAACTAGAAGAAGACAAATAAAGTCCAAAGTTGGTAGAAGGAAATAAATTATAAATATCAGAGCAGAAATGAAATAGAGACAAAAAACAAACAAAAAAATAAATCAATGAAACTAAGAGGTGGTTCTTTGAAAAGATAAACAAAATTGATAAACCTTTAGCCAGACTCATCAAGAGAAAAACAGAGGGCCCAAATCAGTAAAATCAGAAATAAAAAAGAAGTTACAAACAATAAAAAGATCACAAGAGATTACTATGAATAATCATATGCAAATAAAATGGACAACCGAGAAGAAATGGACAAATTCCTAGAACTGTACAATCTCCCAAGACTGAACCAGGCTGAAAGAGAAAACATGAACAGACCAATTACCAGTAATGAAATTGAATTAATAATGGGAGAAAAAAGAAAAGAAACTCCCAACAAACAAAATTCCAGGACCAGACAGCTTTACAGGTGAGTTCTAGCAAACATTTAGAGAAGAGTGAACACCTATCCTTCTCAAAATCTTCCAATAAATTGCAGAGGAAGAAAGACTTCCAAACTCATTCTATGAGGCCACATCACCCTGATACCAAAACCAGACAAATATATCACAGAAAAAAATTACAGGTCAGTATCGTTGATGAACATAGATGCAAAAATCCTCAACAAAATACTAGCAAACAGAATCCAAGAGCACATTAAAAGGATCATACACCATGATCAAGTGGGGTTTATCCCAGGAATGCAAGGATTCTTCAATATACGCAAATCAATCAATGTAATACACCATATTAACAAGTTGAAGGAGAAAAACCATATGATCATCTCAATAGATGCAGAGAAAGCTTTTGACAAAATTCAACACCCATTTATGATAAAAACCCTGCAGAAAGTAGGTATAGAGGGATCTTTCCTCAACATAATAAAGGCCATATATGACAAACCCACAGCCAACATTGTCCTCAATGGTGAAAAACTGAAACCATTTCCACTAAGATCAGGAACAAGACAAGGCTGCCCACTCTCACCACTCTTATTCAACATAGTTTTGGAAGTTTTAGCCACAGCAATCAAAGAAGAAAAGGAAATAAAAGGAATCCAAATTGGAAAAGAAGAAGTAAAGCTGTCACTGTTTGCAGATGACATGATACTATACATAGAGAATCCTAAAGATGCTACCGAAAAACTACTAGAGCTAATCAATGAATTTGGTAAAGTAGCAGGATATAAAATTAATGTACAGAAATCTCTGGCATTCCTGTACACTAATGATGAAAAATCTGAAAATGAAATCAAGAAAACACTCCCATTTACCATCGCAACAAAAAGAATAAAATATCTAGGAATAAACCTACCTAAGGAGACAAAAGACCTGTATGCAGAAAACTATAAGACACTGATGAAAGAAATTAAAGATGATACAAATAGATGGAGAGATATACCATGCTCCTGGATTGGAAGAATCAATATTGTGAAAATGACTCTACTACCGAAAGCAATCTACAGATTCAATGCAATCCCTATCAAACTACCAATGGCATTTTTCACAGAACTAGAACAAAAAATTTCAAAATTTGTTTGGAAAAACAAAAGGCCCCGAATAGCTAAAGCAATCTTGAGAACGAAAAACGGAGCTGGAGGAATCAGGCTCCCTGACTTCAGACTATACTACAAAGCTACAGTAATTAAGACAGTCTGGTACTGGCATAAAAACAGAAAGATAGATCAGTGGATCAGGATAGAAAGCCCAGAGATAAACCCACGCACATATGGCCAACTTATCTTTGATAAAGGAGGCAGGAATGTACAGTGTAGAAAGGACAGCCTCTTCAATAAGTGGTGCTGGGAAAACTGGACAGGGACATGTAAAAGTTTGAGATTAGATCATTCCCTAGCACCATACACAAAAATAAGCTCAAAATGGATTAAAGACTTAAATGTAAGGCCAGAAACTATCAAACTCTTAGAGGAAAACATAGGTAGAACACTCTATGACATAAATCACAGCAAGATCCTTTTGGACCCACCTCCTAGAGAAATGGAAATAAAAACAAAGATAAACAAATGGGACCTAATGAAACTTCAAAGCTTTTGCACAGCAAAGGAAACCATAAACAAGACCAAAAGACAACCCTCAGAATGGGAGAAAATATTTGCAAATGAAGCAACTGACAAAGGATTAATCTCCAAAATTTATAAACAGCTCATGCAGCTCAATAGCAAAAAAACAGACAACCCAATCCAAAAATGGGCAGAAGACTTAAATAGGCATTTCTCCAAAGAAGATATACAGACTGCCAACAAACACATGAAAGAATGCTCAACATCATTAATCATTAGAGAAATGCAAATCAAAACTACAGTGAGGTATCATCTCACACCAGTCAGAATGGCCATCATCAAGAAATCTAGAAACAATAAATGCTGGAGAGGGTGTGGAGAAAAGGGAACACTCTTGCACTGCTGGTGGGAATGTGAATTGGTACAGCCACTATGGAGAACGGTATGGAGGTTCCTTAAAAAACTACAAATAGAACTACCATATGACCCAGCAATCCCACTACTGGGCATATACCCTGAGAAAACCATAATTCAAAAAGAGACATGTACCAAAATGTTCATTGCAGCTCTATTCACAATAGCCCGGAGCTGGAAACAACCTAAGTGTCCATCATCGGATGAATGGATAAAGAAGATGTGGCACATATATACAATGGAATATTACTCAGCCATAAAAAGAAACGAAACTGAGCTATTTGTAATGAGGTGGATAGACCTAGAGTCTGTCATACAGAGTGAAGTTAGTCAGAAAGAGAAAGACAAATACCGTATGCTAACACATATATACGGAATTTAAAAAAAAAATGTCATGAAGAACCTAGGGGCAAAACGGGAATGAAGACGCAGACCTACTTGAGAATGGACTTGAGGATATGGGGAGGGGGAAGGGTGGGCTGTGACAAGGCGAAAGAGAGGCATGGACATGTATACACTACCAAACGTAAGGTAGATAGATAGTGGGAAGCAGCCGCAGAGCACAGGGAGATCAGCTCGGTGCTTTGTGACCGCCTGGAGGGGTGGGATGGGGAGGGTGGGAGGGAGGGAGATGCATGAGGGAAGGGATGTGGGAACAGATGTATATGTATGACTGATTCACTTTGTTATAAAGCAGAAACTAATTAAAAAAATAAATAAATAAACTTAAAAAAAAAAAATAGCTACAGCTAATATCAAACATTCCTTTTAAAACCAGGAATAAGAATGGATGTCCATTATTACCAGTTCTATTCTACATTATCCCAGAAACCCAAACCAATGAAAAAAAAAAAAAAAAAAAGAAAACTGAAAAAAAAAAAACCCACAACATGTAAAGGCTAAACAATATAAATTAACAACCAATGGATCATTGAAGAAATCAAAGAGGAAATCAAAGAATACCTGGAGACAAATGAAAACAAAAACACAATGATCCAAAAATCTATGGGATGCAGCAAAAGTAGTTCTAAGAGGGAAGTTTATAGTGATACAAGCCTACCTTGTGAAACAAAAGTCTCAAACAGCCAAACCTTACGCCTAAAGAAACTAGAAGAAGACAAATAAAGTCCAAAGTTGGTAGAAGGAAATAAATTATAAATATCAGAGCAGAAATGAAATAGAGACAAAAAACAAACAAAAAAATAAATCAATGAAACTAAGAGGTGGTTCTTTGAAAAGATAAACAAAATTGATAAACCTTTAGCCAGACTCATCAAGAGAAAAACAGAGGGCCCAAATCAGTAAAATCAGAAATAAAAAAGAAGTTACAAACAATAAAAAGATCACAAGAGATTACTATGAATAATCATATGCAAATAAAATGGACAACCGAGAAGAAATGGACAAATTCCTAGAACTGTACAATCTCCCAAGACTGAACCAGGCTGAAAGAGAAAACATGAACAGACCAATTACCAGTAATGAAATTGAATTAATAATGGGAGAAAAAAGAAAAGAAACTCCCAACAAACAAAATTCCAGGACCAGACAGCTTTACAGGTGAGTTCTAGCAAACATTTAGAGAAGAGTGAACACCTATCCTTCTCAAAATCTTCCAATAAATTGCAGAGGAAGAAAGACTTCCAAACTCATTCTATGAGGCCACATCACCCTGATACCAAAACCAGACAAATATATCACAGAAAAAAATTACAGGTCAGTATCGTTGATGAACATAGATGCAAAAATCCTCAACAAAATACTAGCAAACAGAATCCAAGAGCACATTAAAAGGATCATACACCATGTCAAGTGGGATTTATCCCAGGAATGCAAGGATGGTTCAATAACCAAAAATCAATGCAATACATCACATTACAAGTTGAATAAAAGATCCTATTATCATCTCAATAGATGCACAAAAATCTTTCGACACTATTCAACATTCATTTATAATAAAAACTCTCCACAAAGTGGGTATAGAGGGAACATCTCTCAACATAACAAAGGCCATATATGGTAAGTCCACAGCTAACATCATACTCATCATAAAAAGCTGACAGCATTTCCTCTAAGATCAGAACAAGACAAAGATACCAACTCTCACCTCTTTTATTCAACATAGTATTCAAAACTCTAGACAGAGCAATCTGACAAGAAAAAGAAAAGGAATCCAAATTGGAAAGGAAGAAGTAAAACTGTCACTGTCTGCAGATGACACGATAGTATACATAGAAAATCCTAAAGATGCCACCAGAAAATAATTTGGTAAAATTGCAGAATACAAAACTATTATACAGAAATTTTTTGCAGAAATCTGTTACATTTCCACACACTAACAATGAACTATCAGAAAGAAATTAAGAAAACAATCTTATTTACCATCACATCAAAAAGAATAAAATACCTAAGAATAAATATAACTAAGGAGGTAAAAAGACCTGTACTCAGAAATTTATAAAATACTGATGAAAGAAACTGAAGACAAAAACAGATGGAAAGACATACCATGTTCATGGATTGGAAGAATTAATATTGTTAAGATAACCATACAACCCAAGGCGATCTACAGATTCAGTGCCATCCCTATCAAAATACTAATGGCATTTTTCACAGAACTATAGCAAATAATTCTAAGATTTGTATGAAAACACAAAAGACCCCAAATAGCCAAAGCAATCTTGAGAAAGAACAGAGCAGGAGGTATCAAGCTCCCGCACTTCAGCCTACACTACAAAACTCTGGTAATCAAAACAGTATGATACTGGAACAAAAATAGACACATAGATCAGTGGAAGAGAATAGAGAGCCCAGAAATAAACCCATGCACCTATGGTTAATTAATCTATGACAGAGAGGCAAGAATATACAACGGGGAAAAGATAATCTCTTCAATAAGTGGTGCTGGGACAACAGGGCAGCTACAAGTAGACAATGAAATTAGAACAGTTTCTCACACATATAAACAATAAACTCAAAATGGATTAAAGACCTATATGTAAGACTACAAACCATATAAACTCCTAGATGAAAACATAGGCAGAAACCTGTTATAAATTGTAGTAATATTTTTTTTGGATCTGTCACCTAAGGCAAAGAAAACAAAAACAAAAATAAACAAATGGGACCCAATTAAACTCAAAGTCTTTTGCACAGCAAAGGAAACCATCAAAAAAGCAAAAAGATAACCTACTGAATGAAGAAAATATTTGCAAATAACATAACTGACAAGGGATTAACATCCACAATATACAACTCAATATGAAAACAACAAACAAACAACCCAGTCAAAAAATGGACAGACAGGATTGGTTCAAGATGTCAGAGTAATAGGACATGCTCACACTCCCTCTTGTGAGAGCACCAGAATAACAACTAAGTGCTGAACAATCACTGACAGGAAGACACTGGAACTCACTAAAAAAGATACCCCACATTTAAAGACAAAGGAGAAGCCACAGTGACATGGTAAGAGGGGTGCAATCACAATAAAATTAAATCACATAACTGCTAGGAAGGTGACTCACAAACTGAAGAACACTTATACCTCAGAAGTCCACCCACTGGAGTGAAGGTTGTGAGCCCCACATCAGGCTTCCCAACCTCGGCATCTGGCAACAGGAGGAGGAATTCCTAGAGAATCAGATTTTGAAGGCTAGAGGGATTTGATTGCAGGACTTTGACAGGACTGGAGGAAACAGAGACTCCACTCTTGGAGGGCACACAGAAAGTAGCAGGCACATCGGGACCCAGGAGAAGGAGCAGTGACCCCATAGGAGACTGAACAAGACCTATCTGTTAGTGTTGGGGGGTCTCCTGCAGAGGCGGGGGGTGTCTGTGTCTCTCCGTGAGGACAAGGACACTGGCAGCAGAAGTTCTAGGAAGTACTCCTTGGTGTGAGCCCTCCAGAGTCTGCAATTAGCATCACCAAACAGCCCAGGTAGGCTCCACTGCTGGGGCACCTCAGGCCAAACAACCAAAAGGAAGGGAACCCAGCCCCACCCATCAGCAGACAAGCAGATTAAAGTTTTACTGAGCTCTGCCCACCAGAGAACCACCCAGCTCTACCCACCACCAGTCCCTCCCATCAGGAAACTTCACAAGCCTCTTAGATAGTCTCATCCACCAGAGGGCAGACAGCAGAAGCAAGAAGAACTACAATCCCGCAGCCTGTGGAACAAAAACCACATTCACAGAAAGACAGACAAGATGAAAAGGCAGAGGGCTATGTACCAGATGAAGGAACAAGATAAAACCCCAGAAAAACAAATAAATGAAGAGGAGATAGGCAACATTCCAGAAAAAGAATTCAGAATAATGGTAGTGAAGATGATCCAGGACCTCGGAAAAAGAATAGAGGCAAAGATCGAGAAGATGCAAGAAATGTTTAACAAAGACCTAGAAAAATTAAAGAACACACAAACAGAGAGGACCAATACAATAACTGAAAATAAAAATACACTAGAAGGAATCAATAGCAGAATAACTTAGGCAGAAAAATGGATAAGTGACCTGGAAGACAGAATGGTGGAATTCACTGCTGCGAAAGAGAATAAAGAAAAAACAATGAAAAGAAATGAAGACAGCCTAAGAGACCTCTGGGACAACATTAAATGCAAAAACATTGGCATTATAGGGATCCCAGAAGGAGAAGAGAGAGAGAAAGAACCCTAGAAAATATTTGAAGAGATTATAGTCAAAAACCTCCCCAACATGGGAAGGGAAATAGCCACCCAAGTCCAGGAAGCGCAGAGAGTGCCATACAGGAAAAACCCAAGGAGAAACGAACGTGCCGAGGCACATAGTAATCAAATTGGCAAAAATTGAAGACAAAGAAAAATTATCAAAAGCAGCAAGAGAAAAAGGACAAATAACATACAAGGGAACTCCCATAAGGTTAATGGCTGATTTCTCAGCAGAAACTCTACAAGCCAGAAGGGAGTGGCATGACATATTTAAAGTGATGAAAGGGAAGAACCTACAACCAAGATTTCTCTACCCGGCAAGGATCTCATTCAGATTCGATGGAGAAATCAAAAGCTTTACAGACAAGCAAAAGCGAAGAGAATTCAGCATCACCAAACCAGCTCTACAGCAAATGCTAAAGGAATTTCTCTAAGTGGGAAACAAAACACAAGAAGAGGACCTACAAAAACAAACCCAAAACAATTAAGAAAATGCTCATAAGAACATACATATCGATAATTACCTTAAACGTGAATGGATTAAATGCTCCAACCAAAAGACACAGGCTTGCTGAATGGATACAAAAACAAGACCCATATATATGCTGTCTACAAGAGACACACCTCAGACCTAGGGACACATACAGACTGAAAGTGAGGGGATGGAAAAAGATATTCCATGCAAATGGATATCAAAAGAAAGCTGGAGTAGCAATATTCATATCAGATAAAGTAGACTTTAAAATAAAGAATGTTACAAGAGACAAGGAAGGACACTACATAATGATCAAGAGATCAATCCAAGAAGAAGCTATAACAATTATGAATATATATGCACCCAACATAGGAGCACCTCAATACATAAGGCAACTGCTAACAGCTCTAAAAGAGGAAATCAACAGTAACACAATAATAGTGGGGGACTTTAACACCTCACTTACACCAATGGACAGATCATCCAAACAGAAAATTAATAAGGAAACACAAGCTTTAAATGACACAATAGACCACATAGATTTAATTTATATATATCGGACATTCCATCCAAAAACTGCAGATTACACATTCTTCTCAAGTGTGCATGGAACATTCTCCAGGATAGATAACATCTTGGGTCACAAATCAAGCCTCAGTAAATTTAAGAAAATTGAAATCATATCAAGCATCTTTTCTGATCATAACACTATGAGATTAGAAATCAATTACAGGGGAAAAAACATAAAACACACACACACATGGAGGCTAAACACTATATTACTAAATAGCCAAGAGGTCACTGGAGAAATCAAAGAGGAAATTAAAAAATACCTAGAGACAAATGACAGTGAAAACATGATGATCCGAAACCTATGGGATGCAGCAAAAGGAATTCTAAGAGGGAAGTTTATAGCAATACAATTCTACCTCAAGAAACAACAAACATCTCAAATACACAATCTAACATTACACCTAAAGGAACTACAGAAAGAAGAACAAAAAAACCTAATGTTAATAGAAGTAAAGAAATCATAAATATCAGAGCAGAAAAAAATGTAAAGAGACAAGGAAAGCAATAGCAAGGATCAATAAATCTAAAAGCTGGTTCTTTGAGAAGATAAACAAGATTGATAAACCATTAGCCAGACTCATCAAGAAAAAGAGGGAGAGGACTCAAATCAATAAAATTAGAAATGGACAATAAGTTACAACAGACACCCTAGAAATACAAAGCATCGTAAGAGACTGTTACAAGCAACTCTATGCGAATAAAATGGACAACCTGGAAGAAATGGACAAATTCTTAGAAAGGTATAACCTTCCAAGACTGAGCCAGGAAGAAATAGAAAATATGAACAGACCAATCACAAGTAATGAAATTGAAACTGTGATTAAAAATCTCCCAACAAACAAAAGTACATGACCAGATGGCTTTACAGGTGAATTCTATCAAACATTTAGAGAAGAGCTAACACCCATCCTTCTCAAACTCTTCCAAAAAATTGCAGAGGAAGGAACACTCCCAAACTCATTCTGTGAGGCCAACACCACCCTGATACCAAGACCAGATAAAGATACTACAAAGAAAGAAAATTACAGACCAATATCACTGATGAACATAGATGCAAAAATCCTCAACAAAATACTAGCAAACAGAATCCAACAACACATTAAAAGGATCATAGACTACAATCAAGTGGGATTTATCCCAGGGATGCAAGGATTCTTCAATATACGCATTATCAATCAATGTGATACACCATATTAACAAACTGAAGAAGAAAAACCATATGATCATCTCAATAGATGCAGAAAAAGCTTTTGACAAAATTCAACACCCAGTTATCATAAAATCTCTCCAGAAAGTGGGCAGAGGGAACCTACCTCAACATAATAAAAGCCATATATGACAAACCCACAGCAAACATCATTCTCAATGGTGAAAAACTGAAAGCATTTCCTCTAAAATCAGGAACAAGACAAGGAGGTCCACTCTCACCACTATTATTCAACATAAAGTCCTAGCCACGGCAATCAGAGAATACAAATTGGAAAAGAAGTAAAACTGTCACTGTTTGCAGGTGACATGATACTATACATAGAGAATCCTAAAGATGCCACCAGAAAACTACTAGAGCTAATCAATGAATTTGGTTAAACTGAAGGATACAAAATTAATGCACAGAAATCTCTTGCATTCCTATACACTAATGATGAAAAATATGAAAGAGAAATTAAGGAAACATTCCCATTTACCATTGCAACAAAAAGAATAAAATACCTAGGCATAAACCTACCTAGGGAGATAAAAGACCTGTATGCAGAAAACTATGACACTGATGAAAGAAATTAAAGATGATACCAACAGATGGAGAGATATACCATGTTCTTGGATCAGAAGAATCAGTATTGTGAAAATGACTATACTACCCAAAGCAACCTACAGATTCAATGCAATCCCTACCAAGTTACCAATGGCATTTTTTATAGAAGTAGAACAAAAAACCTTAAAATTTGTATGGAGACACAAAAGACCCCGAATAGCCAAAGCAGTCTTGAGGGAAAAAAAACGGAGCTGGAGGAATCAGACTCCCTGACTTCAGATTATACTACGAAGCTACAGTAATCAAGACAATACGGTACTGGCACCAAAACAGAAATATAGATCAATGGAACAGGATAGAAAGCCCAGAGATAAACCCACACACCTGTGTTCCACTAATCTATGACAAAGGAAGCAAGGATATACAACGCAGAAAAGACAGTCTCTTCAATAAGTGGTGTGGGGGAAACTGGACAGCTACATGTAAAAGAATGAAATTACAACAGTCCCTAACACCAAACACAAAAATAAACTCAAAATGGTTTAGAGACCTAAATGTAAGACAGGATACTATAAAACCCTTGGACGAAAACATAGGAAGAACACTCTTTCACACTATATAGATGCAAAAATAAATTGTGGGTGGGAATGAAAATTGATACAGCCACTATGGAGAACAGTAAGGAGGTTCCTTAAAAAACTAAAAATTGAATTACCATATGACTCAGCAATCCCACTGCTGGACATATACCCAGAGAAAACCATAATTCAAAAAGACACATGCACCCCAATGTTCATTGCAGCGCTATTTACAATAGCCAGGACATGGAAGCAACCTAAATGCCCATCAACACGTGAATGGATAAAGAAGTGGTACATATATACCATGGAATATTAGTCAGCCATAAAAAGAACGAAATTGAGTCATTTGCAGAGATGTGGATGGATCTAGAGACTGTCACACAGAGTGAAGTAAGTCAGAAAGAGAAAAACAAATATCGTATATTAACTCATATATGTGGAACCTAGAAAAATGGTACAGATGAACCAGTTTGCAGGGCAGAAATTGAGACACAGATGTAGAGAACAAACATATGGACACCAAGGGGGGACAGTGGGGGGGGTGATGAATTGGGTGATTGGGATTGACATATATACACTAATAAGTATAAAATGGATAACTAATAAGAACCTGCTATATAAAAAAACAAAATAAAATTCAAAAAAAATGTGCAGAACACCTGAATAGACATTTTTCCAAAGAAATGGACATACAAATGGCTAACAGGCACATGAAGAGATGCTCAACATCTTACATTATTAGAGAAATGCAAATCAAAACAATGAGACATCACCTCACACCTGTCAGTATGGCTATCATCAAAATGTCTAAAAATACGAAATGTGGCGAGAACATGGAGAAAATGGAACCCTTGTACACTATCGGTGGCAATGTAAATTGGTGCAGTCACTATGGCAAACAGTATGGAGGTTCCTCAAACTAAAAGTAGGATTACCATATGATCCAGCAATATATATCCTAGGTATATATCCAGGAAAAAAACACTCCTGGGTACATATCCAGAAAATTTGAAAAGATGCAGGCACCCCAATGTTCAGGGCAGGACTATTTACAATAGCTAAGACATGGAAGCAACCCAAGTGTCCATCAACAGATGAATGGATAAAGAAGACGTGGCATATATATATATATACAACTGAGTACTACTCAGCCATAAAAAAGAATGAAATTCTGCCATTTACAGCAATGTGGATGGACCTAGAGAGTATTATGCTTAGTGAACTAAGTCAGACAGAGAAAGTCAAGTACTGTACGATATCATTTATATGTGGCATCTAAAAATTAAAACATATGTATATAGCAAAACAGAAACAGACTCAGCAGACATAGAGAACAAACTAGTGGTTACCAGCAGGACAAAGGTAAGTGGGGAGGGGAAAGATAGGGGTAGGTACAAACTACTATGTATAAAATAAATAAGCTACAAGAATATAGTACAGCACAGGGAATATAGCCAATGTTTTATAATAAATTTAAATGGGGTATAATCTGTAAAATCTTTGAATTACTATGTTGTATACCTGAAACTAATATAATTTTGTAAATCAACTATACTTCAATTTTAAAAAAATACAAATTGAAATGGCTTGACAGCAAATCACATTGAGAGACATTATGACCTTCAGCTACTAATACTGTCATAATTGGCAGGGGTCAAGAATTCAGTAAAAGCTTTCTAGGAATTAACTAAGATAAAGTCAGACTACTTTCTTTCGATTCAACTGATGGACTGAATTGCTGATGGTAAATAACTCCTCTTCCCCCTTGATACTGCCTATAATACTTGGACATTATAATCTACAGTTGGCAATATGATGCAGTGATCAAAGTCAAATTTCAAATACTATGCAAAAATCTTTGTGCTTCCCACTCCATCCACCCTAATTGGGAAGTCTGTGTTGTCTGATATAGTTTGCATCTAGTCTTAGCCACCCTGTGCCCTCCCTGCTAATCCAGGGCTTTGGAGCATCACCTTTCACAAAGGTGCATAGAGCTGACTAAATACCCTAAGGTTTCTAAGGGTCACAGAGCACACAAACTAACTCTAATGAGATTACTCACCTACAGCACACTTCAAAGGGATCTACCCATATGGTCATCTCCTTCGGAAGCCCCAGGTGAGAAAAATCCACATTACTTTCAGCACAAGCCCTTTCCAGAATAGGATCTTTATTCTGATTATTGTTTATCCTGATACACCTTTAAAAACAAGGAAAGGGAAACAAAGATGTGGTGACAGGTACTTTAGCTGGAGAAGCATGTTGTAAGCAAGAAACTCCAATACACACAGCTCCCACCTCACTCCCATCTTTCCTCAACTCCTTGGCCACCCTCCAGTTTTACAGGAAGAGTAAAATACCGACTTTTTACACAGCAACTCAGAACATGGATTCCATTACTAAGTCACACCAAAGGTTCACTGTATAACCTTCAGGGTAAACACAAGTTAGAAATTGTTTAATCCACCTCACATAAAGAGGTTTGTTCTATAATTTTTGACTTGTACTATCATCTACCACATCTCTTTTTTTCAAGTCCAAGTTCAAACAAATAAATTTGAGCCCATAAAATTTTCATTACTTAAAGGCTGCCAACAAAATCATTGCAGGTGGTTACTGCTGACTTCTTACTTCCCTTTGCCATGCATATCAACTCTCACCTGAAGGCTTGCCCTTTAGATGGGTGATCAGAGTGCCAGTGGCTTCTGTATGTTTCAAACAAGATCGTCATCAACTTTTCTGCAAAGTCTTCTATCTGTTGTTTACTCAATTTATCATGTTTTTTTGCTAATCTTGTGACAAAGAAGACTGTTGTTGCTATTTCATCTCTCATGATTCAAGAAGAGTCGACGAGTAGGTCTGCAGCCATTAAAAGGAGGCAAGAAGAAATTAAACAGAAACAAGGGTCTAACTTATTATCAACATGTAATTGCCATTTGGAAAATTTACATACCTTAAATTTAAAACAGAAGTCACTTGTTTGTCTTTAATGAACTAGAAGAAAGCACATCAATACTATCAGTCAACAAAACAGCCAAGAACACCAACTCCTCAACTAACCTTTAATGATTTTCAAATCATTTGAATGATTTTCAAAGAAAACATCTTTTAAATACTGTAATACACTTAAACAAATGAATCACTATGCAAATTAAATGCTTTTAAAAGTCTGGACATGAGACAGTAAATTACTCCAAGTACCAGTGTTGAAAACCTATTTACAGAGAGCAAAAACATTTCAGGATACAGTAGTTCCTAAAATGCGGCTCTCAGGTTGCACACTTTAAGTAAAAGTTAAGATTAATCAAATATATATTAAACTTGCCAGCAAAAGCTCTTTAGCCCAGCAGAAAGTGGGCCAGAGTTAGAAGACTCTCTCACCACACTTGTTTTGTCAGTTTTAGGCTGCAGTTTATATAAACCTGGGCCCCAAAGCCTGAGAGGTGTTAGCCTTACACAGGTGCTGTCCTTCAGGATAATTGACAGCTTTTTCCAGGTCCCCATCAGATTGATCCTTGGCATATGCAGAGTGGGTTTCTTACTTAAAGTGTTTAAAGATCTTCAAACTGGATTTCTATCTTCTATTTTGCTCTTAAAGTCTTATCTTTTATGACATTGATTAAGAATCAAGCCTTCTCCTTCCATATCCTAAGAGCCTACATTCCAATATTTTTGTCTCTCATAACCATCAACATATTAAAGAAGTTTGTCTTGGATCTATTCTGAAACTAAAGACAACTCTCTTTGAATAGTCATTATACTGACTACACACATTTTTCACTAAAATGCTTATTTGTAAAATAAGTGGACGAGACCTCAAAGTTTATCTAGTCTCACTAGCTCTCAAAGCGTAGCTCGCTGATCACCTGATTTGGACCCACTGAGCTGCTTGTTAAAAATGCAGATTCCAGGACCTTATCCCAGATCCACTGAATCAATACTTCTGAAGGCATACCTGGGAATCAGTATTTAACAAGTTCCCTCTGGTGATTCTTATACTCACTAAATTTAAGAACCGCAACACCTGGCATATGTCTTTAACACCCATCATAAGTGGTCATTCAGGTTCTCTGTCACTGAAAAAGAATTCATTCTCTTGCAAGGAAGCCCATTTCTTTTCTAAAAAGTTCCAAATGCCAGGAGGTCCTTCCTCTCCTTGAGAAACTACATCCACCTCTTTGATTCTCTATATTTGCAGCCTAATTTTTTCCCTCTGGAACCATACAGATTGTATCTAATCCTCCACCACATGAAGATGCTTCAGATACTAGCTATTCAGTATCCCTTGAGACTCTTCTTTGGGGGTGGTGGCTAACTATTCTCAGCTTTTCGACAGTTCTTCCCATAAACATGTTACTCAGACATTTCACCATGCTCAGCACTCACATCTGGATGAGTTTCAAGTGCATCAGTAATCCTCTTTCAAAGTGTAAAGCCCAGAAGCCCAATGTTCCCAATGTGTGCTCTGCCATGACAGAATAGAATGGGACTGTTAACCTCTTGCTCTGAATACTGTATTTCTAGAACACAGCTTCAGGTGGCATTTGCCTTGGTGGTAGTGGCATCATACCTCTGCTTCATGCTGAACTAGCACTTAGTCTTTTTCACTAATGTTATTGTTTTGTCACATCTTTCCTTCCTGCACAACATAATGCTTAAGAATATGGTCTTTGAGAAGACCTGAATAGACATTTTTCCAAAGAGGGAATGCAGATGGCCAACAGGCACATGAAAAGATACTCAGCTTCACTAATCATCAGGGAAATGCAAACCAAAACCACAATGAGATATCACCTCACACCTGTCAGAATGGCTATCATCAAAAAGAACACAGGTAACAAATGTTGGTGAGGATGTAGAGAAAAGGGGATCCTTGTACACTGTTGGTGGGAATGTAAATTGGTGCAGCCACTGTGGAAAACTGTATGGACGTTCCTCAAAAAACTAAAAATAGAACTCTGTATGACCCAGCAATTCCACTCCTTCTGGGTATACACCAAAAAATATCAAAAACATTAATTTGAAAAGAAAACATGCACCCCAGTGTTCATAGCAGCATTATTTACAATTGCCAAGATATGGAAGCAACCTACATGTCCATCAACAGATGAATGAATAAAGAAGATGTGGCATACACACACACACACACACACACACACACACTGGAATACTACTCAGCCATAAAAAAGAACAAAATTTTGCCATTTGCGGCAACATGGATAGACCTGGAGGGCATTATGCTAAGTGAAACAAATCAGAGAAAGCCAAATACTGTCTGATATCACTTATATGTGGAATCTAAAAAAATACAAAAACTAGTGAATATAACAAAAAAAGAAGCAGACACAGATATAGAGAACAAACTAGTGATTATCAGTGAGGTGGGGGGAAGTGGCAATATAGGGGTGGGGGGGTGGGGGGCACAAACTATTGGGTGTAAAATACAGACAACATTTTGTAACAACTGTAAATGGAAAGTAACCTTTAAAAATGTATTAAAATATTTTTTAATTTTTTTAAAATAAATTAATATTTTTTTTAATATATGGGCTTTGGAGTCAGACAGGACTAGGTATAAATGGCAACTTTACAAGTCACTATCCATGCAACCTTGGGCAACTTGCTTAACTTCTTGAACTTTCATTTGCCTGTCTGTGAAATTGGAAGGGATGATAGTGACCTCATAGGGTTGTTAGCGAGCTACAATCAATAATGTTTTGTATTAAAGCACCTGGTGGAGGGTATGTAGCAGTTGTTACAAGAAGGCAGTACAGCAGAGTAGTTAACAAATCAGCTATAAGATCAAGCGTCATGGGATTGACTCCCAGTCCTCTAGCTTACTAGAAACTTGGAGAGGTTTCTCAACTGCTTTAATCTTCAAAATATCATCTGTAAAAAGGTGGGTAAGACTTGTACTTAAGGTCTTGGAATCAGACTGCCAGATTTGGATCCTAACTGAATTTACTGGATATACTAAGTACTCAAAAGTGCCCTTCTTATTAATAAATGTAAGTTTATATTTATCATTTTATTATGTCTTTTCTAATGCTTTTGTGGATTAAATAGAGTAAAACATAACTATGTATTCAGCTGTACCTGTCATATGTCATTGTGTTAAATTTAGACCATTAGGGAATCAAGATTATTTGTGACCCTGATTTTGTCATCCAGTAAATTCTCTTATCTTTTTGGCTACATGTTATCTGTAAATTTGACAAGAATATGTCCTCCTACAAGTAATAAATAAACAAGCTGAATAGTATTAAGATCAAGAAGAGTGATTTGACAGAATCCTAGGAGATCCCGCTTCAAAATGGTGTTCCTTCACTAGTCATTTTCACTTCAACCAATTAATTCTATCATAAAATGAATTTCACTCAAAACTTTAAAATGAATGGAAAGTCAAATTAATTTTTGGATCTACTACACTTACATTTTACTAGCAAGACAAAAATTATATCTAGTGACAACTACACAAAGAAAAGGAATATTTCAAGTGATTCTAGAACACATTGGAATATATTCTAGAGAAAACTATGAAGATGGGTTTTTAAAATGTCATTCTGTATCATGTTTACAGTAATATTAGTATTACAATTTGAAGCTATATATATAATATATACATATATAGAGAGAGAATAGAATAGGGTAATATACATATTTACTTCCATGTTGTAATGTACTAAGATTTTCAATGTAAGGAAAAAAGAATAAAAGTACAAACTCAAAGAAATTAAGTAAAAGTCCTATAATGTTAAATTTGAAATGGCAATATTAATCTGAACTTGTGATTTTTTTAACATACTAAAATATGTATTTTAGTTCTGTCCACTAAAAAGGCCTAGAATCAATAAATAATGCTAACACTCATTTTGTGGTCTTTAATTACAATTTCCCACTTTAAAAAAAAATTCTTGGAGAAATGGTCAATTCCAGTTCTCTTTCAGGTAATATGTTAGGTTAGCCTGCAATGTATTATACCGGAAAGCAAGAAAGCTATAAAAAACCAATGGGTCAGGTCAAAAGATACAAAAGCCTACATGAAGAGCTCCCATTGGCCAACAATAAGTCATTCCCCTCTTCAGCGTCATTACAATCATCCCCCAACTACTGGAACTATCAGATGATGATGGCTCAAAGCTCTATGTCTCATTGGGAATTACTCTCAGAAACTACCTCATGGTATAGTTATCCCTTGCCCAAGGGGTGGCCTGCAACCATTGACGGGCTAGTGTAGGGGTACAAAAGCCTGGCCCCCATGTTCAATTTGTAAAAACTCTGAAGGGCCATCCCATCTCCAGAGCTCCCCATAAGATAGGCAGAGGCCTCTACTACAGGCAAATCACTGGTCCACCTCTCCCTCTACCCGATCCTATCTTTCTCACTCCCTTATATGTGTATTTCTCAAGAAAACTCCCCAGTAAACTTTCTGCATGCAACTCCCCATCTCAGAGGCGGTTCCTAAGGAGCCTAGTCTAAGACAGTTTGTAACCGGAATGTGTAAGGAAGCAGAGTCTAAAATGGGATTTGGGAATTGGATTACTCTCCTGCTGGCTGGAATAAAAATCTCATGGCTGGTGGTACTACAATATGGATATAGATAGCTCCTGGCATGCTGGAGTGCTGTGATTGTTACAAACTTCATCTCAGTGATGAACTGAGATGGAACACATATTAGGAGGTGCACTGGCTAGTGTAATATCTTTGATGATTAAGATGTATGAGAAATGGTAATATAAGGACCATAGAAACAGATGGGTGAGCACCTTGATGTCTAGTAATGGCACGATTTAATAAGGCTAGTTCAATTCAATTCAGTAAATGTTTAAGTGTCTACTATAAGCGCAGAACACATAAGATAAAGGTGAGCCTAGGACCTTAATGTCCTTTTACTTCCATAGTATCTTACTTATTTCATCTTCCCATGATATATTTCTCATTCCCCTCACTCAGTGGCAGGAGTTCCCAAACTGCTGTACTTGGAATCACCTAAATATCTTTTTTAAATGCCTGGCTCCTACCCCCTCGACATTCTGATTTAATTGGGATGGAGTGCAACCTGGGCATCAGGATTTTTAAAGATCTCCACGTGAGGGCTTCCCTGGTGGTGCAGTGGTTGAGAGTCCGCCTGCGATGCAGGGGACACAGGTTCGTGCCCCGGTCTGGGAAGATCCCACGTGCCGTGGAGTGGCTGGGCCTGTGAGCCATGGCCGCTGAGCCTGCGCTTCCGGAGCCTGTGCTCCGCAACGGGAGAGGCCATAGCAGTGAGACGCCCACGTACGGCAAAAAAAAAAAAAAAAAAAAAAAAAAGATCTCCAAGTGATTCTAATGAGCAGCAAGGGTGGAATAGTGTTAAGATAGATATCTCCTAGCTATCAAGGAGATTTTAATTTTATTTTACACTTCTGATTGCTTAGTAATGCCTTAAGCTTAACAAGAATTATGACAAATTTGCATCATTTATTCTCATCTTTTCTAGCCTTTGCTGAGATAACTTTTCCAAAGATTTTTTTAACTTATGTTAGCAGTGACAAAATTGAAAATCAGAACAACTACTCATATATTGCTGAAATAAAATCTGCTTCAGAACCAAAGGCAACATATGTTATTAGCACATACTCAAATTTTTCCTTTTCAAATGGTTTGTGTTTGCATTTACAACATTAAAATAGTGTTTAATCATTCTTTCACTATTTCACCTTCCCGATGACATGCCATTCTATTGTCCTCTGAGTTGGTGAAACACATTAGCTGATGAGGCTTTGAACCCTTTCCTAGCATTGTTTTCTGCAACAGGTCCAGGCAGGCCTTGGAAATTGTGAATAGAACAGTAAAATAACAGTGTACTTAGACTTCAGGAAAGAACAATCAAACAGAAACTATACGTCATGCAAGACTTCCTTCAGTTACTTGTTTATGATGATCTTAAACACCTTATTAAAATCACCTCCTACACATTAATGACAATTATACTTTCTGTTATAATTAACATTTACTCAGTGTATTCAGTGACTATCTACTACATATTAGACACTGCTACGTGCTGTGGGCTTAAAAAAATTTCAACTTTCCTTTCAAGATGTTTATGATCTAGAGGAAGAGCCCAGATATGTACACAAGACCATTTGGATACAGAGCTTAAGAAATGGGATACTCCAAAATTACTTAAAGTTTCAAGCATTAGTAACCAAGACAATAATGTTATCATTGAAATAACTGAGTTCAGCAGAAGAACCCATAAAAAAAAAAGAATGGTTGGTTCAGATTGAGGTCTACTGAGTTTTTTATGGCAATTTAATACCCATCTAGTAATGTCCACTGAAAGGAAACTAGAATTTAGCAGACAGTTCAGCCTGGGTGAGCCTAATCCAACTTCATATTTAAGTAGAACAGAAAATGGGTGTTGAGTTTTGAAGACAAAAAAATCAGCTCTCCCACTGTTTTTAAGTAATGTCCAGAATTCCCACTATCAGACATTTATTCCCTGATTAAGACATTGTCTCTCCAAGATTTTCTTTTGGAAAACATCAGGTGGGTTATCCATAGTAAAACAAAAGAATTGTGTTCTGGCTGGAGAGGTTTGGAAGAGCAGAGAAAGCCTGGTGGAGGCACCACAGAAAATGGGGGATACATGAGATTTCTGGTCACTCAGAATGAGGATGAAGAACAGAAGGAAACAGAGCATCACAGACATACTGTACCTTCTCATTAAGCCTGGAACAGAGATTCAAATGGTTTAAAACATGAAAATAACCAAAATGACCTTGTAGAAGTAGCAGTTTCCAGAATCACATTTCTT
The DNA here is from genome assembly GCF_964165515.1 of Mesoplodon bidens. NCBI lineage: Eukaryota > Metazoa > Chordata > Mammalia > Artiodactyla > Ziphiidae > Mesoplodon > Mesoplodon bidens. The sequence continues at coordinate 20,619,094 of NC_138164.1, read as the reverse complement.
CATTTTAACATGAGGGAATTCAACTTGATCACTAAGGTACCATCAAGCCTCAAGGTTTTCCAATGAAGATTTACCTCGAAAATTTGACACTACATTTGTCTTCTTAGTTTTAGCTAACCTTCAGCTATAAAATGAAACTATGATAGAAGTTTTCAAATAGGCAAGATAATTTTAAAATATCATCTAAATTGAACATTAAATTGACTGGACTTTTTTGATGTCATAGCCAGCCTTAAAATCAGACCCATTTGATTTCATTAGCTTCCCTTTCTTAAATTGCAAATTACATCCACCCGTTTGCAAATGCACATCATTGCTAGTGAGGGGGAAAAGATAGCTGTTTTAGCAAAAATCCCACTTCTGACAGAAAGTATATATTTTTTGATAACAGCAACTAAGCAGCACCATTTTATAAAGCAATGAACTAGTCTAAAACCCACACATGAACTCACTCCCATTATATTCAAAACACATACAAAGGAAGTCACATTAATTGTTGAAACAAAATTGCATATGCCAAAATGTTACCTAATAACATTCTGCAGTCATGTAATATTAATTTGAACCCAAAAGAAATTAAGTTTAGAGCTGCCTAATCTACTAAGTGAAACTTATTTACTGATAAACTAAATGAGTCAAACTATATGATGCTTCTTTTTGATAAGGTTACCTACAAGTGTTTTATTTACCACAAGCCTTTTTCCTACTTTATTTGTATTTTCCATGTGCATTATTAAGCACACACAATGGTTAAGTGGCATTGTCCTAGAGGGCACAAAAATGTGTGTATCATGCATCAAGTTGGAAACCAAGTTAGCCCACTAAAAATAATTCAGGGTGTAAGAAAATGTATATACAACATTCTGTGCTAATATAATAAAAGCGTGTTATATATACCAGCATTCTCTAATATTATAATAAAATGTTAATTTCAAAATGCAATTTGGGTATTAAATAATAATATTATCTTACTAATGGAAGACATAAATTGTAGAGTGAATATATTAAGTGCAAAGAGAAAAGAGAAATATCAAAATGAACTAAGGTCACCAAGGAAGATTTTACCCAGGAAGTAGGATTTTAAACAAGCAGTAGATGAGCTAAGAGGGGAAGGACAATATGAACCTTACTAAATGTAAGCATGATGAAATCCTTGAGATATATCCTATGTTTGTAGAGGAAATAAAGATAACAAATGAGAGTTATGTAATTATTAAAAACTAAAGAATATAAATTCTGCCTAGAAAAAACACTTAAGTACCAAATGGGGAGATTAGAAACAAAAACAAGAATAAGTAGTCATAGAGTGATGCTTAAGAGAATCACACTTTAAAGTATTTTCATTCCTGTAAACAAATTAACAAGATAGTCAATTTCCTCCTTTTGGTTTCATAGAGTTCTTAAGGAGAGTAGACTTTCTTCAACTGTGTACTCAAGTCTACTTGTTGGCCATACTGAATCCCTAGAGTTGTCAAATTATCTCTATAAACCTTGAAAATCTACCTGAGGTTTTTCAGAGAGGCGACAGAGGTTAATCAGTGGTGGGAAGCAGCCAGGAAAGTTAATCTGTTTAGTAATAGCCTAGAGAAGTTCATTGCCCCTTGACGGTCTCACTGAATCAAGCCCTGAAGCAAACCTTCGGAGGAGCCAATGCGGTCATCCTCTGCCTTCTGGATAATTCCACTGACCAAACTTTACGATGTGGTGGTGCGGAGGCAGCAGTTTCCCTTGAATTCATATGTGTCTATGACCCTGTTTAAAGCAGCTTGGATTCTACGAGTCCTCTCTTCTGCTTCTCCTTGTGGACTAACCCTTCTCAAGGTTTACTTCCGTCTGCCAGCCCCTAAATAGGAAATGGATGCTCTCAAAACTGGTCCTGAGCATTCCGCTTTCCTTGTTCTATTCTCTATTCAAGAAAAATACAATTCTGATAATCACCTACTCTGTCCTGAGTGAATCACAGCATGTGTTAGAGGCTCAATGAAAAATAAGAAAATGTACCTCTCTTGGAGATCTCATTTATCTTTGTAACTTCAACTATTACAACTATTACAGCTTCAGAAAACTATTAAAACTCTCCTTTCAGTTCTGGTCTCTTTCCAGAGTTCCAGCTCCAAATATCTAACTCCACCACAATGTCCTTCCCTTACCTAAACACACCTAAACCTAAATACATCATAATTCTCCTCTGACTGTATTTGCCTGCCAACATCTCTACTTGTCACTGAAACCTGGAGGTTAATCTTGTTCTCTTCTTCACTCTAACCAGTCACCAGGTCCTGTAAAGTTCCCTTCACAAAGTCTCTTTCATTCAGACCATATTTTCTGTGTGACTCCATACCTGGGCTATTAAAATAATCTCTTAAATGGACTCTAAGCCTCCTCTGTCTCTCCCTCTTCTAACCTATGCCACTCTATTAATCTCCATAAAACAACACATGAGTCACATGAGTCAGCCCCTCAGACAGAAGAATGAGATTAAAATTCCCTGGCCTAACACCTAAAGTGCTCCAGGATCTATCTCCTACTTACCTGACTCTCTAATCTTATTCCCCAGTGGGGACATATTCATTGCTCTTCTATTAGCCATGTGTATTACAATCTCCATGAATTTGCTTGTGTTTTTTCTTCATGAGTTGCTCCTGCTACCAAGAGCATCCTCTCTATCTTTTCCCTTTATCTATGTCCTACTTTTCCTTCCAGATCTGGCTCAAGCCCATAGCTTCCACATACCTTCTCTGTGTCCCAATCCTTGGTGTTTTTCTTTTTTCTTTTTCCTAAATGCTGGCAATAATGAAGCTCACGTTAGTATTCAGGAATCTTGAAGCACTTATTAATCTAACCATCTTGGTACTTAAAATAATTATATATTATATAAGTATATAAATAAAATACAACTTATTATAATGTCTATAGTAATAAAATTAATATACTATAACTATCTTAATTATCTATGTATATAAATTGTCTGTCTCTTTAACTAGACCATAGATCCCTAGACTATGTTCTCTAAAGATGACAAATATGCAATAACTTTGCTCCCACTGTTAGGTCATAACTAAGTGCTCAAGCAACTCTAATTATAAAGCTTATTTTTCAGATTGTTTCTGATTTACAAAAAGATAAATTAATTTAACATTTTCATATGGAAAGCAACAGTATTGGTTAATCAATAAGTAGAAATGAAGCTAATTAAGAAACTGGTGCACTCTTACTAATGAGAGTACAATGAAATGGAATCAGAAGTATAAAATTAGAAAAATTGCTGGTAGTTCATTTTAGCTTGAAAGAAAATCTCCTCTCATAATTAAACATATTCGTTGATTTTTAGTTCTTCAAAGGCACCAAGTTGACCTCAATTTAGTCTTGCTTCAACACACAAATTAGTTCCTATTTATAGTATCATGAATGTTAATAAGGTAATCCGACATTTATTGATCTACATAAAAATCAAAACATGGTTTTATATTTCCTAAGAAAAAATATACACTTAAAAAACAGGTTTAAAAAGAAGCTTCTAAACTCCAATAATTTCTCCTCAGTCTGATTCTTCACTTCTTCCTCCCTGACAAAATCTGTGGAAGTTAGAAAACGTTCAGGGGGTATGTTTGTGTGTGTTGTAAGCAGAGAATAAGTTGCCTCCATCTTTCATAATTCCCAACTCGCATCACTCTAGTTTTTTTTAGGAGTGATAAATTTAGTCAATATAAATTTGCCAAAGCTAAAGCAGAACGTATTTGTTTTCTACATTCTTCTTGGTTTCCTCCTAACAACCAATCTCACCTCCTTCCCGTAGTGCACCTTCCCCATCTTCCTAATCACCAAATGCCCAGAAATTAAATACAACAGTAAACAAGTCCCCTGAAAGGTACCTTCCTGGTACTGTCTAAAACAAATGCAATCTTCTGTTTGGGCACTTAAAACACCACAAGCATTCTTACTTAGATTAAATCATGGGTCTCCCTGGTCTCCAGGCATGTCTAGACATGAACCATAAAGGGAATGAGATCCTTGGAGTTTCTCTAGTAACTGCAGGCCAAATCAACAGCAACCGTAAGAAAAAGCACTCTTTTTTTTTTTAAACAGAACTAGGCCACACACATTTCGTCTCGTTATTTTAATTTTTTAGTTGTGCTACCTACAAAATAAACTGCATTTAAAAAACCTTATTTCAGTAGGCCTTGCATATTGATGATTTTTATATAAGTTTTCTTTATTTTTTATCACCTTTGAAGATAAGTTTTAAAAATCTAAATTTCAAGGCATCTACTGCAAGCATTGCCTTGGATGGCAGCAATTCAGCTCAGGTAAGACATGTAAGACGCAACTAATAATCATAAAACATCAATCAAAAAGATGTAGTAAATACTGTATTGGGTAAAAATGACTAACAATTTGAAAGAACAGAATTGCTTTTGTAACTATGTCCTAACCAAGACTTGTTAAGTCTGCATATTGTTAATGGAATGGAGGCTATTTTGCTCCTGATTTTATTAAATATGTATATTTAAGTAGAAAATACAAAATTGGCTCTCAGTTACTTCTAGAGAGCTCAGAGGTTAATTAGCTCTGATTACAGCATGTTGCCTGATATGACTTGGTATATTATACATGTTAAAGGCGTGTGAGGGATTTATGTTATGTATTCAACAACATTGTGCCTCTCCCAAAGATACAATGAATACAAATTACAGTTAGTTGTAAATGACCTGCCTTTTGCAATTTAACTTTACAAGTTAATTTTTACAGTTAACATTTTCTGTACTGTACATTTTATACTTCACTTTGGTTTCTTACTCTTCTCTTTGGTGTACACAGAAGAAATGATTCGTTTAACAAACAATGGGCTGTCTTTCCTATTCAAAGGTAATGCTATAACTCACTCAAATTCATCCTTGAGAAGTTCTTCTGGTGTTTTAACAGTGTGAGCTTAGAATGTGTGTTGAATGATCTAGATCACCTGGGCCTATCCACGTTGAGTGGCATCTATGAGACCACCTGCTGGGTTTAGGGAATCAATCTATAACTGGGGAGTTTTACTTTGCGGCAATCATTTAGAACTAAGCTTTTGGGGTCCACAACAAGTACCCCATTCTGGGTGCATGAAGACCAAAGGGCAGTCAGGGGGCTACTTCCTATTGAGTTCTACAAAGTTCTACAAAGAATATTCTTTATTCTCTCCTGATTCATGCACTGAAGGAAACAAGGGGAAGGGGTAACTAAAAGAAATAATTATTCGTAGACGTCTTCCAGAAATCCTAACTATTCTCTTTGCCCAATCAACTCCAAATGCACACATAAGCACATCTACATCATCAAATGTGGAACTGTGAGAATAAGAAAATGTAACCGGTCACAAGACGTTGTTTCTCTGCCCTCCACAGCCGTCACCCTGAATGTCCAAATTTAGTCTTGCTTCAAGGACCTACTCTAGTGCCACCTTCTTCATGAACTTCCCTGACCAATTACAGTCCTCCTACATGCCCCACCCTGCCCCCTTTATTTCTACCCACCTTAGTAATTTACTATATCCTGTCTTGAATGGCAAATAATGTGCATTCACCTTGTGTTACCCTCCAGATTGTTCATAGGGAGGGTGGAATGAATGACCTGAGGTCCTAACATACAGCAGGTATTTAAATAATTATGTGCTGGAAGTAAGACTCATTTTTGCCTAAAGCTGACCTACAGAGTACAAAACTGTGGCCTTGATCTCAAGAGGACCAAACTCTGATCGAACTAATGAGCTGGCTGTGTCACTCTTTTACTAGAAGATCCAGATCCCACCCTATTGCATGCCCTCCGAGAGTGTAAGGGAGAACCCACGGGGAACACAAGGGTACAGACGGGACCTCAAAGGCTGTCCTCCTGCACATTACAGGCTACCCAGGCCAACCGCCCAATAGAAAATTCTAGCCTACAATTTGGTACTCAGCAAAGTGTTTTCCTTGATGCGGATGGATTTGAAAACTGGGAGGGTCTGTGGGACTTCTTGGAGAGGGGGGAGGGGAGGAGCTCAGGGAACTTCTCAAGACCAGTGTCTGTCTCCGGGGCCTCTTCCCCACAGGGGCCCGCCGCCCGCCCTCCGCCCTCCGCCCCTTCTCGCTGCTTCCTCCCCTCCCCCATGCAGCCCCTCCCCCATCCCACCCCGTCTCGGGCCCGCCCCGCCCCTTCCACCCGCGGGGTTCCAAGGGCGGTTAACCCGCCACGGCCGCGGTCACTCGGCCACTCGGAGCGGCGGGGCGCGCGGGGTTGAGAGAGCCGGCTCTAGAGTTGGGCCCAGAACTGAAGAGAAGTTTTCTGGGGCTGGCCGGACCCGGGTGAGGGAGGTGGGAGCCGGCCCGAGAAAACGAAGGGGAGGTGAAGGGAAGGGAACCTGAGCGAGAGGGCCCTGGGAGGTGCGGGAGACAGCGACAGGGAAGGCGGAGCGCAGGGAGTCGGTGGCCCCGGTGAAGCCAGCTGGCTGGGCGCTCCCGGGAGTCACCTGGGCCTGGGGTCTCGAACCTCGGGGTGCAGGTCCCCTCTGGAGCGCCGCCCGCTGGCAGTGCCAAGGTTGCGCGGCGAGTCCGGCGGGGGCCCTTTCAGCCAGTGGGCCGTTCGAGAGTGCCCGGAAGGGTTCGGAGGCGTCCACCGAGGACCCGCGTCCTGGGCCTCGCGCCTAGGCACTGTCGGGCGTCGACCCCGGTGAAATGTGGGGTCGCGGCGGGCCCAATTTCGCGGCCCGCCCGCTCGGGGATACAGCGTCGGCGCTGCGAACCGTCCGGGAGCTGCAGCCCGCGGGCGCCTGGTGCTCGGTTTGTAGGCAGTGTAATTAGCTGATTGTACTCTGATGCTTACAATCACTAATTCCACTGCCATCAAAACAAGACACAGCATCACCCGCCGCCCCGCCAGGAGGAAGACGCCACCCTCGGTGGCAAACCGCCGACCCCACGCGTTTGAGAAGAGCCCACTGAGCTTCGAGATTTGATGCGTCAGCGTTTAGCGCTGCTGACGGAGCACCTTGTCAACATGCTAGTAACCCCTGCAGACTCCTGCGAGCTGCTGCTTCTAAATATGGTTAAACTGTTAGCAACCTCTAGGAGTAAAAGTAAGATTGTACAATACCATGTAAGCAAAGCGAAATCCGTGGTGTTGAATGGCTTTAAGACATTTAAACTGCTGGGTGGAGCCCCCTATGTAACGCTTAATGCTGTTTGTTGTGATTCATTGTGCCTATTTTTCATTATTTAGTAGGGTATTCACCAACCCACCAAGTAATGTGAGCTACAACTGAAACAATGATTTGCCTGTCACAACGTATGGGGCACCAACCTGAGACGCAGTTTATGATGAAAGCCTTTTTTTTTTTCTGTGAGTCTAGTTACTAGGCAGTGTAGTTAGCTGATTGCTAATAGTACCAATCACTAACCACACGGCCAGGTAAAAAGATTTGGGAATTCATCTAAATGAGCTGCCTGTGCATATCAATGTTCTGGGGGTGGGGGGGATTGGGGGGATTGGAATTTGCTAACATTACCCATTGCCTGTTTTTCAATAGGTCAGCCAAGAGAGATATCCACATTTTGGCTGCTAAATATACAACATATGTAATATATGTATATCTTTATATACAATTTTTCAATATTGCTTCAGGCTCTGAACCAAAAAATGTTCGGATATGTTGGGGAATAGGATTTTTCTCCTTAGCTGACTGTCATTGTATAGATTTGTAATTATCAATTTTTGAGCTATCTTTCTGTGAGACTGTATTAATACCTTGAAAGCATAAAGTGCCATAAGGTCACTATGGAAACCATAAGGCCATAAGGAAACTAAACTGTGGTTATTACCAATGTGTCCATTTCCTTTCCTAAACTGGTTATATGATGTCCATTTCAATTCCTGCCACAGTAATTAAACTTTCCTATCGCTGAAATGCTTAAATTGTTCCTAGATTAACCAGATCTCCCGGGAAAGCTATGCACATACACTTATTAATATTTGTATAAGAATTCATTAACCAAAATTTTTGTAGTGTTTTTCATGAAGGGACTGGGTCCACTCATCCGATATATTTACAACTGTTGCAGTCTAAGCAGCTTTTAGTGGGACTGATGTTACAATCTAAATCCACCTTCTTTCCGTAAGATTGGTCTTAAAGGATGCAGGGGGGAACGTGTATAAAACATTATATACAGGGGTGCCTATCAGCCCAGTTCACACCTCTAGCTTCCATAGGCTAGGTTGTTAGCTGCCTTATTGAATTCACCAACCACTTCAGGCCTAGAACTTCCCCATAGAGGGTGCTGAGCTACAGCAATCTGGTGTGGAAAGGGGATTGGGACGGTGGAGCTAAGGGAAGCTTTATTTAGATATAGTTGGTGGGAAAGGAAGCTGGTCGCGGGTGGGGGGGTGGAGGTGGTGGGTAGGAGGCTAACTCAGAATAAAAGAGAGCTGAAGGGTTCCCCCACTGACTCCAACAGGACAAGACGTCTCAAAGTTGATTTTTTGACTCTCCTATCTCGACTCCAAGGCTCTGCGATCACTGCAGAAGTGGGATTCAGGTGGCGCACAAGCGCGCACGCGCTTCCGGCCGTGGTTGTGGTCAACTTAGCGGGTTTCCGGCTGAGGCTGGGGGGGCGGGGGGGGCCGCTGGGAGAAGAGCAAGGGAGCTTGGAGAAGCATACTGAGTTGCCATGGAAACGAGACCCAGCAAGGGTCTTAGCAGCCGAAGGGAGTCGTGTGAAACTCACCCGCAGGGATTACTGGTGTTCACCGGCTCTTCGGATCGCGATGCCAACTTGGCCAAGCAGTTCTGGATCGGGGCGTCAATGTATCCCCTTAACGAATCTCAGTTGGTGCTGTCCAGAGGTAGCAGTCAGCGTCTGCGGGTGGCGCGGCCCTCGAGGAGCAGTGCGCTTGGTGAGTAGCTGCATCCTGTCAGTGATTTCTGCCTCCTCCCTAACCACTGGGCAGACACCAGAGCCCCTCCCAGGAGAAACTGCCGAACCTAATTCCAAAATAAGAATCTTTCATTCAAATGTCTAAAACCCTGTACAAACGGTTCTAAAATCTTCCCAGCAATCCTTCCACCCCAAAATGATCAGTGGTGTCTTTGTTACATCTAAAAGTCCATCTGAAAATATCCCTTGGTTATGACATCTATTTGTCTAAACAGTATAGAATAATCTGGGCAAATGTTATATGTTGGCCAAAAGGATACAAAGGTTGGTTTTTTACATAATAGAGTTCCAAAGTGAAAGCCCTAGAGAAGGTTGAAGGCAGGGTCAACATTAGGAACCAAGTTCCCTGACCTGTAAGGCCTAAGATGGGAAACTGTTTTGCAATTTTTTTTTTGTGGCACGCGGGCCTCTCACTGCTGTGGCCTCTCCTGCCGCGGAGCACAGGCTCCGGATGCGCAGGCCCAACGGCCACGGCTCACGGGCCCAGCTGCTCCGCGGCACGCGGGATCCCCCCGGGCCAGGGCACGAACCCGCGTCCCCCGCATCGGCAGGTGGACCCTCAACCACTGCGCCACCAGCGAAGCCCCCTGTTTTGCAATTTTTACAGGTATAGAAAAATTAAATACCTTTAATGCTGTGGTTTTTCCAATGACTACTTCCCTTTTGTATTTTTTAGAGAAAAGTTACTTCCAGCCTTTTCTCCTTGAGAAAAGCAGACAGTACCAAGTTTTACGCCTTTCAATATCCTGATTCCTAGACTCTTAAAAAAAAAAAAAAAAGGTAATAAGTGTAAAGATACAACTTCTTCCTTTGGCATAACTTTCTGAATTGCATACCAAGACCCTGCCTCAGGGACCACCCCATTTATCCAGAGGAAAATGCCTAAATTCCTATAACACATTGAATAGGAATGTAGAAATTGTAATCTATGATACTGCAAGTAAGTTCTGTTTAGAGACCTTTTCTTGTCTCTGGACTTGGGCTACTCCTCTTCTAAAGAGATTAGAGGTTCCCTGCAGCCAGCGCTAATTAATTCAGTCTCCAGTTATTTATGAATCTGGTTCATAAAGTTTCAAGACAGTACGTATTTGTGTTTACCTTCCAACTTTATGTATTACTTTTTAAACTTTAATTTTTTATCAGCATTATTGTAAAATCATGATAAAATTATTTCAGGTTATATTTGATTCTGTTTTCTTTAGAGAGAAGAGATGACACTGCTGAAACCCTGAAGATTCAGGAATCTGAGGAGAAAAAAAAGTATCTCCAAAAGGTAGGCCAATATTTCAGAAAGTCATCTGATTTTCATTAAAATTTCATTATTATTTTCCAAATCATCCCAATTATTCTTTTTTTAACATATGTATATAAAAATTTTCTGCTTCTAGTATGTCAGCTTAAGCAATAGGAAAACCTTTATTAGAATTTTAATTTAAGTTTAAGAAATTCTATTAAACTTTGGCTATTCTCAGTCTCTGCAAAAGCCCAAGGATGTGTAAGAACAATGAAATCAGAGGGAAGTGGGGAAAGATGGATTCACACACTTTCCACCCAATAAGGCCCCAAACCATATACAGTGTTGTAAGAACGGAAATATTGTAAGAACAGGAAAAACTGAATAGAATTGACTATCTTAATAGGTCAAAATTAAATGATCAGAGGAATGAGTCCGTCATCTAGAACCATTTTGCCTAAAGGCTGCAATTAAACACATTGGTGTTGTCAAATCAACTGAACATGTCTCTTCTTGGCAACATCCCTTGTTTGCTTTTCTTTTGCAGACACAGCCTCTAACTCAACAATTAACACAGTGATTTATAGAAACATTTTGTTTGGTTAATGGATAAATTCCATTCCTCTAACTGTTCCTGTACTATAAAAGCAGATAGAGGATTTGTCTGGCCTAATGTCTTTAATCAACAGATGTATTGGCAAAGTCCAAAAGATTTATTGGGAATTCTACATAAATTACAGAACAATGCATTGGAGTTTGCTGATCACATTAGTTTCCTTTGTGGACTCTTGGTGATTCCTCCAAACAAATTAAGTGATTAGAAATAGTCAGCATTTTATTCTCTCTTGAGGATATTAGATAATGTATATTTATACCAGGACTTAATAGTGGGAAGGGAACCTAATTTTCAGTGAAGCAAAAATCATTAAAAGCTGACTTCTTCGGTGCATTTTAATTTCATTTTTGGAAGGGATTAGAAATAAAAGATTAAAGACAAACTATTATCCACTTCTTTCATCTTTTGTCAAACAATTAAGACAATATGATGAGTTACAAGTAGATGTTCTGCTAATGGTAGTCTTAGAACTGATTTCCTTGCCTCAGGTTCTTCTATTATTAATTACTTAATTAATTCCCAGATATCTATTCAGATCCTGCCATGTGCCAAGTACTGTACTAGATGCTGGGAATACAGAGATAAGATGTGTTCCCTGATCTCAAGGAGTTTATAATCTGGTGGGGCAGAATGCCAATTAAAGGTAGGAATTATGATACATTTTTATGACAGATGTATGCAGTTAATACTATGGGAACACATGGAAGGACATCAAAGTCAAGCTTAAGGAATCAAGAATTCTTCCCAAAGGAACTGAGTTTCAAAGAATGTATAGAGTTGACCAAACAAAGAATATCCTCCATGCTGCACTAGTTATCTTCCTAAAACCCAAATCCTATTATGCTGCTTCCTTACTGTATTAGTCTGCTAGGGCTGCCATAACAAAATACCACAGACCAGGTGGCATAAATAACAATTTTATTCTCTCACAGTTCTGAAGGCTGGAAGCCTGAGATCAAGGTGCCTCCAGAGTTGGTTTCTGATGAAGCCTCCCTTCCAGGCTTCTAGATGGCCACCTTCTCACTGCGTCCTCACATGGCAGAGGGAGAAAGCTCTAGTGTCTCCTCCCCATCTTGTAAGGACACCAGTCCTATTGTATTAGGGCCCCTAATGACCTCATTTAACTTTACCTCCCTAAAGGATCTGTTTCCAAATAGAGTTACACTGAGGGTTAGGGCTTCAACATAGGAATTGCAGGAGTCGGGGTGGAAATGACACAATTCAGTCCATACACCTACTTTTGTTCTTTTTCCCCTGGCTCTCCATTTCTGCAGGATAGAGACCAGACTCTCCAGCATGGTATTCAAGTTCTTTTCCAGTCTGACTATAACCTGACTGACTTCTACAACTCTCCTTCCTCTTTCTGCTATACCCCACCCTACCCGCAATGCAGCCTACTCTGTACAGTTGGTTCTCACCACTAGGCTTGCGCACACTGTGTACCCCTCCCCATATGTGCTACCAAAGTGGTAAATGGATAAAATATATTTTTTCTAAACCTAAACATGCACATTATACTGTGGTATCTGCCAAATTGTACATTAAGTCAAGTGGGTCCTGCAATGCAGTATAAAGAAGATTCTATTATGTTGAGAGTACAAGATAAGAGACCTAACCAACCAGCAGGATAGAAAGAGAATATTACTGAAACTGTGCCTTGCGAGTATATAGGAGAGCTGAATCAGTTTGGTACGATACAGTTCTAGTCAAATAATGCCATGGTGAAAAAAGCAAGAGAATTGTGTAATAACTGAAGGCTCTTACAGATATCCTCAGATACTGTTGTGATGTGGTACTCATAACACCCAATTTAGTGTGCTATATATTAAACTAAGCACTGTATATGCATCAACTCATATTCTCCTTAAAATAGCCTCATGATGATTATTCCCATTTAATCAAACAAGGCTTAAATGATTTTCCAAAGTTCCCACAACTGGCAAGTGGCCGAGCCTAGATTCAAAGCCTGTCTCCTAACTCCAAAGCCTGTGAGACTCATTGTGTTGTAATGATTGCTGGCCACGGCATTGTTCAGCTATGCTGCCAAATATTCTAAAATTCAAAACGGTGGTATGAGTACAAGTATGAGAAACAGTGACTATACGCTGTTTCTTCAACCTACAATGCACTTTCGTGTCTCCAGCTAAAATGCTCTCCCCCATTTACCTTCAAGGCCCAGCTCAAATGCAACTTCTCTGTGAAGCTTTCCCAGAGGTGACTTAGAGACAACAGAAGGAATAGCTCCCTTCTCTGTGCTCTCAGAGCAAGTCACGATCTGTGTTATAGGTAACTGTGTTATAGGTATGTTTCTGCCCTTCCTGCTAAATTCCAGGCACCATAGGGTTTGGAAGTCTGACTCGGTCACTTACTATATGAGTGACCTTGAGCAGCCTATTTAACCCCTGTGAGGCTCAGCTTCCTCAGGTAGAGAAGGAGGAATGATAAAAATATCCCCCTCATCGAGTTGATATAAGATATGTAAAGCCCCGGGCCATTGTTTTCTCTCAACAAATGTTAACTCTCTTTTCCTCCATGAGAGCAGAGGTCATTTCTTATTTACTTAACTCTCATGCTTTTCCGGCTATTGAAACTCAGTAAATATCGATATTTGTTGAGTGAATAAATAAATTCATAACTGAATTAATCAGTGAACATATGCTGTACACAGTGATAACACCATTTTGGTTAGCCTTTTGTACATATACACATCTGGCAAACTTTTCTAGGCTGACAATTTTTGAAAGAATATTCCCCAAAGCTAGTCTGTTTGCAAGTCTTCTTTAGGACCAATTTAGCATATCCCCTCGCATCTCGGTTTTGCTTTTACCTCGTGGGTCTATATATGATGGGAGGAAATGTGACTCCCTGTAATCACTAAAACATAGAATCTATTTTTGGATACTGCTGTTTTTCTAAGTCCGTTGTACTCTGCATTGCTGCCACCACCATTCTAGAATTCTTACCTTAATGGCAGAATATAATTGGGGAGGTGGGAGGTTCTAGGTAACTAATAAAACATTTACAATGATCTATTCAATTTGAGAATCTTCTACATATTTTGAACATACACATTTGTATAAGTAAAATGGCTGGTATAATTTTCATTATAAAAAGTGAAAAAATATTTCCCATCAAGTCTCTTAAAGGTTTTTTCTTCCACTTTCTCCTTAAAATTAATGATAATCTAAAAATTTATCTCTGTCTCTCCTAGAAGTACTTTTATAGCTTTTTCTCCCCAACTGATACTGATTTTTCAGTTGCTAAACTTTTAAAACTTTAATGTTATCCTCCATTTTGGAATATTTTCCAGGTATACCTTATAAATGCTTTTGGTTAGTGGACAAAATGCTATTAATCACAAGTACTATTTCTGCGATGGATATCCATGGCAGAAAATCAAGAACAATTTGACTCTGTCAAGATTAAATGGCTTACTCTGTCCATAAAGGAAACCTTATAGCACTCTACTGGACCATTATTCTTCCTTTAAGAGTTCTAAAGTAGTCTGAAAACATTATAAGAAATGAATAGTCAGCTAATTCTTTGAAGTCATAAAACTAATTTGCTTTTTAGTTTTGCCACCTTTAAGAAAGCTCTTTAGCTGATTATCTCTTTATGAAAAGAATTATAAATAATTCATTTGCTGGGAGGAGGAAGAAAAGATCAGAGCAGTACTTTAAGGCATGTATATAGATGACGTATTTAGAAATGCCCATCTGGAATCAGAGTTTTAATGTGAGTGAATATAAACTAAAGATTTTCACAAGGAAAATATGCAATCTGCAGAACAACAATAAATATATACTCTTGGGCTTCCCTGGTGGCACAGTGGTTGAGAGTCTGCCTGCTGATGCAGGGGATGCGGGTTTGTGCCCCGGTCCAGGAAGATCCCACATGCCACGGAGCGGCTAGGCCCGTGAGCTATGGCCGCTGAGCCTGCGTGTCCGGAGCCTGTGCTCCACAGCGGGAGAGGCCACAACAGTGAGAGGCCCGCGTAGCACAAAACAAACAAACAAACAAACAAACAAAATATATATATATATATATATACACTCTTTATTGGGAATGGGGTTTTAATCTGTTCAGTCACACAATCTGTACAACCAATACTGACCATAGTGTAAGTCTTCCTCAAAAGTCAATTTGCTATATGGTGCTTCAGTGAACCAGAAGCAAATCATGCTATGATGAGAACATTCTTAGAAAAAAAGTCTAAGAAGTTTCACAAAGGTGTATTTTTAGACACCGAATCATGAAAGTGGAAAACTTTAACATTATCCTTCATTATCTTACACTTTCAAAGGGATACTTAGAATCATTATAAGTCAGTTTTGTAGAGCCAAACCAAAGATACAATAAACTTCCTCAGTGTCATTGCCCAGGATGCTCAGATAAAAGAAAATCCTCTTTGTTGTCAAATTGCCCAGGAATGGCTTCCCAGACAAACCAAATTTTTCTCAGTCCCAGTGTTATCTGGCTTTGTTTTAATTTTGCTTTCCTTCCCTCATGTAATAATAACAAAGTTCCTTTTCCTCCATAAAATAAATACCATTAGGAAGTGGTGGATTTCTCCTTCACCAACAAAAGATACTTATTTAAATTCTTGTTGTTCCTAATTTTTCAAAGAATTCAAGAGGAAGAATCATAAAAACAGACTGTGCATTCACAGTAACAAGCAAATATTTTGGTAGTAAATGATAATTAAAAGATTGCATAAATATGAATCACTCTTTTAAATCCTCTATTGTACCACTTTGTTTTCAAACGTTATTCAATCTTGGGAAACACTTTCAGTTGACAGATGAGGTTCCCCTCTTAATCTTCTTTAGCAACATCTACGAAAAGATACTCAGGGTAAGAAATGAGATTTGAGATCAAATAGCTGAATTCATTGTCCCAGGCAGACCCAGCCCCAGAGTTGGATAGGGTCATGCCCCAAATGCATCGCATCCTCTTTTTTCCAAAGATCTGTATACTTTCTCTTCTGTATACATTCACCCTAAGAACAAAATTAAAGCATTTTAAGCCCTGCAGTACAATTAGGCAAGGACCCATACTATCTGTCTCCTGGTAAAACATGATTAAATTAAACTACTGAACACAGAATGAAGCAAAAAAGGATGGTGTATTTTTTAAAATAAAGGCAGAACTATCAATTTGATTCCAGCTACAGGAAGCCTTATTGTTCAAATTTGTAAACACCTTATAAGCAGTAGGGTGAATCAAATAGAATTTATTGAAGAACTGGGTAATTCTGTGGATCAGGTAACTCAGAAAATACAACATACCTGAAATCAAATCCGTAATCTGCCTTTTCCCTTTGCCTCTATCAATGGCAAGATGAAAAGATATGTAGGTAAGTTATGTTGGAGCCAGATAAGAAAATTTAAAATTTTCTATATCTATATTTACTTCACCATTTAATCACTTTCTATGCTAAGGTATTTTAGTCACCATAGGTGTGGTCAAGCATACCCTCAGAGCCTGAGGTGATACAGCCATTTGTCTATTTGTCTCCTGAGATTTTGCAGTTCCCAAAGCCACTGTGTTGGTGATATAGTCAATCCTCATTATTCACAATTCCATATTTGAAAATTCACTTACTAGCAACAGTTTATTTGTAACCCCAAAATCAATACCTGTAGCACTTTCATGGTCATTGGAGGACATTCACAGAGCAGAGAAAAATTTGAATTGCCCAACACACATGTTCCTAGCTGAGGCTGAACAAGGCAATGTTCTGCCTTCTTGTTTCAGCTCATACTGTGAACAGTATCCTTTTTGCAGTTTATTAAGTGCCACGTTTTTTGCTTTTTTTTTTTTGATGATTTCACTGTTTTAAATAGCCTCCAAGTGCTGAAGTACTGTCTAGTGTTCTTAAGTGCAAGAAGGTTGTGATATGCCTTACGGAGAAAATACATGCATTAGATAAGCTTTATTCAGACATGAGTTATAAGTGCTGTTGGCTATGAGTTCAATGTTGATGAATCAACAAGGTATTTTAAATAAGGTGTCTATAAAGAGAAATACACATAAAACAAGGCTATATATTGATCCATTGGTGAAATGTGATCAAAGACAGGCAGGAACCTAGGAGACATGATCAGCTCGGTGACATTGAGTCTACAGTTTCTTCCACTTGGAAATGCTTTTCTCCCGTTTCTCCCTTTAGCTAATGCCTACTTGTATTTTAAAACAATTCAAAAATAGTCACATTCAAGTCTCTCCTCATCCTTATATATTCCCCAGGCTGATAACAAATACTCCTTCGTTTGTGCTTCCCTAGTACCCTGTGCATTCCCCAGTCATAATCACTGACATATAGTACTATGGTGTAGTTGAGGTATGTATTGTGGTGTAGTTGAGGTATTTCTCCTGCAGGCTCTAAGTTTCTTAAGGAAAAGGATCATGACTTCTTCGACTTTATAATCACAGTACCTGGCAAATATCAGATGATCTCCTAACCTACCAAATAAATGCTTATGAGTGAATAAATAGATGAGTTAACTTGTCTGGACCAGAATCCTGCATAATAGTCCAGTTCCTTGAGCTGGATGGCATATGAGGTACTCATTAATAGGAGGACGGTCCAAAATAGGATTCACCAAGACTCAGGGGCCTCACAGACTCAGAGGTAATGAACAGACACGTAGTCACTTGTGAAAAGGATGTGTAAGCAACAGACAAGAGTGGAAATACAGTCTGTAAGCCACAGAAGAAGGTCGCAGTCAATATTATCAGTTCTCTGAAGGAAGCGATACCAGGAAAAGGCAATAAATGGAAATTTAAGATCATGGTGCCAAGGTTCAACAGCATGTAAAAGAAATCTTGACGTGGGAATTAGAATTCAGCATCAGGAGTAGAAAATAAGTCAAGGCCACTGTCCCAGAGTGTCGGGGATACTAGACAAAGAAACAAGACAAGGACTTGAACACATGGGACAAGACAATATTCTATATAGTAGAACTTTGGTACAGAGATAGGCTTGGTTTTAAAATTAAAAAAAAAAAAAGCAAATTCCTAGAAGCATGTACCTTTCCCCCAAACTCCAATCACATTCCTAAACTTTTGTGTCATTCCCTACTGCCATACCCAGAAAACTACTTTAGAGCCATCAATATATGAGACAATTCACCTAACTATAGTAATTTTTTCTTGGCAAAGCCAAAAGATACGGTTCAAAAATCAATTTACCAATAATTGATTCTATTGTTGAGATAAACTCTGTTAAATGACTATTTAAGGGATAAAAAGGCATATTTTCATTGTAACATTAATTTGGTAATTTATTTGAAAAAACTTAGAAGTTATTTAAGATATTTTATCTAAACTTTGAAACTTTTATTTTAAAGGATAAATTTTTAGAGCACTGAATAAGTAAAAACAAAAAGAAAAAAGATAGTTCTTAATTGTGGTTATAAAGTTTTATATATTACCTTTGCATTCTCTGGGGTTTATGGCCATAAATGTTCCCAATAGATATAATGTAGGTGTTGGAGTAGGTATAGACATTAGTCTCTATGTGTGAAGTTGAATTGGACATTGTATGGGTCTCAATGCATACAGGTGAGGGCCCTGCACTGAAGTGTAGGGTCAGAAGGCCAAACTGAACTTTACAGAATGTTTGCCCAAAGCAGTGGAAAAGTTTGTAGCCTTAAAAAAAGAAGAGACGTAGGCAAGGAAAGGGCCAAAGCTGAAGAGACAATGTCAAGCTCAAGCAAGAAGAGCCAAGCAAAGACATCACCAGTAGGATAAGACCCCAAGCCAAAAGTTAGGAGAATCTGATTTGGAAAAATTGTGCAAGATTCACTCAACAAATATTTATTGAGTGAACATTAAAATTCAAATCTCACTTATTGCTTTTTAAAAGAATAAGTGCCTTTTAAAGCAAGCATTAAAGCAGTTTTTCACTTTGCTGTACACCTGGCATTGTGCTGGGCACTGGAGAACAATGATGAACAGCAACAAAAAACAAGATACAAACTCTGTCCTTATCTGAAACTTGCAATTTAATTAAGGAGAGAGATACTTATGAAGAATTTTAAATGATATTAGAGGAACATTTAATAGGGCGGTATTGATCCAATCAAAAGAGTGAAGGAGAATTTCTGCAAAGGTTAAGCTGAGATTCGAAGGAAGAGTGGGCATTAATTAAGCCAGAAGGAGCAGTGGAGGGAGTATCACGAGAGCATTCCGGACAGTAGAAACAGCATAGCGCATGTCCGAAGCTGAATGGCCAGTGTGGTGATGGGAAGGTTAGGCCATAGTACATAAACAATAAGAAACCATTGAAGGGTTTTAAGTTGGGGGATGATAATATCAGATTTGTTTGAAAAAATTCAAGAGAATGAATTAAAAGTGGCTGGAGCAGAAGTGGGGAAACCAGAGTGAAGGCCATTGCAATCATCCAGTTGGGAGGTGATGGTAGCTTGGATTAGGAAAAAGTAGATAGATTTAAAAGATATTCAGGAACTAAAATAAGTAGGACTTCAGTTGTGTATTGGATATGGATGGTGAGGCATAGCAAGGTATCAAAGACAACTCATAGTTTTCTGGCTTGCACAACAGGATGGATGGTGCCATTCTCTGAAACAAGGAACGTTAAATTAAGGTCAGGTGTTGGGGGTTTTGGGGGAAGGCGGAAGGGGTTAGAAGTTCAGTTTTAGACTCATGGAGTGTGCCTTTGAGATAAGCAATGATAAGCCTATTCGAGCTGTCAAATAGGCCTGTGGGCTAAATATATGGGCTAGAGAAATATGGGCCAGAGATGAGATAGAGTCATCTGGATGGAGAATCCCCCACCCTCTCCTTCTTACAACCTAATGGGCAGGACAGGAGAGACATACCTGAAAGATGAGGTCAGTCCCATTCACCCATTCATCATATCTGTGTAACCATCAACATGATGAAAACATTAACGACTCAGCAGTTACTTGTTTGCTAAGGACAAGTCTTGGTAATTATCGTAGACTGAATCATCAATAGTATATAATTCAATCATATATAGAAGTATCTTTAATATAGCTATACTTTATTGAATTTAAAGGTGTAATAATTCTTTTATGCTCATATTGTTCTCAACATTAAAATTCAAATCTCACTTATTGCTTTTTTAAAAAATAAGTGCCTTTTAAAGCAACATTAAAGTAGTTTTTCACTTTGCTGTACACCTGAAACTAACACAACATTGTAAATCAACTATACTCCAATAAAAATTTTTAAAAATTAAAAACAAGCTGGAGAAATTTAAAAAATAAATAAGTAAAGCAGTTTTTTTTTTTAATCACTTACGCTTATACTTTCATGCATTTGTTTTGTGTGACTTTTAAAATAAGAGCTATGCGGGACTTCCCTGGAGGTCCAGTGGTTAAGAATCCACCTTCCAATGCAGGGGACGCGGGTTCCATCCCTGGTCAGGGAACTAAGATCCCACATGCCACGGGGCAACTAAGCCTGTGTGCCACAACTACAGAGGCCACGTGCTGTGGAGTCCATACGCCACAACTACAGAGCTCATGCACCGCAACTACTGAGCCTGCACGTTCTGAAGCCCATGCGCCACGACTGGAGACAAGCCGGCATGCCACAATGAAGACCCGACGCAGCTAAATTTAAATAAATAAATATTTAAAAAAGGAAAAGTATTTAAAAAAATAAAATAAGAGCTATGCTCTTCAGGTAATTACTATTGGTTTTCCATTAAAATATATGTAACAGAATTAAGAAAAAATATGTAACAGAACCAAGAAAATACACATTTTTTATTCTTCAAAACAGATAAATTCATGTTTTATCAAAACCTACATTTAAGAAAAATTGTTGACTCCCTTTTATGTAATGACTGATATGTTTCTCTCATTTTAGTAAGACACTATTTTTCTTTTCTTTTTTTTTTTTTTTTTTTTTTTGTGGTACGCGGGCCTCTCACTGTTGTGGCCTCCCCCATTGCGGAGCACAGGCTCCGGACGTGCAGGCTCAGCGGCCATGGCTCTCGGGCCCAGCTGCTCCACGGCATGTGGGATCTTCCCAGACCGGGGCATGAACCTGTGTCCCCTGCATCGGCAGGCGGACTCTCTACCACTGCGCCACCAAGGAAGCCCAAGACACTATTTTTCAAATGAAAATTATATATGCCCAAGCTGGGAATTGAGCCAGGATCAGGCAGTTTTCAGGAGGTATGAAAATGTGCTTAGACATACATTTTTTTCGGCAAGTCAGCATTCTTCCTCCCTCCGATTAATAATCCTCTAACATCTTCCATCCACTCCCATAGATGACTGCCTTTAGATCTACCTTCTAAATATCAGAATAGAGCTGGAGAAAGCCTTTTCACTGATTAGTCAGGCTATCTTTTAAAGTACATGGTAGATCATTGACGGGCCAACAGTTCTGTATCTTATTATTATAGTAGGTATAAATTTACTGTATGGAAGTTGTAGAATCTACATAGCAGATTTCAATTAATAGACAGGGAATGGTAGTAAATTCATAGAGTAAATTCACAGTTGAAGCATTCTGCTCTCAAAATCAACAGGCCAAGAGGCACATACTGCCTTTTGGAATCAAGCCCAAATGTGAGACATAGTTTTACCTTAAGCCAATAGTAATGCTAACCTTCCTCAACTGCATTTTGTAACAGAACAGGAATAGAAGCTACTGAAGATTCACTGTGTAAAATAAGAACTAAGACTCCCTTGTGATTCCATCGGGCATTTAACTTGCAATTATTGGCATAAAGATAAAAATTCAATTCTGGAGCCTCAAGAAAAACATCAGATAATGTTCTCTAATCTCTTTAAAACCACAGAACTTTGGTTCTGCTTACGTAATATTCTAAAATTGGAATGTACTGTAATTCTCATTTTATACTTATAATCAAAAGTCATCATAAATATTTAGCGTACATTAAATAAGATCTTAGAACGTTCATCAGTTTATAGGTACCACTATAGTTTAACTATTCTTTACCCTTTAACCACTTTTTGCAAAGTGATACATGATCCCATAAAATAAGTAAGTTAACTTTGATCAAGCAGACTTCACTCTGGATGAGCTCCCCCTGCTGTGTATTCCCATAACACACATTTTCCACTAGAATATACATTTTTCTGTGAGAGCAGAGACTGTCTTCTTCACCATGGTTAATCCTAATTAATTCTTCATTTCCAGAATCAAGATTGAATAAAGAAACCATCTGTTACTGTGTGTGTATGTGTGTGTAAGTGTGCCACAATCTCTAGTATGTGTTTTAAGTAGTATAGCAAAAGAAGCATGGAATCAAACAGAACTGAGAATGAGTTTGAATCCTTGGCTCTGCCAGTTACTAGTTACCTAATTAATGTTAAGTGACCCTGAGAAAAGTTGTTAATTTTTATGTTGGTTGAGTTCCTTCTATTTGTAAAGAGACAATAATATCATCTACCTCAGGATTAAAGGAATTACACAAAGCCTGACATCCATCAGGTACCCAATGAAAGTTTGTTTTTATCTTCTCTGCTTTCCCTCTTTTTTTTAACCCATAATTGAAAAATAAAATTTTAGGAAGTACAAAATAGGCTTTAGTATTAAATGAAATGGTTTGACCAAAGTGGTAAATCTCAAAGGATGATGAGTAGATTATGAAAGACATGGTCACCCAGGTATCCACATCCTGATTAAGCGATGCAATCAAGACTGGCTTGCTCACACTGTAAAGAGACTCTCACGTATTTTTCTTAACCCTATCTTCATCATCTGCAAGAAGAAAAATTACCACTGAAGGTATATTTTGAAATTTCAACTATGGAGCAAAATGTGTGGGCAAAGTTAATTTAACCATTGCAGGTAAATAAAATATAATTAAATTTTATCATAATGCCTCTCTCTACAAATATAGATTAAGAGGTAAATGTCATAATTCTGCAGGTCTAGATCAGTGCAGGTCAGGGTTCTCAATTAGAACCCTGTCAAAAATCAAGGGAGAAAAGAATATTATTATATTCCACTATATACACACCTTTTGTAACAGTTCTTGGAAACCTAGAAAAAGACTCTGGTATAGAAGCTAACTTAGAAACCAAGGTTATTAGAAGTGGTGGATAGTACAGCAAGTAGACCCAACTCAATCCAAGGCAAGCCCAACCCATGAGCTAAATATTGACTAAAATTAGTTGAAATGAAAAATATGGCGCTAATCTGCATAAGTACTATAGGTTTGGTTTGTTTGTTTTTGTATTTGAGTAAATAGGTTTTTTTTCCCTTGCAATAGTTTGGTAAGTTACTAGGAAATCATCCATTTCATCTACATTTTCAAATTTATTTGTGTGAAGGATTCATAGTGTTTTTAATCATCTTTGTACTCTCTGCTGGGCTCTAGTTATTACCCCTTTTCATTTCTAATCATTTGCATCCTTTTTTCTTAAGTAATTATATCAAAGGATTATCTATGTTAATAGTCTTTTCAAAAAACCAACATTTGTTTTTATTATCCTCTGTCATTATTTTTGTTTCCTATGTTATCAGTTCTTGATTTTTATTACTTCTCCCTTCAATTTTGGGTTAGTTCTTATTTTCATTCTAACTTCCTTCCCTTCTCACTTTCTTAATTTTCCACTTTACCTCTTTTCTAATATAAGTATTTATAGTTATAACTAGCCCTCAAAGTACTATTTTAGCTGCAACTCACAAGATATATAATGTTTTCATTATTATTTCACTTTAAGTATTTTTAAATTTCTATTTTGATTTATAGTTTCTCCCATGAAGTATTTAGAAGTATGCTTTTTAATTTCCAAATCTATGAAGTCTTCTTATCTCTTTTTTATTTCTAACTTATTAATATTGAGGTCAGAAATATAGTTCCTATCTTCTACTAAATCAAGTATAAACAGAGCTATCTTTATGTCAAGGTCCTCAGCATGATGCCATTCAACTATCCTACCCTATATACCTCTATTCCCCAAAACAAACATCTTGTCCCAGTCAAGCCAAGCTTATCACCATCTTTCAGCAACTTTAAGTTTGTTCCTGCCTCTACATCTCCATTTATTTTTAATTGGATGAACTGCTATCTTCTTTTCATCACTGAGCATGCTTTTTGTGTCATGATCATTAAGCTTTTCCCCTAGCTGCCTTTCTCCCTTTGATGTATTATCTTTAAATCCTTAGATTATTTATTTTAGAGGTCCTTTAGGGTTCTTCTAAAATTTTTACATGTTTTAAAATCTTAAACTTATATTAAGATTTTAGATTCAGCAATGAATTTGTGTAAATATTATTTTCCTTTATGTGCTTTTCTTCACATGTTTTAATGTTTGTGTCATGAGTTTGTATTGCATTGATAGCCAACGGAAAGAATAAATATTTTTTAAATTTCTATTTGAGTTAATATATTTCCCCCAGTGCTTCCTAGTCTATTTTCTTCAAGTGTTTTTCCTTTTCCAACCATCTGCTCCTCTCACTAGAGAGTAGTAATATTTTTGAGAACTAACTACACAGCATATATACTCTAAGTCCTTTACTCATATTCTTATTTAATCATCAGAACAGCTTTGTCTGAGAAGCTTTATAATTACCGATGAGGAAGCTGAAGCAGAAACATGTAAGTGACTTTTTCAAGGTCACACAGCTAAAATATAGTAAAGACAGTTTGAACCTGGGTCCATCTGACAATGGAGCCAATGTGCTTAACTACTGTACCACACTGGTTTCAAGAGTTTCTAGATTCTCTAGGTATCGGGATGGTTGCCAGGTTACTAAGCAAAGAGCTTATTGAATTGGAACCAGTTCAATACTCTTCTAAGATATTCTTAAGATTAAATTCAGTAATTAGTCTCCTATACTGTGGTGGTCAAGAGGAAATTTCTTTTGGTAATGTAGATAGGTAATCAGAAAAATAAACACTACCATATGTTATCTTTGATGAATGTTTCAGTCAAAAATTTTTAATCATAATACAAGGAAGAAATGCATTTTTCATATGAGAACCAGGTCTTGAGAAGAAAGGACCTTTCTTTGAGTCTAGTGCTTATTAAGAGCTTTTTGTAACTGAAATTTAACTGAGGAAAAAGTTTATATACACTGGAGAATTTGTAGAGGAATTTCTACTGCACAAAGGGCAAGTAATGTCTTAGATATCCCTCCTTGCTTCTCCTTTCTTCCTTCCAACTCTATTCACTAACTCACCTGTAGGTAAGAGGTTGAATCATCAAAAATCCTCCATGCCTGTACACAGAAGGTGGGTAACCCATCCTTTCCTCCTTTTTCCCACTCTTTCACATTTTGAAAGCATTGAAAAAAATTTTTTCTATAATAATAATAGCTACCATTTATTGAATTTCCACTGTATGCCATGCATTGTTAAGCAATGTTTGTATTATCTCCAATTTTCACAACCTTCCTTATAGATGAGAAATCAATACTCAGAGAACTGGTTCTTTGATTTACCCAAGGTCACAAACCTCTAACCAATGGGATAGTGATTACATTGGAAGGAGGAAAGGAGGAACCAGGAGGAATAGTTAAGATATTACTTGCCATTCATCACACAGCAGAATTGGGGTTCAGACCCAAATGTATTTGACTCCACTAATCTATGTTGCCACCCAAATTGTTTGGCTCTGAAAAGCCAAAAATAGAGAACTCAGCAGCTTAATCCTTGAAGTGACTAAAATTCATTAACCTTCTATGAGATATTAAATGTATAAATGATCATATCCTAACTTACTAAAATCACTTTTTATTCTGTACTTTATTTTTTCGGGAGTAGGATATAACTATAAGTAATATAACTAAAATGTATAATATAAGAAAATATCCAACATTAAAATATTATAAATATATTATGATACATAAGTCTTGGGGATATAATATACAACATTATGACTATAATAAAAAATACAGTACTGGTATATTTGAAAGTTGCTAAGAGAGTAGATCCTAAAAGTTTTCATCAAAAGTAAAAAAAGGGCTTCCCTGGTGGCACAATGGTTGAGAATCTGCCTGCCGACGCAGGGGAAATGGGTTCGTGCCCCGGTCCAGGAAGATCTCACATGCCACGGAGCGGCTAGGCCCGTGAGCCATGGCTGCTGAGCCTGCGCATCCGGATCCTGTGCTCCGCAACGGGAGAGGCCACAACATTGAGAGGCCCGCGTACCGCAAAAAAAAAAAAATGTAAAACAAAATTTTGTATTTATATAAGATGATGGATGGTAACTAAACTCAAGTACTAATCATTTCACAATATATATGTATGTCAAGTCATTGCGCTGTACACCTTGAACTTACACAGTGTTGTATGTCAGTTATATCACAACAAAAACTGAAAAAAAAATTATAAGTATAAATTCTGACCCCCTTATGCTAGTATTTTAAGAATTAATAAATGATTTAAATATCTTATAAATTCCATTAATGAACACAACTGAAACACCATGGTTAGAAATGAGAATTCTTTTGTCGTTATGAAATTAACAAGAAAATTATTTATCCCTACTAATAAGGTAAATTGTAAGAATTTTCTCGTCACTGAATGTATTTAGTTTTCTTGGCAGAGATTTCTTAGAATAGTTGGCACTGTTTTTGTTCCGATGACACAGTTGCCTTCAGTAGTTTTGTTATGCATTCCCAGGAAACATGTCCAGGAAGCAGAAATCAAATCATATTTGAAAACTTTGTTTCTGGTGCATTATATTATATTACAAAACTGATTAAGTTTTGTAATATAATATAATCCATTATAATAAAAAAGCACCAGAAATCAAAAATTTAAATGAATGACTTTTTTACCCTACTGTTATTTAGAGTCTTATAACTAAATATTTGTTCATTTATACTAGAAGCATTATGACAATATAACTTGCCTGTGACTACCCAATAGTTACACAGAAAATAATCATATAGTTTTGTTCATAGGGGATTTTAAGAACTAAACTTACCCACTGTTTAATTTCACTTTCTAAAACTTTTTTTTTTTGCTTAGACTAATGATTGTGCATTAGACAGTGTAATGGGTTCATTCATATATCATGAAAAATCAATTCAACAAAAATTCATTGAGTATCATTTACAAGGCACTGTTAAGCTCTAAGGAAGGATAAAAGGATGAGTAACACTCTGAAAGAGACATGGTAGCAACTATGAGATAAAGCAGGGAAAGTAAGATCAATACTGTAATAAGGGTATAAAGTGCTGTGTAATCACAGTATGGGAGCGTTTAATTCCCACTGAGTACATGTGTAATGGGAAAGTTGGAAAAGAAACTAACGTTGAATATCTACACTGAAAATATCCCAGGTCTTTTTCTATAGACATTATTTTATTCAATCCATAGCAAATTGACAGGTATTTTTAAATAAGCTTAGTTTTTCAGAAACAGACTCACAGAAAACTAACTTATGGTTACCAAAGGGGAAAGGTGCAGGGGAGGGATAAATTGGGAGTTTGGGAATGACATATACACACTACTATACTTTTAAAATAGATAACCAACAAGGACCTACTGCATAGCACAGGGAACTCTGCTCAATATTCTGTAATAACCTAAATGGGAAAAGAATTTGAAAAAGAATAGATACATGTATATGTATAACTGGAAAAAAAATAAGCTTAGCTTTTAAAAGACGCTGAATTTTTTTTCCTTTCAATATCTGTGATACATGATGCCTTAAATTCAAGTAAAAAGAAGAAATCTTGTCCTAAAATAAATAAAATTAAAACTCTGTAGGCTCTTAAAAGGCAAGATTAATATGACTTGAACGGAATGAAGCAAAGCCAAAGCAGCAGTGTACTCTGCAGATTACTCGTGTACCAGCACAGCTCCTCCTCCCACGTCTTGGTGGAGCGTGCCTGAGCTTTGCAGCTTCTCTTGCAGCCATCAGGACTAAAGACTCATCCTGAGGAATTACTTAGTAATATGCAGCCTCCAGGGCTTTGCACACCCTGTTTCCTCTGCCTCGAAAGCCTTCTTCCCCATCCCATCTGTACTATTATCTGGTGACTACGCTTTCAGGCCTAATCTTGGACATCACCTCCACTGGGATATCTTCTCTGAGTTTCCCCCACAGATAAATACACACCTTCATCTGAATTGAGAGTGCCTCCTCGGTTCTCTTATTTCACCCTATTCTAATCCCATTGTAGTATATGTGAGGTGAGACTATTGTCTTTTTCTCCACAAGTCTGCCATCACCTGGCAGGCAAGAATGGTATTTTGTTCAGCCCCTAGCACAGTAATGTTACATCATAGGTGCTCATTACAGATTGAAATGTGTCCCACCAAAAAAAGAGATATGTTGAAGTCCTAACCCCCAGTACCATGAAAAGTGACCTCATTTGGAAATAGAATCATTGTGGATAAAATTAGTTAAGAAGTTAATACTAGAGTAGGGTGGGCCCCTAATTCAATATGACTGGTGTCCTCATAGGACAGCCATGTGAAGACAGGGAGAAAACAACATGCCACCGAAAGCAGAGATTAGAGCTACACAGCTGCAAGCCAAAGAAAGCCCCAGGTTGCCAGCAAATGACCAGAAGCTAGGAAGAGGCAAGGAAGGATGCCCCTACAGGTTTCAGAGGGAGCATGGCCCTGCTGACACCTTGTTTTGGACTTCTAGCCTCCAGAACCGTGTGACAATAAATATCTGTTGTTTTAAGCCATCTAGATTTTGATACTTTGTTACTGCAGCCCTAGGAAAACAATGCAGTGCTTAATAAATTTGAATGGATGGATAGATGACAGAATTTTTACCTAGATATGACAAATCTGTGTCCATTCTCAGTTATATCTTCCTCCTAGCCTTGATCTAAGCAGAGCTTCTTTCATTTTATTTGGCCATTTGAACCTACAAGTTTGATTTGTCAGATTCTCAGATTTCTTTCTCTCCTCTTTCTCAAACACTCCAGATGCGATTTTCTGCCTCGCCATCTCCAATACTGAATGTAACTGAAAAAAATTTTGTACCCATATTTGCCTCTTTGTATACAGTCTATATCTTGATAAATCTTTGTGCCTGCACTAAATTAGTGGGGGGGGTTGTTTTGTTTTTTATTCTTAAGAAAACTAACCTGAGGATGTGCATGTCTCAATATCTTAAGACAGAGGAGCAATGGAGTGTGAGATTCTGTTCTGTATGTAAGCTACTTAGAAGAGCCCTCTTGCCATGGATGTACGTGGTGGCATGCTGTTTGAGCTGGCTGATTTTGTGTCTTGCTACCATTTGGTGGCAATTTAGTGTGGTGGCCAATAGCTTGGGCTTTGTTTTCAAGTAGAGCTGGTATCAAATCCAGTTCTGCC